>NC_062290.1:92986657-93291030 GCF_902655055.1 Lutra lutra | reverse complement strand
TCCCCGCACTCGAGTCCATGTTCTGCTCTTGCGTGCCAAACTCCTTAACAACTTCGGACAAAAGGCCTTGCTTTCCTCCTGCACCAGAGCCCCGTCCCAGCATGCGGCAAGGAAGGGTCTAGAAGGGTTTCAGCCCCTCTGCAGCCGCAAGGGCAGGTGGAGAAAAGGTTGGGGGTGGGGGGCTAGGGGTGACCCATGCGGGGACCCAGAGGGTTCAGGGAGCACAGGGAGCAATGGCTGCTACGGGGGGAGTCTGAGCTCTAGCAGAGGCAGACAGCGGGACTCCCGGCGGCTGTCAGGGTAGGAATGGGGGTGCCGGCCCACAACTCTGTCAGGGCCACGGGTGGAGGGCAAGGGACGTGTGGCGACACGGAGTTCAAATCAGACTCACCTGCGGCAGACGGGGCAGGTGCATCTGAGTGCAGAGAGCGGTCTTAGCGGGAGACCTCCCCTCTGACTTGGGGCTCAGGGGGCACAGTGCCCCCCTCAAGGGTACTGTCTCTGTCTCCACTGTACAGAGCAGTGAGTTCCCCACTAGCCTGCCCACTGCCCTCCCACCGTGGCAGTTCCCCTCCCCCAGGGCCGGGCAGGGAAGCAGCTGCTAATTCCAAGGCCTTTCTGCTTTGTGTCCTTTCTAATGACGCTCTGGGTCTGAGCCTTTAATCACCACCTTCAGTGATCTGGGGACAGTCATCTGCCTCCTCCACGGCCCCCGGCCTGCAGCAGATGGGGCAGGTGCATCTGAGTGCAGAGGCAAAGCCGGCAAGAGATGGAAAGGCAAGCCACCGCCCTCCAGACCGAGGGTGCCTCCATGGGCAGGACACTGTGCCTGACGCCCTGGGCCCTTCTCCCGGCCTCCCCGGCTCAGAGGGGGCTCCATCCTCCCCCAGATGCCTAGGACCTCATCTCCAGGTCTCCCTTCTCCCCCACCTGTGGGCCCGACCACCAAGGGGCCTCCTCTTGCCCTTCCTGCCGTCTCTCTGTGACTCAAGCAGACTGTCCCCTTTGCGGACTGTGAGCTCCGGGAAGGCAGGGGGGACTCTGTCCACGGCCATAAACCAGCCGCTCTCAGTGGGCATTGTGCCCCCCTGGGGACACTCAGCAACGTCTGCAGACAGCTCGATGTTGTAGGTAGGGATGCGTCCCTGCCATCTAGGGTTGCTGCCACACACCCTACAATACACAGGACCCACGACCAAGAACGCAGCCCCACAGGGGGAGAAATCCGCTGGAGAAGGGCCACTGGGACAGGTCAAGCCCCGAGCAGGAGCTCAACCCCTGAACGGCTGAACGGTCCTGCAGATAGCAAGCGAGCGCCAGTGAGCCCGTCCCAGCCACAGGCAGGGCCCATGTGCGTCTCAGGAGCGCGTGCACATGCACACCCACGCCGTGTAAGAAGCTCGCCAGGGTGAGGGCTCATTGCTCCTACGCCGGGGCACTCTCCCACCTATGTCCCTGCACTCTCCCACCTATGTCTCTGCACCCCTCACCCTCCCCAAGCCTTCCCCCCCACCCCCCCCACCCCGCAACCCCGGCTGTGCAGATCCCACGTGCCGAGGGACAGAAGCCTGAGGCCTATACCTGGGCCCTCTGTGCCAAGGACAAGCCGCCCACTCCCTAGATCCGGTTTCCACTTCTGTGAGGCAGCCGTGGTCGCCTCCGTGTGGCCTCCCAGGACAGCCACAGAAACAAACCTCGTAAACTGTCAAGTGCGGTGTCCCCAGGGGGAGCCTCCCTCCCGGGCCTTCGGGCTCTCCAGGCCCAGCCCCGTCTCCATCAGGACGAGAGACCCTCCCCCGCCCCCAACTCCCAGGCTCCAGGGGGCAGGAGTCCGGGGCCCACGTGTGCCGCTGACAACTGTGCTGGGAGCCGGGCAGCCCACGGGCTCGGGCGCAGTCGCTCAGGGAACGAAACGAGGCAGATGGCTCGTGGGCAGGCTGGTCGCGCCACCCGTGCGGGCGGGCGACGCAGACTTCATGTTGCCTCCTCCGCACGTATTGGGAGACGCCACGGGGAGAACCGGCTTGGCCCAGGAGAGGGGCCTCCAGGATCTCAGCGAAGCCATCCGTCCTCCAGGAAGCCCTCCGCCATCAGGCTGCATCAGCCCCTGCACTGCCCTCCCCCTCGCCGGGACCCCTGCACGGGGACAGCCCTCTGGCTCGACCACCAGCCTCTGGCTCTGTGAGCACAGGTACCCGGTTGTCTCCCTCCGGGTCTGTCCCTCCCCACTTGCAGCCCGGGAGTGGCATCGTGACTCGCCCGAGGAGAGCATTTATAGCACGAGTGGATGGAGGGACAGCTGCGTGGAGGAGTGGTGGACGGAGGACGGGCGGGTGAGTGGGCGGGCGCACGGCTGCACGAGCACATGGCTGGACGGGAGGTGGGCGGGCGGACCGACAGACAGAACCATGGACAGAAGGATAGATGGTTGGGTGGGGAACTGGGTGGAAAGGTAAACGGCAGACCGGTGCGTGGACAGACGGACGCATGAGCCCGCAAGCTGAGCCCATGGTGGAGGGCTGATCCCGCAAAGTGGGAGGTGGACGGGGGCAGGGCGCAGACCTGGAGCCAAGGCCGGAGGCTGGAGGACGGCAGGCCCAGGGAGGCAGGGCGGGGAGCCAGGAGTAATTAAGCCTGTGTGCTCAGCCCCGAAGCCCCAGCAGCCCTGCCTTCATTAACGTGTGATGAGGAAGATCTCCTGAGAACAGGGAGCAAGGTGTGAGCCGCTCAGGGGCCTGGCACCGTGGCCTGATGCACCGTCTCCCCACAGCCCCGGGGCCACACCACCCCCCGTGGGACCCAGGGCCAAGCCTGAGCTCTGCACCCCGACCTCAGCTCCCCTGAAGGGAGAGGCTGGAGGCCAAACCCTGTCCGAGGCCTCTTCCAGCTCCTGGGGGGGAGAGCTCCGTCCCTGAGCTGCCGCGCAGCTCCCCAAAGCCCGCCCGTTTCTGGAACTCTCGGAGTGCAGGACCAGGCGTGCAGAGGGTCCACTCCACGGGAGCCTCCAGTGCGATCAAAGCCACAAGAGCCACTTCATGGGAAAAAATTGTGAGTTTGAGCCAGCTAAGGACTTCTTTGCGTGGTGACCCAATTTCTCAAGGTGGGGGATGGGGTGGGAGTTGTGTCAAGTCAGAACAAATTAAAACGCATTTGTCTTCCATTCGGAAGGAATCCAGCCCAGCAGGGAGCGAGGCGCTGTCTTATTCCAGCACGCCCGGTGCCAAGTCAATTTACAGGGAGCGACACCCTTCTGGCTGGAGGACAGAGCCGCGGACGCTCAGGGCAGGGCTATGGCCGATCCCAGGTGGGAGCCTGCAGCCCGGACCAGGCCCTGGTCACTGTGCCTCTCGGGCGCCTTGTCCACGCTCTGCCTGTGGCCACGGTGACCCGAGCTTGGGGATGGCATTCCCCGCTTCCTCGAGGTGCCTGCTGCTGACCGGGGGACAGCCCAGTGAGTTGCTGGCACAGGGCCAGCACGACGAGGTCTGGCCGTGGTCTGAGCTTGTGCCCGTGGCGGATGAGCTGACCTTGGTAGAGGCCACGCAGAGGGCACATTTGACCCTCACAACAAACACTGCTCCTGCCAGCTTCGCAGGTGGGACACTGAGGCTCAGAGGCCCGACCACTCCGGAAGGTTCTCCGTTCATTCATTCATCAGACATTTTTGTGTGCCTGCAAGCCGTGTCCGGGCCGGGGGCCAGGGGCTGGGTAGAGCAGAGGGCCCCCACCCCGGTGGGCTGTATCAGGGGCAGGCAGCATGGGACGTGCACACACAGCTCTGTTACTACCTCGAGGCCACAGGGAGGAAGGCCAGGTGCGGGCAAAGCAGATGGGCCTGGATCTAAGCCCATCCTGGGGCCGAGAAACCGCCCTAGGGAAGCGATGGATAGATCGCAGGAGTCCTGAAGGCCAGAGAGGCCAGCAGCTATGGAGAGGGCGGAGGGACATGGGGATGGGGCAGGGGATGCCGGGCGGTGACCGCCAGGATGGAGTCTCAGAGCTCCCCACAGCCAGGAAGGAGAGTCCTGGTGGCTGCACCAGGAGGGGACCAGGAGTGTGGAACAGAGACACCCTGGACCTGGGCTGGAGTGGCAGGCGGCTGGAGACAAGGGGGCAGATGTGCTGGGGTGCACCCTGGGGATGGGTTGGGGGAGGAGAACGAGGACCCACCCCTGCACCACCATCCCCCCAGGAGAAGATGGGCCCCCTGAGCTGCTCAGGCTCACACGCACTGAGTGCTCCCGCCACAGTCCACTCTTGGCCTCCTTCTGCACAGAAAGGCCCTGGGCTGCACCAGGGTCTGTGACCCCAGGCCCGTCTGCCGGCGTGCCCCCCACCTGCTTCCAGGAGGACCCCACTGTCCGCCCCTCCCACGGACCTGCTCCGACTCACGTCTTGGGCCCCCTCTCAGGTGGGAGAAGCGGCCTCCTCTGGACCCCTGGGGCTTCTTTTTCTCCCGGAGGACTTAGGACCGGGCTGGGGGCCACCTCGCCTCCTCCATCCCATCCCCACCACCAATCCCAGCTGCAGCTGCCTGGCTGGGACCACCTCCAGGCACTGCTGTCTGTGACCCATCTCACGCCCCATCTCAACCACCGCCCCCCACCCGGTGACCCTCGGCCCCGTTCCCACCCGTCTCCCCTGCCTGACCCCTGCAAAGAAAACAGACGGCTGAGGGGCCGGGCAGGACCTCTGGGAGTGGCCTCAAGTCTTCCCGGGTGAACCGCAAACACAGACGCAGGCTCCCGAGGACACAGGAACCGGGGTTTTCACCGAGCACCTGGGTCACGCCCACGAGAGCTGGGGCTGAGGGACACGGGGCAGAGGGCAGACCCGGGGGACCCGGGCCCATGGAGGCCATTGGGGTCCCAGACTAAAAGGCACGGGGAGGGCAGGGCAGAGCTGGCCGCCTGCTCTGGGCCCGCCCCACTTCTGACCTGCGCCATCAGGGGCCGCTTCGGCTGCCCTGGCCCACTGCCCCCAGGTCCCCATATCCGTGTGGACAAGCGTGCACCCACACACTCCCACTGGGGCCTCCTGCACGCCCGCACCCTCCTCCCCGCCTCCTCCCCAGGCCACGCGGCCTCCGTGGGTGGGCTCTCAGCGCCCCCTTGTGGGCAAACACAGGCTGACCGGTCGCCAGCCATCCTGGGCCCGCCGCCCCACACAGGGAGGGGGCCCCAGAAGACTGAGGGAAGGAGGGGACAGTCGTGGCGGGGGTGGGATAGAGCTCACAGGGGTGGAGGTTGGGAGTTCTGAGTGGGGGGTGACCCCCGAGGCTCCCACCCATGGCAGCTGTGATTCTGGCATTTTAGGGCCCGGGGGCCCCAGGGTCATCATTCACACGTTCATTTAAGCCACATTTTACTGAGAACCCACAGTGCCAAGACCTCCACCGAGGACCAGGCTCGGTGGCCTCGCTCATGGAACACCAGTCTGGGGGAGACAGAGGTGAGCTGTGTGGTCGCCCTGGTCGAGAGGCTCACGGGGCCCCACGGGAGCCCCCATGGGAGGAGTCCATCCCGTCCAAGCCAGGCCCGTGGGGGGGGGACACACCGGACTAGGGGGGCTCCAGGGATCGGGGGCAAGACAAGTGGTCAGCGTCATGGGAGTGAGCAGGGAGGGACACTCACTCCGGGAGGCTTAGGGGTGGGGAGCTGCCGGGTTCTGAGCAGAGACAGACGAGGCCAGACTGAGTTCAGGAGAGGCCTCTGGAGACCTGGGGAGGCTCACCCGGGGCCGGGGATGGTCATGGCACCCAGGGCTGGTGGGGCACAACCTGGGGCAATGGGGCGGGCATAGCAGGCTGTGACCGGGCAGGAGCAGGGATGGGGGGCAGCAGTGGGGACCCCGGACCAGGACAGGAGCTGCAGGTGAGCTCTCAGGGAGGAAGGGTTGGGGTCATTCAGGTGGCCTGGGGGGGAGCCCAGAACCCTAGGGCACCGGCTTGGGGCCGGTGTGGCCTCACAGCCCCACCTCCTGCTGCTGTCACTCTCTGACTCGAAGCAGAGAGCCCGAGGGCAAGGGCTCAGCTCTGCAGTCCACACGCTGCGGCCCCAGCACCTGCCTCCGCACCCCAGCAGGAAAGCGGAGGAGGCGTCGTGTACCGAAACCATGAGAGCAGCTGTGGTTGGCGTGAGCCAGCCCCCGGGAGTGCGCCCGGTGGAATGTGGGAGCGGGGTTCTGCCGGGACACCATCAGGGAGGGGCCCTGCTGCCTGGACCAGTCGGACCTGTTCCTGTGGATGTCCAGCTGCTGTGGCAGGAGAGGACCCCCCGGAGGTGTGGCTCCCCTAAACTCTGTTGCCCAATTTCCGTGTGTCCACAGGGACAGCAGCGGCTGGGCTCCCTCACCCAGGAGGAGGGACAGAAGGGACCTTCCTCAGTCCCTGAGCAGGAGCAGGAGTCCCTCTGGGAAGCTGTCGGGGAAGCCGGGACCATGAGCAAGGAAAGCCTATGCCCCTGGGCAGCCATGGGGAAGGGGACACCACTGGCAAGGGGCAGTCACAGGGAAGGGAAAAGACATGGGGAAGGGAGCAGCCACAGGGCAGGGGGCAGCTGGGAATCAGGCCAAGCCTCCCCGCCTGCACTGAGGCCCCCGTCCTCAGCCTCCACCAGAGCCGCACCCAGAGGGCCCAGGACGGAGGACGGAGCACATCCCTGTTTCTATCACCAGCACCTCCTCCGGGGTCTGTCCTGGCTCTTCTCCAGGGCAGTCCTAGGTGCTCTGCCCTCCTGTGACCGCCTCGCCCCCTCAGGCATTAGATGGGATGCTGTCTGCCATCAGGCCTGCCCAGCTCAGGCCCGGAGGACTTGGTCCCGATGCTGGGACTGCCCCGGCCTATCAGTCATTCTACCGAGGCCAGCTGCGGACAAGCAGGCCAGGCTGCTCTAGGCTGGACATGGGCGCAGAGGCTGGAAGGGAGGCAGCCTCACCGCAAGCCGGGGGCCGGGGTTCCGTGGTAGGTACCTGAGCAAGAGCCTTCCGCATGACAACCAGAGTGCAGGGCCCCTCACCCAACCCCTTGGCAAGACAGAAGCCGGTCCCCAAACTCACGGCCCACCCTGACCCCGTCCAGGAGGAGTGACCCCAGCGACATTCCAGGGCCCTCCAAAACCACCGTTGCTAGGACTCACACAGGTGACAGCCAGCCCTGAGCCCAAGACAGGTCACTGCCCAGGCTCCTGCTCCCTGTGCCCCGAGGAGCCATATCCAGCCACCGGCGCTCCACACAGCCCACCACACAGCCCACCACACAGCCCACCACCAGACACACAAGCTTGCTGACTAGTAACGGGGAGTGGTGGGTCCTGTTCCCGGCTTGGCCGAGGGCCAGGCATGGCTCTCCACAGGCCCCAGGGCCCAGACCCCCGAACCCTGCACACCGCAGCCTCGTCCCCAGCCTTCAGCCCTGTGGCTCCCCGCGCTCACAGCCAGGTCCTTCCACATTGGGACGCTCGTGACCCAAACAGGCCCCACTCTGGGGGTCAGACTTGCGTCACGTCAAGCTACCCTGGACCGAAGGGAAAAGTGTGCTATTTGGAGGTAGATAGAACCGACCCCCTTCCTAGGCCACTCCCTGTGTGACTGGGACAGACTCCATTCGCCCAGGCCTGCCCCAGCCTGGGCCTGCGTGCCCCCTCCGGAGCCCGGGGCGGTGAGGTCCCCCACATTCCCAGTGTGTGCTCAAACCCTGACCAAGAGGTGACCGAGGGGACAGCCCAGGGCAGGGGTGCCTGTGGAAGGCAGCCAGGACTCTCTGAGAACACTGGCCATGACCTAGGGTAACCCACCCCACTCCCCTAGGCCAAGCCCCTCCCCTTCATCTGGGGGGCGGGGTCCCATCTAGAGATGGAGGGTGGGCAAGCTCCACCAAGGACGGCATTTCCAGAGTGGGATCCTTCTGGCGTCTTCCCAGGAAACCTCCCTTGGGGTAGAGACACCTGAAAGTCCATGCTGGGCCCCCACAGCAAGTCCCGAAGTGGCTGGGAAGCAGGGGGGACACCAATCCCCAGATCCAACTTGAACCCTTTCCTCCACGGCTTGCCTACGCGCATCCCAGAGCAGGCACTCTGAGCAGGGCACTTGGAAGGCTCTGCCAGATGGGGTCTTAGAGCTAGTCTGCACCCCGAGCTATCCTTTGCCATCCTGGTGTCCCCACCGGGGCCCCCGCCGGCCCATGCTCAGCACAAGAAAGAGCTGAGTGGGGCCATGTCCATCCGTGGGACCTCCATTCTGGGCAGCCCACGTGGGGACAAGGAACCTTCAGCCCAGCGGAGCTGCTCACACCCGTGTCCAAGTGGGTCAGAACGAGGCGCGCCACCAAATGGACTTTCTAGAAACAGAGACCGGCAGGCAGTTTTCCCACAAGCCGGGAGGGGGACACAGAGCACAAGTGACAGACAGACAGGAGGCCCCAGAGCCCCTGACTTTCCCTCCAGGTGAAGGGACGCCTGTGAAGGCGTGTCCGCGTGTAAACAGGTGTCTGAAGGGACCAGCTATAGGGTCACCCTGTGGCCTTGGGCCAGCCTCCCCACCGTGCCCTGGTTCTCACCCGCGGACACCGAGCTAGACTCCGGGAAAACCTGGAGAAGACACACAGAACGCGTGGACGCCCAATGGGGCAGCCCGTGTTAGATCAGTCCCACGTCTTAACCCCAAGCAGGCATCAGGTTCCAGGCGGATGGTACGCACGTCCATGTGCCGTCCGGACTCACACTCGGACTCGAGGAACATACTCTCCACGGAGCACCTAACAGGTGCCCGGAGCCAGAGGGGACGGCGGACGGGCTGCACCCTGGCAGAGGGCCGGCGCGGGGACAGCTGAGGACTGACCTCACCCACTACCAAGACCCGGGTGCCACCGGGGCCCCAGAACCTGTGAGCCCCAGGAGAAGCACAAGGGTGACATGGAAGGCGTCATTGGCTCCCGAAAAGGGCCGGGAGAAGCCCTGAAGGGACGCGGTCACCATGCACCATGGGCGGGGATGGGACCCTCAGAGCCCAGGCTGTTCACAGGGAAGAGGTTTGCCCTCTCCCTGCTGACACGCGCCCCTGCTCCAGCTTCGGGCTGTGGCACCTGGAAGGGCACACGGTCCTCCCCACTGTTGTCACCGCTGTTGATGCTGACGCAGAGGGAGGGGCTTCCTGGGGGTGCGCCAGGAGACCCTGTCGGGTGTCAGAGGCCACCCGTGCTGGGATGCCTCGCGTGGGACACCCTCCCTCGGGGCCCGCTGCCCCCTCTGCGGCAGGAAGGAACCACCTCCGGGAGGCGGAGTGCATGCCCCACACACAGCGGGCGCCAGGGCAGAGCTGGTGTCCCCAGGCTCACAGCCGGGAGCCGCAGGCCCACCCACACCCCCGGGCCTGGGCAGATCCCGGCAACCAGCCCAGCCGCCGGAGGGGAGGCTCGAGGACACCATCACACCCACACCCAGGGCCGCAGCTGCCTAGCTCTCCCCGGGCCCCCGCTCACAAGCCTCCCACCCTGCCCAGACTGGCAAAGAGCCACACTGCAGGGCACGGAATCGGCTTCCAGGGGCTCGGGGCCAACCCAGGCCAAGCAGGGAGAGGGACAGGCTTTGACCAACAAGACACAGGACACAGGAGCCAGCCAGGGGACGGCATCCTTCCCTTCCACCCCCGATGGACAGCTCCGAAGCTGGGCTTCACTCCCCACACCTCGTGTGGCCGCTCACGGACGACCTGCACCCCGCGTGCCCTGCGTCCCTGTCCTTCTGTTCCACTCTTGCTGGCCTGGAACCACACCTCCTGTTGTGGGCCCATCTGTGCAGCCCCATATTTTTGTGGGAGTCCTGACTCCCAGCACGTTAGGATGCGACTGTGTGTGGAGACACGGTCTTTACAGAGGTGGTCAAGGAGAAATGAGGTCATGAGGGTGACCTCATTCAGCCTGACTGGGGGCCTGCTAGGACAGAGATTAGGACAGAGATGTGCAGAGGGATGACCGCGTGCGGGCACAGGGAGGACACGGCCATCTGCAAGCCCAGGAGGGAGGCCTCGGGAGGAGCCAGCCCTGCCCGTACCTCCTAGAACTCCAGCCTCCGGGAGGTGAGGCCAGCCTCGTGCTGTCTGTGCCGCCCTCTCTGGGGCAACGTAACGACTGCCCCAGCAGACAAACAACCATCCCGATCGGCCTCACCTCCCACTGCTTTCTAGGGACGCCCGTGCCCTGAGAGGTCTCCGCAAAGCCCCAGGCGTTTCTTCCCATTGCTGAGAAAGTTCTGGAAATGGGCCTGGGGTCAGACAAGGCAGATCCCTGGGGACTGGATGCTCCCCTCCTGGGTGCTGATGGAAGCATTTTGGCCACGGGCGGCCTCTGACTGCGTCCTCCTGACAGGGACTCCAAGGACTCCGTGCTCCCTTCCCCCACGGCCGAGCAGGGCCAGCTTGTCCCAAGCCCCTGGAAAGCCACAAAGACAGTGTTGCAGGTCACCCTGTCTCCAGCCCCTGTCTCTCCTCCTCCCCCGGATTTCCTTCGCCCAAACCTGCCCACGTGGGCTTCTGCAGGGTCAGCAGAGCTGGGAGGGAGTGAGCTTTATCTGTTAGCTCGGCCACAGGTACAGTGGGAGCTCTGGGGGTTCCCGGGGCAGAATCTGGGTCCACGCCGGGTCTGAGATCCTGGTCCTCTTCTGTTCGCTGCGCCATGTCCCCGCGGCTGAAAGGGCCTGCGTGGGCATCTGCTGCCCATGGGACCTCCCTCCACGGCTCCTACCGGCCCCGCTCCGCATGCCACCCAAGCCCCCTGGTGTCCAGATCCATCAGCCACCAAGCTAAGGCCTGATGGAGGTGCTAGCGGTGGAGGCCACATGGGTCCGCATGGCGGGCATGTGCAGCAAGTGTTAGCTGAGGGAGAAATCCTCATGGGCCTCCGCCCCGACCCGCCCAGCCCAGGCCCGCTGAGGTGGTGGGCCCCCCATCCTCCCTGCACATCTGACACCCTGGGCCTCCTTCTACTTGGAAGCCCCGCCTCCTGCCCTTTCCGCCCACCTAAAAGCTCCCTTTGGGCATCACCTCCTCTATGAGTTCTGCACTGGACCTCTCACCGGCCTCCAGGCTGTCAGGTGCCCCCTGTTCTGCCCCCACACGATGCCCCCTGGTGACATGCAGTCATGGTTGCCACATTGTCCTGCCACTCACCGGATCCCCTGCTGGACTGGGAACTCACCCAGAGCCCGGCACGGGTCTGCAGAGTCAGCAGCTCAATCTGGCTGTCCTCAGGGCACCCGGCTGCCTGGTGCCGTCAGACGTGGAGGGAGGGCTGCCTCGGGGAGCAGGGGTCAGGGAGCGGGTTCTGGGAGCTGCCTCCACTGCAGGGGACACATCAAGGCGTCCTACCCCCACGCCCTCCTGTGTTGGGAGAGGGGCCCCGCCGAAGCCCGAGAGCGGGCTGCTCCCATGGGGCCTTGGGGTGCAGCCCTCCCGGGGTGATGGCAGCAGCACCGCCTCCGCGAGGCAGACAGAACAGTGTTCCCGGCCCCCCGCTCCCGGAGCAGTGCTGTGCCGCATTTAAAAAGGCGAGAACAAGGGAGAGGAGTTCCAGGAACAGATTCCCTTCAGCCAGGACACCCCGTTCTCGCCAGCACGACCCCATCTATGTGAACACACAGTGAGCGTGGAAAGGCCGGGGTGTGTGGGACGCTTATACCCACAGTCCCCGCTCAGTTATCCCATGGAGGGGGCAGGACGGACCAAAGATCCCTCCTCCCACACCTTCCAGGGGCGAGGACGTGAACCAGAAAAGCCGCAGAGGCCCTTTTTGAAAAGAGAAGCTCCTGGTCCATGCCAGGAAACGCGGGAAGGACTCGCTCCCGGTCCCGGAGCCGGATTGCTCAGGCTCTGGAGCCAACAGCGCTGCGCCCCCCGCACCCGGGCCTCTTCTGCCGGACGTCCTGGCCCCAGTGGGTAGAGCCGGCATTTCCGCCCAAGGCTGCTCCCGGGGCTCCCGCAGGTGCCTTCGGCCCCGTGGCTGGGGGTGGAGGGGGCGGGGTCAGAGGTGTCGTCCTGTGACAAGCAGGTCGGGGTCACTGGTCATCGGGCCACACCGCATATTTGACGGCGCTGAGTGTCCTGTGAGGATGCAAAGTGACAGGTGGTCGCCAGACAGTGCGGCGGTCACGCTGCCCCGATACGGAACCATTGCTTGCCGACGCCTGACATGAACATCCCGTCGGATGCCAATTACGGCTCTGATCTTGTGGGGAAAAAAAAAATTAAAAAGGAGTCTCCTGGGGCCGATGGACCAGAAACGCCAGAAGGGGGCTGGGAAGGGAAAGGCAGCGAGGCACTTGCCTTGAACACAGGATAACTGAAAACACCAAAAAACTCTTGAATCGGGATTTTGTAAATTTATTTAATGTAATTTTTAAATCTAAGTTGATGTGAAGGGATCACAGTGGGCAACATATCCAACGTTAAGTAAACATGGATGGGCACCCGGCGGGTGGGGGCGGGGTGAGGCCCTTCTCAGCCCTGGGAGATCGCCCTGGGCTCACCCAGCACCAGAGCTGTTTCCAGAAGGGGCGCGTCAACCCGGGGAGATCCCCCACACGGGACGCCTGAAGCTCACGGCTTGACTTTCTCAGTTCCAGAGGCCAGAAGCCCCAGATCAGGGCCGGTGAATTTGGTTTCTGGTGAAGCCTGGCGTAGGGATGCCGCCGCCTGGCTGTGGCCTCCCGTGGCCCTTCCTCGGAGCAGGCTCGCAGACACGGGGTCTGCCGTCTCTCTCTCATAAGGACACCAGCCCTGTGGCATCAAGGCCCCACCTCATGACCTCATTTAAGCTTAGGTGCCCACGCAAGGCCTAGCCATAGTCGCTCTGGGGCTTAGGGCTCCAACCCAGGAATGTAGGCCGGCAGCCGGTCCAGCAGCTGCCTGGCACCCAGCACCCTTTGGCAAAGCTGTGGGTGAAGCGTGGGCCCCGCCAGCTCTTCTATGTCTGTCTGTCTGTCTGTCTGTCTCTCTCTCTCAAGTGCTCTCCCAAAATGACTGAAAGCAGACATTCAGACAGAAACCTCCCCACCAACCTTCGGAGCAGCGCTATTCACAACAGCCAACATATGGAAACAGCCCAAATGTCCCTCCGTGGGGAGACGGATAAACCAAACAGCGGAGTGTCACTCAGCCATGGACAGACCTCAAACACCACGCTAGGGGCAGGAGGGGGACACGGAGGCCACATGTTCTAGTACCCCTGCCCCTGAAGTATGTCCAGAAGAAGCCAGTCCCCAGAGAAGGCACACGGGTGCTCCCGGGGAGGGAAAGAGGACGATGGGATGTTCCAGAGCCAGAGACAGAACATGGTTGCAAAAAGTGTGAGGTGTAAAATGTCACGGAATTCTGTTCTTTAAGAAGATTCCTTTTATGTTTCATGAATTTCACCTCAAACTTTTTTTAAGTGCTTTCACTCTTGGAGGGTGCTCTGAGCGGCAACAGGGACCCAGCTTTGAAGGCTGGGGTGATTTAAAGATCTGGAGAGCTCCCGGTTTTGGGGTGCACTCTGGATGTCACCATTCATTCCCAGTGTTCCGGATCTATGATCCTTTCCATCCCCCAGACACGAAGGACAGCTTGTGTTCTCTCGCTAGGAATTTTTCCATGAAGCTACAGTCCAGGCTTGAAGACCTTAGGGACTCACGCATGGTGGCGAAAAATCGTGGCCCCGAAGCCTGTGACCCTCTTTCCTTTGAGCAGCAGGATCTCTGTCCTTGTCCCCAGAGTGGGGTGGGCTGTGGCTGCTTCCTCCCACAGAGGATGGGCAGGAGAGCCACAAGACATGGGAAGCCCTCACCAGATGCTCCTGGAACACCAGCTCTGGGGACGGTCCCCCTGGGAATGGTCCCTCCCTGAACCTGGCCCTGGCCGGGAGAGGCCCCAGCCCAGGGGAGCGGCGGAGAGCAGGTGCTCCCCCACCCTCCGGACGGCTCCCTGCAGGGCCCCGGACGTCATGGTAAAACCATCCCCCGCAGCAAAGGCTGGGAGGCAGTCACATCAGCTCTTCATGACCAACGGCTGTCCCATCGCTTCCCTTTTGAACAACCCAATACTGGTTCGCTTCCCATCTAGACACTCACGTCTTGCAAATGTCTGAGCTGCTCCATGTAAAGACCTCATGAACATCAATATCCGCAGGAAGTGCAGAACCTGCTGGAAAAGCTCTACCCTCCACAAGAGGCAGAGACACAGGCTCGTAGGCTCACCCGGAAGGAAGCTTCCAGCAGCCTGGAGGTAGCCTCGGCCGGGGTTCAAAGACCAAGCAGAGTCTCTGGGGTGCTTCTGCCTCCCTCTTTCTCTCTTCCCTTCCTCTGCAAATGAACCTTCTCCAGGTGGCCACAGGGCTCCAGGATGACACTGTCCCACATCACCACCTGGAAGGGGAAGCCCTTCCCTTCACACATGCACACGCACACACACGTGCACTAACCACACTCGCCTCTCAGCCTCCTCTCCCTGCCAGGGCACTGGGTCCCAGCTGGCCAGGGAGGTCTTACAAGCCCAGGCAGAGGGCTAGCTCCTGGGTTCTCGGGACAGCCTCTAGGAGGAAGGATGACATGCCTTTTTAAAAAACACTTAACAGTGGGGCGCCTGGGTGGGTCAGTGGGTTAAGCCTCTGCCTTCAGCTCAGGTCATGATCTCAGGGTCCTGGGATCGAGCCCCGAATCGGGCTCTCTGCTCAGCGGGGAGCCTGCTTCCTCCTCTCTCTCTCTGCCTGCCTCTCTGCCTACTTGTGATTTCTGTCAAAAAATAAAATCTTAAAAAAAAATAAATACACTTAACAGAGGGAAGCATTTGCACCAAAACATGCAAAGCCCTACTGTAGACCGTTTTCACTTGCTGCCCCGCTGTTGGGAGGTGTGGGGTTAGAGAGCATTTTCCTCGCCCGCCTGCCCTCCTGCGGGAGGGCCCCTGAGGCCCGCGCCCCGGCGGTCCAGCTGTGAGAGCAGGGTCGCCAGTCCCCCACTGGGAGTCGGGGCTCGTGCCCACCCTCGTTTATCCTACAAAGAGTTGTGGGCCACCTTCTCTATGGCAGATCACATCCATCACCCGAAACTCGCCTTCGGGTTGGAACATTTAAACCAATTAATTCTCCTGTTGCCATAAATCAATCAGAATAGACGAGCAGCCACCCTTCCCGATTCCAGGAGGCTCTGCCAGGTGGGAGTTCGGTGGGGAGGGGAGCTCTTCCCTCAGTAATAAACATATTTTTGCACAAAACTATAAAACCTCTTCTATGTCTTCCTGCCAAAATTCAGATGGCCACTCTGCTTTTCCCGAGAGAGTCGCGGAAAGCAGGGTCCCCAGCCACGGCCCTCCTCACCCCGGGGGCTGTGTGGTTTCCCGTTGGGGTCCCCGGGGGGCCTCCAGTGAGAACCGCTGGTTTGGCGGGAATTCTTTTCTTAGATGGTGGATCTTTTCTGAGCCTGGTCGGAGGGACCCGTGCACTCAGCCTGGGGCAGGTGTTTGTGAATAACCTTTACAAAGCGCGTGTCCCACAGGGAGGGGTCCCGCGGGACAGACCGTGGGGGGTGCAAGTTGGACGGGCGTCTCCCCATCGCGTTCATGCCCCCATTTCCCTCATTTTCTCCATCGGCGCGGGAGAGGTCTCTCGGGTTCCCATTTTGGGCCAAGCTTTGTCATTCCTGACATTTTCGACAGCCTCTTCCACTGCGCAGGTTTGGGTAAAGTGGCCGGTTGGGGGGAGGGGCATCTGAAGCTGGGGCCTTCCGTGTCCAGTGGACCCTCGAAGGAGCGCTCCCGTCGGAGAGGCTCCCTGGAAACGGAGGAGCAGATGGCCCCCCGGGCTGTGCGGGGAGTGACGCCCCAGGACCCTGCCTCATTCCTGAGGAACAAGTGTGAATACCAAAGCAGCCAGGAAGGAGGAGGCAGGCCCGGTTCTTTTTTCTTTTTAAAAATAAAAATCTAATAAAATGTGTCCTCTCCGTGCACGGTACCGGATGGATTTGTTTAAAGTATTTGCACTTAATTAACTTAATAAGGTGCTCAAAGTAAGTAAGAGTCGACCTGGAATTATCAATGGGGCTGGGGGGGTGGCTAGGGTGGGGCGGGGGGGCAGGGGAGCCAGGGGCGGGCGGCAGGGCCGGGGCGGGGCTGGGGAAGCAGAGAGTCTGGGCAGGAAATACCCCCAGACACAAGCGTCCGGAAGGACGAAGTTACAGGGACGGGAAAGGGTAGCGCAGGAGGCTAATCGAAGGAAATCTGTGCAGCTCTAGTGACATTAGGAAAATAAACTCTAAAAAAGCCAAAAGCATCACTAGAGATAAGGAGAAACACTTCGAACTGATGAGACAATCCATCGATCAGGGATATGGAACAATTCTAAATTTTTATGTTCCTAACAAAATAGCTTCAAAATACATAAAGCAAAAACTTCCAAATAAACAAAGAAAAACAGACAAATCTGCGATCATAACGGGAGATTTTAACATATCCTCTCAGTAAATAGAACAATCAGACAGAAAATCGGTGTGGACATTGATCAACGTGCAAACAAAATTGACTGATGTTTTATTACTTCTCATGACTACAGAGTACACATGCCTCTCAAATGCTTCCAAAAATGAATCATAAAGTCTCAGAAAAAATGTGATTGAGATCGTGCAGAGTATGTTCTCTGACTACAGTGAGTGCAACAGATCATCATATTTTCCAAAAATGGCTACAATGCTACTTCTTTTCCAGAGTTTTCCAGAACCTTGGCACTTCCTATTAAGAGAGGAGCCTAATTCCCTGGTTTTGAACCTGATGGGTCATTGCGGCTGCCTCAAGAACAGGAATCCAGTGGAACTGATGCTAGGGGACACCCGAGGCAGAGTTTAAAAGGTGACCCCACTTCCAGCTGGCTCTCAGAACGATCTTCCTGTCAAACCAGCTTGGTTCTGTGAGGAAGTTAAGGACTCATGAGGACACTTGAGAACACCTTTGAAGATGTTCTGCCGGGGCCCCCCAGCAGTGGTCCATCAACGGCTGGACAGGGAACAGGATGGACCCATGAGAGGATGCACCCCAGCCTCTGAGTCCCACCCACTGAACTGCCCCCAAACTTCTAGTCCTGAGCAAAGTCAATGCAATTTGCTGTTGTCATTTTAAACCACCATTTTGGGATAATTTGTCAAAAGCGACATGTAACCAAAACAGTGAAATTAAAATGGAATCCTTTTATTTATTTATTTTTTTAAATTTCAGAAATGCCCATGCTCGGAAATTACTATAAAGTTACTAGAAAAATATTTTTAACTGAATGATAATAAAGACCTAATATATCAAAACGAGATCCAAGGGCTCCTGGGTGGCTCAGTAGGTTAAGCCTCTGCCTTCTGCTCAGGTCATGATCTCAGGGTCCTGGGCTCAAGCCCCAAGTTGGGCTCGCTGCTCGGCGGGGAGCCTGCTTCTGCCACTGCCCCTGCTTGTGCGCTCTCTCGCACTCACTCTCTCTTGCTCTTGCTCTCTCTCTCTCAAATAAATAAATAAGGAATCCTTAAATTTAAAAAATTTTAAAAATCTTGAGGTGCAGCTTAGGTCATGCCTAGAAATTTATAGCCCTGGGAAGTATGTAAAAATAAATAAGACATGTTAAAAATTGAGAACTAAGTGTTCATTTAAAAAAAAAAAAAGAAGAGTAAACTAAGCCCAAAGCAAATGGAAGGAATAATGGAAATAATAGTAGAAATGAATGAACTAGAAAACCACTTCCTAGAAAGTGGACAAAGTCAAATACTTGGTTCTTCCAAAAAATGAATGTAAGTAACACATCCGTGGTGGGATCGATATTGAAAACAGAGAGAAGGCACCAGGCACAAGGTAACCAACACCGAAAATGGAAAGGGGTCATCACTTCAGATCTCGTCCACGTGCCAAGGACTTACAGGGGTCTTACACCCAAGCTTTAGTCCGCAAGGTTCGAAAACTACATTACATGGGCAGGTTCTAAGAAAAATTCATCTTACCAAAACTGCTACAAATATACATTTTAAATATTCCTAAAATTCCTTTAAAAAGAAAAAAAGTTTTAAAAAATTCACAAGCTGTTTCGAAGACAGACGAGGAACACAGAGGGGTAGAACTGCTCCTCCCTGGTATCAGGACAGCAAACAAGACGACCTGGCAGTAGGGCAGACACATCCGTCTGTGGAATGACGTAGAGAACCAGACACAGACGTAAAACACGCACGATCAACTCCTCTTCAGCCAAAGTGTCAAGGCAGTTTCACAGAGACGGGTGCTTCGTGGCGCTAGGTCCATTAGCTCTACCATATGCTGAAAGAAAGAATCTTGCCCCGTACCTTGAACCATGCACGGAAGCTATGGAATGGCTCATAAGCCTAACATCCAACTATAAACTCCAATTTCCTCAAGAAAACATAGGAGAAAATCTTAATGTCTCTTAATGGATTTCTCAGGTGCGACATCAAAAGTATAAATCATAAAAGAAAAATATTGCAAATTATATTTCACCAAAACTGAAAAATGTCAGGGCGCCTGGGTGGCTCAGCCTTTAAGCATCTGCCTTCAGCTCAGGTCATGATCCCAGGGTCCTGGATTGAGCCCTCCGTCCGGCTCTCTGCTCTGCAAGGTGCCTGCTTCCCCCTCTCCCGCTCCCCCTGCTGGTGTTCCTTCTCTCGCTGCCTCTTTCTGTTAAATAAATAAATAAAATCTTTTTTAAAAATGAAAAATTTCAGCTCTTCTAAATACACTGTTAAGCAAGTGAAAAGAGAAGCCAGAGGCTGGGGGGACTTTTTTGCAAAATGCATAACGGATGAACGACCTGAGTATCCAGAATATAGAAGAACTTCAAAGTAAGAATGAAAACGGAAGAATTTGTTAACCTTAACACCGGGGGGAGACTCACTGAAGAAGGTAGGTGGATGACAAAAAAGCACACGAAATGAGACTTGCCGTCTTTTGTCATTAGGAGACACAGAGCGAAACCACGGCGAGAGGCTATGGCACGCCACTCGGAATCATTGAGACCCGCGCACGCCCGGAGGACAGAGGAGGGCGTGGAGAGACTGGAAGTGTCCCTTGCTGCCAGGAGGAAGGCAGCTACCCTAGCAGACAATTTGGCGATTTCGTGAAAATGCACCGTATGACCCAATAATTTC
This sequence comes from Lutra lutra, assembly GCF_902655055.1. Lineage (NCBI taxonomy): Eukaryota > Metazoa > Chordata > Mammalia > Carnivora > Mustelidae > Lutra > Lutra lutra. Next base: position 93,271,891 of record NC_062290.1, on the reverse strand, counting down.
ACTCTCTGATATCCACCCAAGAAAAGGGGAAATAATGGATGTGTTACTCGTAATAGTTTCAAGATGAAAACAACCCCAATGTCCTCCAGCCGACGAAGGACAAACGAACCAGGGAACATCGACAACTTATCATCCAGCACTTCCACGGAACGATCTCGTGGCATGCAGAATCACGGATGAATTTCTGATGTATTGTGCTGAGCAAAAGACGCCATACTCAAACGACCACGTAATTGCCCCAAATTAGACTGTCCGTCAGCTGCTGAATGAGTAATTAAGACAGCAATTAAGTAACTGGGAGAGCGTGGTTTGGTAATACACTATGGATCCCAGAAACAGCTCTTGGCGAAAGTGAGTAGTTGATTTATGACAAAGGTGCCGCAGCAGAGCACTGGGGAGGGAAGTATTCATATTTTGGGGGGTGCCTCGGTGGCTCAGTCAGTTAGCGTCTGACCCTTGATTTTGGCTCAGGCCATGGTCTGTGTCCTGGGATCAAGCCCCGCATCCGGCTCTCCGCTGGGCGGGGAGTCTGCTTTTCTCCCTCTCGCTCTGTCAGTCTCTCTCTCTTTCTCTCAAAAAAAAAAAAAAAAAATCTTAAAAAAAAAATACATTTCTCAAATGTACGTAATCCGTAGCTCACACAGTGTGCACAGAAATCAGTCCCGCCTGGCTTGTAGCACTAAACGTGAAAGATAAAAATATAAAGATTTTAAAGGATACTCGGAAAAAACAACTTTTCACCCCCGAGTGGGCAAAGGCAAAAGGAGTCAATCATACAGGGAAATACTGAAAATTTCAACGACATTAAAACTAAGAGCTTCTCTTCACAAAAAGCTGCCGTTGGGAATGAAGCAGCAAGTGGAGAGTGAGGGAGAAGTAGCTACAGCGTGCCGCACAACGGTCATCCTGCATTATTTAAAGAAACATTATAAATCAATGAGAAGAGGATCATTAACACAATGACAAGAGACTCGAAGGGGCGGGAGCGCCCGCGATGACCACGGACCCACCTGAGGCCGTGCGGGACATTTTCGGGAGGCCCTGGAGGGGACACTGCAGCTGCGGGGAGCCCTCCTGTCCACCAGGGGTACCGAAGCAACACATATCGGCAAGGACTCGGGGCTGGGACCCCAGCCGCCAGCGGGAGCGGGGTGGCCCCTTTGGAACGCTGGTGGGGCTGCTCATGGTGAAGAGGCACGGGCTGCGCTTGCCCTGCAGAGTGTGCGAGCACGCCTGGCGGGGACAGGAGCCGGAACATTCATACTTGTCCGACGGGAGGAGAGTGGATGATTACGACGTGTGTAAACTGCGGCTGGACGGAATTCAACAACCAACCCGTAAACGACCTGACTAAAAAGAGCGAAATGCAGCACGCGTACCTTCTAACGTCGTACTTTCTTCTTAGGGACAGCAGATGACCACGCAAGACAGGGAAACTAGAGGCTCCCCATCAGACATCGCTACCCTGAAACAGTGCTATTTCCTACGCGGACCCTCTCCCTGGCCATGACCCCCACGGCCCCCCACAACCTACCCTGCTCGCCGGGACCCCCATCCTCCTCAGCTTCTCCCTGTGCATGTCTCTTCTGGTCAGCTGTGTGGGCACTTCACCCTGGGGAGAAGTCACCCAGCATCATACTCAGGGAGAAACCCCCTGGAGGTGGGCATTTCCTGGACGGTCATCTCAGGAAGCACGAGTGGGGGAACTCGTCAGGAGGGGAGGGAGGGAGGGGGAAGGGAGGACAGTGTGCTTCCTTACACAGGACAGGCTGCAGCCACTGTCCTCAGAGCTCTGCCCTCTGAGGGGTCCCTTGGCCGCGGACCGGCTTCCTCGCTCGGGTTTCTGTTCAGAGAAAGCCACGCCCGAGAAGCCTTCCTGCAGCTCGAGCCGTCTCGGGTCACACTCTGGTGTCTCCAGCAGTTGAACCACCTTTAAAACTGTGGATTTCAGGGCGCCGGGGTGGCTCGGTCAATTAAGTCTCTGCCCTCAGCTCAGGTCATGATCCCAGGGTCCTGCGATCGAGCCCCGTGTCGGGCTCTCCGCTCCGCAGGGAGCCTGCTTCCCCTGCTCTCTCTCCGCCTGCCTCTCTGCCTACTTGTGCTCTCTATGTCTCTGTCAAATAAATCAATAAAATCTTTTTAAAAAATTATAAAATTAAAAAATTTTAAACAAAAACTGTATGGATTTCCTACAAATACAAATTCAGCTCATTCAACTGAGGTCCCACCGTCAATTCTTTTCTAGACGGGCCTCTCCAGCTTGGGCTAGGGCCCTAAAGACTCAGAAACTCTCTGGTCTGCCAGGGAGGGTCTACTGGTCACCGCCGGCCGTCTTTCCAGAGCTTAAGCTCCCTGTTGAATCTGATCTTCACGCGGTCATTTCTTACCTTTGTCATCTTCTGCCAGCGGGAGAGATGGGAGCCGGAAAGCGGTGCTATTTTCGGTCCCGCCGTCCAGGCTGCTCTCTGTGTCCCCCACGTTCCACGTGCAGACCAGCAGCTCTCATTTTGGCTCGCGTCTGCCCGGCTCTCACGCAGCTGGCGGGAGCTCCCTGACATCCTGCGAGCCAAATCCGCGAGTCGGCCAGGTACACGTCCCATCCTCCGCATCGAAGCGGACGGCGTCAGGCCGGCTGCTGAGCCCCGTGCCACTGTCTTCCCTCCGGCCGAAGCCCTCCTGCTGCCTTTCTGCACTGCGCCAACGGCCTGCCATTCCCCAGCCTTTGCTGACCATCTGCCTGCCTCCTTCCCCTCTCTGCCTGCCGCCTGGACCCACATGCTTTCGGCCCCCCACTTCTGGATCTCGGCTCCCGTATCAGCCAGCTGTCGCTAGAGTCGGTGGGTCAGCAATCCAGGCTCAGCTGGGTGCTCCTCTATTGGTCCCAGCTGCTCTCATGCCTCCGAGGCCTGTGGTGGGTTGGCCAGTGCCCGGATGATCTCCCTGTCCTCAGCTGGGAAAGCTCCTTCCTGCTCTGGGGTCGGAACGCTTCATTCTGCCAGCCTGGACCTCTTCCCACTGGAGTCTGGGACTCCCACATCAGCATGATCAGGGAGCCCCAGTGTGCAAGGGCGTTCAGGCCCCTGCGCACATCGCCTCTGCCAAGCCCCACCAGCCCAAGCAAGTTGCGTGCCCGGACGCAGGACTAAGGGGTGGAAATTGACTCCAGCTCGAGGCAGGAGGAGCAGCAAAGTCACCTTGGAAGGGGCAGCTGTGTGGGGTAGAAGCAACTCCCGCCCCTGCTTGCAATCCAGCATCCCAGGGGGCTGGCGAAGAGGACAGGGTGGACGGCCATACCGCAATGGGAACCATGAATGGTGGACAAGGAGCTGGTCCCTTCAGGGTCATTTTCAGTCCCGGGTGCCTCCTGGGCATCTAATGCCCGACATACAACTCTCATTTCCCGAGCCGCAGACCCTTCTTTACCCGGGATTCCTTCTGGGGATCAGCCTCCCCCCCACCCAAGGCCATTCACCCTCAAGCACAATTGATTGGAGTAGACACCTGCCCCAGGGACAAGCAACCCACAGAGTGGTCTGTGACCCATGACCAGAAATCTGGGTTGGAAAGATGAGCCCTGCCAGCCCAACTCCTTCCCTCGGAACCGTCCTGCAGCACCAAGGACAGAGCTGCTGGCTGGTGGGGGAGCAGAGGGCCAAGCGTCTGGGGTACAGCAAAGGCTGGTATAGCCATGCTGGACAGGTGTCCTGGAGAGAAGCTGCTCAAGGGGAGTCCTGACCTGGGACACTGGCCCAGAGAGGCCACAGAGCTGTCTAGGGATAGAGCCCCATGCTCCTGCAGACCTCAGCCCCCTGCACCTGCACAGCCAGCCCGCGGGCTCCGTTCGGGAGAGAGCCTTGCCCCCTGAAGACGATCTCCCTGTCCTTGGAGCCTGATGGAACGACATTTTGCTATGTCACCGTCCTGAATGACGCTGGTGGCCTCCCGGCTGTCCAGGTCCTCGCTCCCGACACCCGGGTATAATCTCCAAACAGCCAGCTGGCTGACCTTTCTAGAATGCAAAGCACTATTACTTTTATTAGTTGAGGAACGCAACTCAGATGTTCTAGCGGACTGGAGATTAAGTCATCTTCCCCAGAGAAAGAGGCCCACTCTGGAGGACGGTCTTCCGACCGGTCAGACAGCACACGGCCATGCTGTCCGACTGGATTGCACATTTGCAAATAGGAAACGTCATCCAGGGAGAATTCAGGAGAACGGTGTGAGTCACCAGGCAGGTTGTGGGTGTCTGGTTGGTTGTGGGGCCTTGACAAAATCACCCCAGGACTCGTTTCCTGGAGTGGGCCATGATGGCTGTTCCCCACCGTGGGAACAGGAGTGGGGGGCTACGTACGTAGGGTCTGGTCTGCAGGGAGCGGCGGGAGCCCAGACTCATAATGGAGCACCGTCGACATGGAGTTGTTGCACAGAGGGGAGAGGAGGGCGGGCTGAGCGTGCGGGACGTGGGCTGCACCATCCAGCCGGTCTGTCCACCTTGGGTGTCCTGGAGCTAAGAGGGGGCCCACTGCAAGTGCCCATGGCTCATCTGATGAGCGTGCAAAAGAACGGAATGACTCGGACGGCTTCCAAGAGGGTGGGCGGCTCTGCTTCCTCCTTCCCACCCCCAGGGCCGTTCTGTAAGACCACCTGCCGGGGAAGCTCGCTCCTCACCTGGCTACCTTCCATATTAGAAACCTAGGAGCACCTGGTTGGCTCAGTCGTTAAGCTTCTACCTTCAGCTCAGGTCATGATCCCAGGGTCCTAGGATTGAGCCCACATCCGGCTCCGTGCTGAGTAGGAAGCCTGCTTCTCCCTCTTCCTCTGCCCATGCTTGTGTTCCCTCTCTCGCTATGTCAAATAAATAAATAAACCTTTAAAAAAAAAAAAGAAAGAAAGAAAGAAAAGAAAAGAAATCAAACCTAGCTTGTCGCCCCACAGCGAAAAGGGTACTGACTTCACTTGAATGGTAACGACCCCCTTTCTTCCCACGGCCTTCACCAGCCCACAACCTAAATTCTCAGGAAAGCCAGCCCCCTGCACTCCCAGAGGTCACCAGGCACTCTGGAACATGCCAGTAGAGCAGCCTCTCGGAGTCTGGCTCAGAGGAGCGGCATCTCCTGGGGCCAGCTCCTAGTTGGCAGCCCCAAACCCGGTGGGTCTCCAGCTGTCTGAGCATTCGAACCTCCAGGAAGCCCTGAGACCTGCCCTCAGAGCTTCTGACGTCATTGCTCTCACGGGCAAGGCTGGCTGTGGGCAGAGCTGACCCTGGGAGAGATTCTCAAACAGGTCTCCACACCAGAACCCTGGCAACAACAGTGACATCTGGGAATCACAGTCCCTCAAGCCTGAGTGCGCCTGTCCCTCTAGGGCGGTCTGGACAGGGGTCCCAGCTGGGTTGCCGGAGTCAGAGCTCAAGGTGGGGAGGGGCTTTAGAATTCCTAGCCGCTTCCTGGCCTTCAGCCTCAGCCCCTTCCTCACTGTTCCTGTGACTCTGCTGCCCTTGGGGCCACAGCATGGGGAAGAGTCCCAAGGGGGATACAGCCTGTCTCTGGACAGCCGGGTGGGTTATAAAACTCGGATATTTCCGTGCACTGGAAGATGCTGGGGACAGAGAGAAACCCACGTCGGACACACACAGTGTGGGCGGGTCTCAGAAACATCACGCCAAGGCAAAGGAGCCAGGCGTCAGAGAACAGCACTGTGCAAGCCTATTTATACAAGCTTCTCGAAGCTGCGGGATGACGGAAGCCGTCGGGGGCTGTGTGACTCCATAAGGAAGGGCTCCCCCGTTCTCCAGAGTGGCTGCAGCAGCCTGACGCGTCCCCACAGTGCCCACAGCAGCGTCTGAGGGCTGCACCTGCCCCTGCCGTGGCCGTCCCTGTCGTCACCCCCGTTCCCCAGTGTAGTTGAGCCCGAATGTTCACAGGAATCCTTTAAAAACCTGCGCCTGACTGTGATGCCCCTCATCAGAACTCTCCAGAATCCTTCTGGCCAAAGCTGGCACGATTTGAACAACAGCAAAGGTGATAGTAACAAAGTATGACATAAAATAACGGTCATGAGTCCACGCTTGCATAGACACATGGAAGGGAAAAGGGAAGCCTGGCTTGTCCAGGACGACAACTGATAAGGACAGATGGAGGAAACGGCAAAACCGCCGTCTGACAATCATCACGGTCTTCCCCCCGCCCCCCCCCAGTTGGCATCAGTGGATGCCAACACCAGTGGGTAAAAGTGTGACACGCAGAAGAATTCTGCCTGACACCACCCTGGCCAACTGGTCGACCTTCACCCCAGGAACTGGACAGATGAACACATGTGCCTGCTGGTGGGACACACGGACGAGGACGCAAGCTCACGTCCATGATGCTTCTCATCATGAGGGAACTTCAGAGAGAGAAAAAGAAAGTAGTCAAGAGCGAGAGCTTGCTCTAGCAGAACTCTCCAGCACCACCAAGGTCGCGAAGACAAAGACCAGGAAATGAGGAATCAAAGTGGGTGGGAAGCTGCGTGGAGTAAAGGAGACACACGGCCTCAGAGCGTCCTGGGCCACACAGTTGGCTCCTGCTCGCCCCTGAGGACACAGCTGGGACAGCTGGTGCGATCTGAGTGCCGTCTGCGTGCTGGATAAACGTTCTGCCTCGGTATGAATTTCCGATTCCCGTCACTGGGCTGTGCTTGCGCCGAGACAGTCCTTGTGCTCAGGGAAGACTTGTGCAGTCATGTGAGCGTCTAGGTCTGCGGCTTACTCTCAACTCCGCATGAAAACCGTAGTAAGAGAGGACGAGAGGCAGAAACACAGGTGTGCTACGAGGTTAATATGGGGGAAGTCTAGGGTGGGACATATATGTGCTATTTTTGTAACTTCTCTCTATATCTAAAATCATTTCGAAATAAAAGGATTATTAAAATAAAACCTTCAAACAGCAACATATGGCTCATAGAAGACTATCAAGGCCTGCTCGACTCGGGCGCTGGCCATCCTTCCTGCCTCCAGATTCTTGCCTTCTGCCACCTGCTTCTAGCCTCCAGCCTTCTCCCTCCTACCTCCAGCCTCCTACCTCCTGCCTCCAGCCTCCAGCCTCCTGCCTCCTGCCTCCTCACTCTCTCCTTACATGCAACTTGCCCTGACCTCCTTTCTGTGTCCCAAAGCCACCGAACCCATTCCTGCCTCAGTGCCTTTGCACTTACTGTTCCCCTGCAGGGAAAGCTTTCCCTCACACGCTGGAATTGCTCAGCCCCAGGAATGGTTCTGGTCTCCATTCTGACGTCACCCTCCCCAAGCAGCTCCGTCCCTCCCGCCTTGACTCCCTGGCCTTGCTGCCCTGTTTGACTGCATAGCCTGCTTCCCCTCAGCAGAACGTGATCTCTCCCCAGATCGCATTTATTCATTCCTCATCACCCCCATCTCCTCCCTCCTAGGCCACCCTTGTGTGTTGCCCTTCCCCTGCACTTTCCCTCTGGGAACCCCCCTACCCTGCCATTATCTCATGAGGGGCCAATCTCTCTGCTAGCCTGTGCTTCTCCTTCCTTCTAACCAGCAGGGCCACCATTAGCCCATATAGGGCCTTTGTGTGAATTAGCCTTCCTTGTGCAGTGAGCAACCTACATAACTGAACATGGCCACCTTGCCCCATTCAGCAGGCAAGGAGGGGAGAGGCTCTGATCCTGCGCCTCTACTGCTTGAAGCTTATCTGCGGCCCCTCACTGTATTCCGACTCAAGCCTGAGTGTGCCTGGCCCCAAGCTCCCCCAGCCTTACTTCACACTGTACTGGCTGATTCTCACCACCCTGATCGCCCATCCACTATGGCTCTTGGGGGGGCAGGGCTGGACTCCTGCTTTCTCCACGTTGCCGTGGTCTGGCACCCAGAAGGCACGAAGCAAATGTCTCCCGAGTCCATTTTCACTTTCTGTTAGTATCTAGCCTACACCAGGCTCGGAGACCGCGCTGCACCTTCACAGGCCTCCCCCGGGCGGGACTTTGAGAATCCCGCACACAGCCGAGCGCCAGTTATAGTGCATGCCAGGAAGGAAGGCGCTAGGCTGTGGGAAGCCTTCGCCCGGGACGAAGCCCTGAACCGAGGCGACACTGGAGCCACACATCTCGGCCTCAGGGAGCACCTGGCACCACCTCGGGCCTCCCTGCCACCCCCGCTCCCCAGCACTTTGTGCGGCAGACAGGCCAGGGAAGGCGTGGAGATCTTGCCCAGCCCTTTCTGAGGCCCCGGGCCCCTGGGCAAAGTGCAGGGTAGATGGGAGCTGTTTGTCTAACAGCTTTATTGTGTGTGATCTAACACAGACAGCCCCCGGTCACCTCCCTGAGCGCGAGCAGGCCCATGACTTCTAGCGTGTTCACCACATGTGCAAGCCCGCCACGGCCGACCGATCCGGAACAGTTTCCTCCCCGCAAAGAAAGACCCCACGCCCGCTGGCCAGCGGCCTTGAGTCCTCCACCACCCACCCCAGCCCCTGGTGACGACGACTTTACCCTCGGGCTCTAAGACATCCCTGAAGATGACGGGCTGCTTGCCTGAATGAGCACCCGGGCTCAGCCCCGTTCGACCTGGGGCCTCCCGGGTGGAGGTGGAGACCGGCCCCTCAGAGCCCACGGACCCTCTTCCCCGTGGTCCTGTGCAGAGCGGCAGGTTTCCGTTCCAGAGCCCAGTAGAGGGCAAAGCGGGGGTCGACGCCTGCTGGGTGTGTCCTTCCAAGACTCCTGACTATTGTCTGTCAACCCAGCCTTGGAAGTCAGGTCGGGGGAGAACGAGGGCAAAGGGCCGTGTGAGCCTACACCTGCCTGGCCCTCAGGGACACACTGATCGCATCTCAGGAGCTTCTGAGCGATATGGCCAACACCCCAGCCAGAGCTGAGACAGGACAAATCACGATCCGATGGAAGCCAACGGTACCGACAGGCCGGGCAGGGAGGCTGGGGCTGGCGCCGTGGGCTCGGGAGGGTCGGGCAGGGAGCTCCTGTCTGAGGGTGGCCCCGCTCCTCCATGTCGGGCTCCCGGCCCTGCATGAGAGAGCTCTCCACGTAAGGGCATTTGCCCCATTAGACGTCAGATCTCCTTGGCTGCTTCTTCTTTTACTGCTTTTAAAGGAAACCCAAGTGGGTCCCAGCTCTGTAAACTTGCACTTGTTAAATCTAAGTCCAAATGTTGTGCATAGTGACTGTGGTTATGAGCACGGGCCTGACTTAGGACACCGACTCCACAGCTGAGATCCTCCCTTGTAAGGGGAGGGGGCTTCCAGATGGTCTGCAAAGCCCCTGCCAGGATTTAAGACTCCCCTTCATACATCAGCAAGACCCACACCACACCTCAATGGGCATGACGACACTCCTGGGTGCCCCCTCCTTCCAGAATCCTCCCAGCCACAGAGTCTGGGCAACAGGCAGGGTGGGTGGCGCACGGGGTCAGAGCCCCCTTCATTCTTAGAAGTAAGCAAGGAAGAGCCAACAACCCAAGGGGGTAGAAGAAAGGACATGATACATAGACGGAAAGCAGGAGAGAAACAGGAAAAGCAGAGAGACCCAATCCAGAAGGGGCAGAGGGGGACCCACAGGGCCCCCACACGCAAACCAAGAGCACGATGAAGACGGGAATTCTGAAGGCTGCAGGCTGCCTGTGGGGGCAGTGAGCTGGGACATCCTGGGCTGCTGTCTGGGGACCCACAGTTCCAAGGGCTTCCCCTCCGGGAGCCCCTGCAGGTGCAGGCATGGGAGGACCCCCACATCCCTGGCAGTGAGGAGGGGACCCCCAGAGCCTTCTCTAGCCCTCCCTTCCACTGCAGCTGCTCCGGCGGGGACCCGGCCCTCCTTCCAAGTCCCCACGGGCCGGGTGCTGCTAGCCGCCCCCTCAGTGTGCAGCTCCCCGTGGCCTGGCCGGTGGCCTTCCCCCAAGGTGGCAATTGGGGCTCCGTCACCTTCCAGCCCATCCCTTGGCCACCCCTTGGGACTGCCGCTTTCTCCATTAGGGACACGGAAAATCTGACGATCTCCTTTTCTCCAGGCCAGGGGCTGCCGTTCCCTGCACTCAGTAACCTGCAAGTGACAAGACGGCGACGGTCTCATGCCATCGTTCCGCTCGCACTTGGTGGCTGGGCTCCTGAGTAAAGAGAGCCCAGCCCGTGATGCCAGCGACCCCACACCCCCGCCCCATTCACACAGAAAAGGCAGGAAAAACGCAGGACTCTTCTCGTGGCTCGCCTGTCTTCCAGATGAGGACCCCAATCCTGTTATCCCCCAGGGCTGACCAAGTCGGCTTTTTAAAAAAGATATTACAGTGAATTCACAGCTTTAAACTCCTTGTGTGCTTTGGTCCCTTGCGACGGTCTCTACCGCAGCTCAGGTCGTTGGGTCTCTGGCCTGTGCGGGCCTCCTCGGCCAGCAGGAGGTGGCTGCGGCTCCTCTCCAGGGAGTGAGACCTGCCTCAGTAACCAGAAGCTTCCGCCGGGGCAGACATGGCCGTACACTAAGTTTCTACCTTTTTCTCCGGACAGGACGAGAATCCTGGTCACAGTGGGACACACTGAACGGAGCTCTCTGTCTGCCGTCAGCATGCCCTTAAAGCCCGGGGTCTCTGGGCCCCCGAGGACGGGGAGCCCAGCACCAGCTCTGTCTCCAGCAAGGGCAGGTGGGCCCAGATGTTTCTCGGGAAAGGCCTCGGGCAGCGCGGGACCCCTGGGGGACGGTCTGAGAAGCCGCCCTCTCCCGCCAGCACAAACACTCCGTTCCCAGTTCCCTCCTCAGTCTGGGGGCCGAGGCGGAGTCTCCGAGGGCGTTGGAGGTGACCGTGGCGGGACACGAACAGCAGCGTGGACTCCGTGGGAAGGCCCAGTGGACAGGCGGTCCACCTCTTCTTGGGTCTGAAGTCCAGCCCTTCAGCCAAAGTGCTGGGGGAAGCAGAAGCCGGCTGTCCAGCCGCCCTTCTCCATGTTGCCCCAGCTTTCGGGACCCTGGGCTTCTGTGAGGTGCCAGGTAGAGTCCCGTCTGCATGAGGCCAGCATCGGGGTGGCTGCCAGGGTGGGACCACGCATGGGGGAGAGTCTCAGCTGTGAGAGCAGCGCTCCCAGCGGCCCCCTCAGCCCCGAGGACCTCTGGGAGTGCGGCGGTTCCCACCCGCGGACCAGGAGTAGCTTCTTAGCCATGAAGTTTGCCCAGCCCTCCCCTCCCCTTTAGTCCTTGGGGACAGCAGTGGTCTGGGATCCAACAGGGCCCCACCAGGCGCTGCCGCCTCCCCCCTAAGCCGTGTGACCTGCTTCCGAGCATGCGTCCATGGTGAGCCCCTATCCCAGGGTGACTTCCTGTGGCACAGGGTGTCGGGGATAGAAGGGGGTAGCCCGCCTGGGCAGCACTCGGGGGGTGGGGGGGCGCGAAAGGCACCTCAGCCCAAGTTGCCGAGGGAACAGCTCGTCACTCAGCTGCTGGTCATGCACAGCCAGGCTGGGGCTCCTCTCCGTCGGGCTCCCTGGCCGTCGGGTCATACGGCGGCAGAACCCCTCCTCCAAGGAGCCCGCAGACCACGGTTCTGGAATGTCCAGCTCCGCACTTGGCTCTCATAACGGGGCTCGCCCGCTACGGAGACCGAGCAGAAGGTGCCAGCTGTGTGTGATCACGCCCGCGCCATCTCCGCAGTGGCCTGGCTCCTGCAGCTTAGTCCCCGTCCCGGCATCGAAGGGGGTCGGGCGGGCGGACGAGCACACCGGAGCCCGGGTCGCCAGGTGTGAAGAACGACCACGCTCTCTGGTCACACTCAAGCAGGTGGAACGTTGCCCCGCCTGGAAGGGACCACGACGCCCTGGGCAACCCCGTGAGGAGCCCTGCCCCACGCTGCCCCACGCTGCCCCCGGCTCTGCCCCACGCTGCCTCCGGCTCTGCACCTGCCCCGCTCCTCCTCACCCTCAGGTTCGCACTGACTCGGTGCCTGGCCCCCTGAGGGTTTCCTGGGGTGTCGGGGGACAAAGCTTCCCGGCGGCAGGAAATCTCCCTCCTGTGTGCCAGGCTTGAGCAGCAGAAATGTGACATGCGTCCCACAGTGGGGAAGACGGGGTCCGGGCCGGGGAGCGTGCCCAGAGCTCCGTCCACACCCGCACACTGAGAGCTCCCACCGTGTCCCCTCCTGACCGCACAGCCCCACCCGCAGCGCAGACCTCTTGAGCCCTGTCTACGCATGAATGACAATTCTCGGAGTAGGAATATTCCCACATTCTCCCAAAATGTGCTGTGGTGGAAATATTTCTGAAGGTGGCCTGAGTTTGAAGTTAGCGCCTTTGGGAGTCAGGAGGGGCCTGGGCTCTCACTTCTCTCTCCTTTTTTTTTTTTTTTTTTAGATTATATTTATTTATTTGAGAAAGAGAAAGTACAAGCAGGGGGAGCAGCAGAGGCAGAGGAAGAAGCAGGTGACCCGAGCCAAAGGCAGACGCTTGACGACTGAGACACCCAGGCGCCCCTCGCTTCGCTCTCCTGGATGGCCACCTTTCCACGAGCTTCAGGTTCTGGACGGGCCTCTGGGGACATGGAGGGTAGAGCTCCCCTCGCAGACCCTCCTGACCCCCCAGTAGCCCCCACGGGTCTCTACGTCGGACCCAGAGCCTTTACCAAGCCTGCAGGATACTCCTGACCATCCCACGTCTCAGAAAGGGAATACATGTTTAGGGACATAAGTAGACTTCTTTACAGACATAAAATTTTAAAAGCATATAAAATATAAAAAATATATAAATTTTAGATCTAACATTCTCTACATTGCCTTTCTAAACCTCAGAGAGCGTGTGGCAGATCACCTCTCCTTTCTGCCAAAGGATAAACGAAACAGTGTTTTCTGCAGACGGGGGAAATATTTTGAGCCCTGAGTGACGACTATCTCACGTTCTCTGCTTGCTGGTGGCCAGGAGCACGGAGCCCCCTCAGGACGAGTTTCGCCAGAATTTCTCGCATCACCTTTGCCGTCACGTGAGAATCCGGACCATTAAAATCCCAGTTCAGGTCTTTATCGTGAAGCTAGATCTACATAAATCTTAAAATTTCTTGACCCATTTTCTGCAGCCTCTTCCACCGAGTGTGGTTTGGATAAGATATCTGAGGAAGACCGAGCGTGCGGACCAGCCCAGGCCAGGGCCGTTGACACAGCGGCGGGCAGCCCCACAATATCCGGTAGCTGCTTCCCAAGATGAAGTCCCAGAGAGGCCATGGCAGACACAGGCAGCTGGCCGGACGCCCATGGGCCAAGCCCCAGCCCGAAGGACACTCCCGGGCCGCAGTCATGCCCTGCATGGGGGCAGCCTACGCAAAGTGGTCCCTGGGCAGGGCTGCGGAAGCTGGGCCACTCACCTCCCCTGGGCCAACCCCTGTTGCGTCCACAGCACGTCCCCCCAACCAGCCCTGCATCTCGGGGATTCCCGCACAGAGCCTCTACACACCCTTCTTGTGTGGAGGGACACCTCCTGTCCCGGGGGTCCTCGGGCCAGGGGCGTCTGACTGCCACTGGCCTTTGTCCCTTTTGCCTTTTCTCAACATTTTTCCTGCCTTGGAAGGCCCCCCCACCCATCCTGGCCCTGTGCCCCCAGTCCCGCCACCTCCCAGCGCTGCCCCCAGGTGCCAGCAGGCCTCCCGGGCAGAGGATAGGAGCCAACTTGCCAAAAGCACCCACTAAGGGGCTTCAGCACCCGTCTTCTGCCAAGAATCAGAGCGAGAAAATCACCTTCCCCTCAACTCTTGATTTGGAAACTATCCCGGTCCCTCTTGAATAAATGTGAGGTGACGTGTTCTTGTCTCACAACACAGGACGGACGCACGGGGTCCTCCGGAACCTTGGCATCTCAGGGGGCTTCCGCTGGGCTCTTAGGTCGGAGGCCACCTTGTAAACAGGCAATCCCAGCGTCATGCCGGCCGCTGAAATCGCAAGTGACACGCGGGGAAAAATTCATGCCGATTCTAAGAACCTGACACTCAAGAAGTAAAACTGAACAAAGCCATTAAAAGCCATTCCTGAGGTGACAGCTTTTTACAGTTGTCTGGGAGAAAGAGAATTTCCGAAGATGGGCCGCAGCAGGCCGAGCCCCCGTCCCTGGCTCGGGGAGGGACCCGCGGGCCGGATCGTCACCCCGCATACTAAAAAAATCACCTAAGTTCTGTGCATAGGAAAGCCAAAACGCCCATGACCTTGGAATGAGAAGGGCATGAGAGAAGTGAGCAGGAATGGTAAGATAGCCGGGTGTGGTCCCCAAAACGGGTCGCTCCCCACAGCCTGAGAACAGGATTCCATCCGCCACCTGCTGCCACCCCTACCCACTCCCCAGGGGGCACATGGGCGACTTCATGCTTTTCCAGCAAGCCGCGTGCCCACAGCGACGTCACGGACCCTGCTGGTGGTCTGGAGGGTCCTTTGTGTTGATGAGCCAGAAACAGTCTTGGGAGAGATGCCCCTGGAGGCCTTGTGTGAGCATGACCTCCGGCCAGACGGGGACGCAGCAGGGTGACGGGGTCTCCGGGGGCTCCGGGGACGGTCCAGCTTCCTCGAGTCGGGAGCGCCTCTCATTTGCGTTTGCGAGAGCATCAGAATTCTGTGAAGGGAAACAGACCCTCTCAGGACGGGATAGGATTTTTGTTTGTTTGTTTTTAAAGATTGACTGACTGATGCGAGAGACCAAGTGCAAGGGGAGGGGGGCGGCCGGAGAGGAAGCGAGAAGCTCCGGTAGCCTTCATGCTGCTCGCGGAGCCCGACGGGGCACTGGATCCTGCCTGAACGTCAGGACCTGAGTGGAAACCAAGAGTTGGTCACTGAACCGACTGAGCCCCCGGGCGCCCCACCAGGACAGTTTCGATAAAAACCAGATGCGTCTTCTCATCCTTCCCATGACGAAGCTGCCGTGCAAAGAGGTACAGCTTCCAGAAGCTGAAGATACACGCGTGCATGCAAGTGCGTGCGCAGATGCATGTGGGGTGTGCAAGCGTGTGCATGTGTGTGCATGTGTCGGTTCATCCGTGCATGTGTGTGTGTGCATGTGTGGGTGGGTGTTGCGTGTGGTGCATACATGTGTTACGTGCAAGAGGTGGACGTACATGTGTGTGGGTGTGCACGTGTATGCAAGTTGGTGTGCATGCATGTATGTGTGCGTGTGGGTGTGCATGTGGGGGTGTGTACCTGTTTGTGCTTGTGGGTGTGTGCATGTGTATGCACGTGTGTGTTAGTGCACACATGCGTGTGTGGGGGTGTACACGTGCGTGCATCTGTGGCTGTGTGCCTGCGGGGCATGCGTGTGCATATGTGTGGGGGTGTACGTGCGTGTATGTGTGTTGTGTGTGCCTCCATGCATTCGTGTGTGTGTGCATATGTGGGGGTGGGGGTGCGCATGCATGTGCGTGGCTGGTTGCATGGAGGTGTGCATGTGTGCATGCATGTGGGGGTGCGGAGCGCGGGCATGCGTGTGTGGCTGGGTGTGTGCCTGCTGGGCATGCACACGTGGGGAGGGTCCCTGCATATCTGAAGGCTGTGCTCCAGACAGACATGGAGAAACGCTCTCGCTTTGAAGAGACTGTCTCTTCCCACCACAGGTTTGGCTTCTGATTTCCTCCAACGGACTCCCGTCCCCCTCGTGCCTTACACAGTTCTCATATTTTGAAACTTAGCCATCAGCAGGTGAGTGCTGATGAAATCTTGGTGTGGTGAAAGCTGCCCTAGGCCTCGTCCCAGAGCCAGAGCCCGTATTGGGAAACCCGATGGATCTGGCCACACATACATTCACAACTGGTGCGTCACAAGCAGAAGCTGAATTCCAAAGTTAAAAGATGAACAGAAACATCAATGTGGTGCACGCAAGTGCCCGGGAGAGATGGGCTAAAGCCCTTCACAGACAGAGCTCTGGGGTCAGAGGAAGACACAGAGCCCAGGAGGAAAACAAAACACATGCAGGGACGTGTACGGGCAAGCTTCCCAACGGCCACGAGCAAAGTCGAGATGCTCAATGTCTCCAGCAGCCAAAGGCATGGAATCAAAGCAACAAAAGGCCCGTTCTCCAAGACCAGACGGAACGTGCAGTGCAGCCAGGAAGAGACGAGGGGCTGCGGGGACAGAGTGGGGGACACGGCACCAGTTGGCGCCTCTGGAGGACACCTTGGCAAAATGAATGGTAGTCACCCCACAGTGTCAGTTTCTGGAATTTACTCAGGCAACTTCCAATGACACACAGCAGCCCCCACCTCAGTTCCCGTGGCGGCCCCGGTCCGGGCGCAGGTGACCCTCCTTCGGACGGATGCCCGAGCCCACAGTGGCTTCCCACTGCACCACACACCTGCACCCCGCACCTCCCTCCTCCCGCCATGTGGGCCTCTCGTCCTCGCATGGTGTCCAAGAAGGGTGAGCCCAGGGCAACGTGGTATCTGGAGAGCGAGACCACAGCCACGTGACTCTATCGCGGCACGCGGTTACGGTGGCCCTATTTTACTATCAGCTGCGTCCTCATTCCCTTCCTGTGCCTCGTGTACAAGCTGACCTCGACCGCGGCTCTGGCCCTGCGGGAGACGACGGAGTCCGTATAGGGCTCGGCATTCTCCATGGTTTGAGGCAGTCGCTGGGGGTCTTGGAACAGATCCCCCACGGATAAGGGGTGGGGGGGCAGCACTACCTTATCATCGGAGATGTTCATCACGGCGCCGCTTAAAAACCGTAAAGAAGGGGCGCCTGGGTGGCTCAGTGGGTTGGGCCGCTGCCTTCAGCTCAGGTCATGATCCCAGGTCCTGGGTTCGAGCCCCGCATTGGGCTCTTTGCTCAGCAGGGAGCCTGCTTCCTCCTCTCTCTCTGCCTGCCTCTCTGCCTACTTGTGATTTCTGTCAAATAAAAAAAAAAAAAAAAAAAAAAAAAAACCGTAAAGAAACATGCCACAGTAGTTACGGTCCGTATCTCTGCATAGCTACGTTATTAATGAGATCCGTCTTCTCAAACTCCTTGTAATGAACCCCTATCACTCTCACAGTGAAAACCATGGTATATTAAAGGAACTCACGGAAGCATTACAACAATGCTTTCATGGGTTTCTTGACACTTGGCCCCCAAACTCCCCAGACCCGCAAGATTAGAACTGCCCCCCCGCCTTACTCCCTATGAGAAAAAGCCTCTGGTTCTCATCCTGTGAAACCTCTGGAACTCACTAGATGGAAAGGAACCCCAGCTCCCCCGCCCCAAGGCATCTGGGCGGAAGCCAAGGAGGCCAGCGGGGACACCCAGACAGACAGTCACCACAACACACAGGCTGTGAGCAGGGGCATCTGAGCCAGGAGGTCCCGTGGCCTGGGAAGAGAGCAGAAACAGAACCTGACCTACCCTCGGGGCGCTTCTGAAGACCAGCTCCCCTCCCCTCTGCAAACAGGCCATCAGCGATGATGTCTCTTCCACATGCCTCTGCCCCTTTGAAAGAGCTGCTGGTCTGTGCACAAACCCAGCCACGCACTGCCCATCCCCCCAAGGCCAGAACCCCAGCCCCACAGGCCAGGCCCAGGGCCCGCACTCCCAGGTGCTCAGAGACCAGCTCCAGAGGGGCTAAGCCATGCTTGCCTTGCGGACTCCTACCTGCCCCGCTTCCCTGGGCGGGTTACTGGCCCAGCCTCAGCTTTCTGGGGTTCCTGATCTCTTTCGGGTGAGAGCAAGCGCCACAGCTAAGGGCACAGGCGGCTGGCGGCCTGGGCAGCTTTGCTGGAGAGAAAGCCGGCCCTGCAGCAGGCAGCCTGGGCAACGTGGGCTTGGGGGGGCCGAGGTGGGGCGGCTTCCAGGGCCCCCAGCAGGCTCAGCCCGGAGCTCAGGGCACACTCCCGCGCGGGGGGGCAGGAGGACCGCGCCGCGGGCTCGGTGCCAGGCACACAGTGGCCACTCGTGGAGGAACTTCTAGTAACACTGCATCGGGTCATCGCAGCACCGACGTCAGGACGGACCGCCTCTACGGGTCCCCACCTTCCAGCACTCACTGGGCGCGCGCACCCCCACTCCCGCCCCGCGCCGCTCCGCGCCGGCACCCCAGGGACAGGGCGGCCCCCAGCGCCGGCCCCGCCTCCGGCAGGGCGGGCGGGGGTCACACGTCAGCCACCCCGAACTCCCCGGCGCGGGGGCGTCCCGGGCCAGAGCGAGCGTGGGCGCGCGGGCGGGACGCAGTGGGGGAAGCGGGGGGCGCGCGGGGCGCGCGGTGCTGGACGCCGGGCGGTGGGGAGGCGAGGGCGGGGGCGCCCCGCGGTCGGCCGGCAGGTGGGCGCGCGCTCGCGGGCGGGGGTCCGGCGGGCCGCGCGCCTCCCCCGGAACTCGGCCGTGCCATTCCCATGATGCCCAGCCACCGGGCACGGCTTCCGGAGCGCGGCCGCCGGTAGGTCCGGGGAAGGGGCGCCGCCGCTGCCGCCCGCCCCGCCCCCCGGCCCCGCCGCCTGCCCGGCCCTCCCCTCCCCACTCCGCCCTCCCCTCCCTCCCCGGGGCGCGCGCGCGCGCGCGAGCGGCGGGCCGGGGACGGCAGCGGGCCGGGGCGGGGCGAGCGCGGCCGGGCCGGGGGGCGGGCGCGCCGGGGCCACCGCCTGGCCGGGGCGGGGGGAGCGCCCCCGAGGCGGCCCCGCGTCCCTCGGAGGCCGCGGCGCTGGGCGGGAGAGCCCAGGTGCGCGCAGGTGAGGCCGGGCGGCCGGCGCTTCCGGCCTGGCCCGGCTCCCCGCCCCGAGCGCGGCCGCGGGCCCGGCCCTCCGGAGGAAAGGCGGCTCCGCCCCGCGCCGGGCCGCGGCTTCCGGCAGGGTCGCGGGGCCCCGGCCGGCCCCTGGCCCCTGCGGCCCCCGGCGCCCGGGTCCCCGCGCATCCCCGGCACAGACCCGGTCGCAGGCCGGCCCCGCCCCGCGGGAGGTGCTCGAGCGCACCTGGCCGGGCGCCCCGGGGCTGGGGCGTGAGGGGGCCGGGCCGGCAGGGAGGTCTCCACCCCCACACCCCGCCCCGCGCTCCCAGTCACAAGCGGAGGCCTGGCAGCTTCACCCGGGGAGGGGTCGAGGCGACCCCATAGAGCCTCACCTCCCGGCAGGCCCACGCCCACTTGGGGCTCTGGCCCTCCCTTGGGGCCTGGTACCCTGCCCGTCCTCTCTCCCGCACCCGGGGGTGGGGAAGCTGCCACCCGAGAGGGAAGACCAGGAGCTGAACCGCTTTTTGGTGAGCCGAGAGATGCATCTGGGGACATTCGGTGCAGGGATCCAGCCTGTGCGGGTGACGAGCCCAAGCAAGAGTCGGTCCTCCCTGGGGTTTGGTGTGGAGACTCAGAAGGTGTCCGGGTGCCCTCCGCTGCTTTTTAACGTCGGCACCACCAGGCTTTGGGGTGCAGGGCTGGGTGCCCCCACAGCCTCCGTGCACACCTGGCTCGGGCCTCTGGGGGTACAGGGCGGCCCTTTGACAAAGCCGGAGCCCCGAGCCGCAGCTCACGGTTCTCTCCAAGTATAGTTTTGGGGAGTTTTTCATAATGATTCATCTTACGTAGTTGATTGTTTTAAAGCACAAGCTGTCGCTGGAGATTCCCTCTGAATTTTTCACCTCAGTCTTGCAGGAGGGGATTTGACAATTCAGAACTTTGCTCACCGGGAGCCCTGGGGGAGTGTGGGGAACATGGTTAGTAGAGACCAGCCTTCTCGCCAGCAGCCCAGCGCCTTTCCCTTCATCCCCGGGCCAGTTTTTTTAAGGTCGCGTTATTGCGACTTAAGGAGTTAACATTCTCCGTTTAGACTTCACAGACCGAGGCCGACGCGACGCGAACGTCTCGGAATCTCGGTCATTCTGCCAAGGCAGCTCGAACAATGAGCGAGCAGTGTGGGCACAGGTCCCCCGGGCCAGTGCAGAGACCCTCTCCTGACCCTTGTCGTCCCCACTGCTCTGTGAATGGGGAACCTCCCCAGAGGGTGACGTCCCAGGAAAGGCGGTGGGCCGCAGTGGGACCCTGAGTGTGACAGTGGGCGGGCACCGGATAGTTGTGAATTAACAGTCTTTGGTCTGAGGATTAAGTTTTTCCAAACTTGAGTTTCAAACCCTTAAATTCATGCTCTTTCTTTAAAAAAAAAAAAAAAAACCTTTACTAGCTGAACCTTCAGCCTCCGTAGCAGATGATTCTGGTTTTCTTTACCGTGGCAGTCCAAAGTCTATTTCAAAAGTGGGCAAAGGATGCTGGGGGGTAGGGAGAATGAAGACGACAAAATCCCTGAAATGCTTTGCAAACGTTGGCTGCGATGTCGTCCCCCTTAAAGTGGCCTTGAGAATTTCAAGGAATTGCAATAAATGCTTTTACATGACAGTTTCACTCTTTGGGCCTGAATCCACAGTAGCAAAGAGCTTCTGGATTCACGGTGCCCTCTGGTTAATCGCTAGTGGCACCTGCCTGGGTATGTCTGTGCCCAGGTGGCCGGCCACGCTGTCTCAGGAAGGACCGAGTGTGTAGATACAAGATGATGTGCTTGTCGGGACAGAAGCTCCCGGCGGAGGAGGGCTCATGTCGAAAGCAAAGCCAGTAGGCAGGCCCACTCCAGCCCGCCTGGTGAGGTTGCAAGGGTGGTGACAGCCCAGCGTGGCACGTTATGGGGTCGTGGTCGTTTCCCTGTGCCTGCAGGTGCTTCAGAGCTGGTCTCCAGCATCCCGTGTGCTCCACGTTCCCATTTTGGGGAGGGGGTGCGGGTGGTCAGGAGAAGCAGGAGCAACAGGTTAGGAAGGAATGGTTATGTGACGCGTCACACTTTCTACGTGACCCTTCACCGAGCATGCAGCGCTCCCCTCTGCAGCGGTGGTCCCTGACCTCTAACGGAAAGGCTGTGTGCGAGCAGGCCTTGACATTGTTCCCAAGACCAGCCCAAAGCTACCTTCGGCCTGAGATGTGGGACCCGGAGTACCCAGACAGGATGGAAAAGGGCACAGAACAGTGTCCGGGGCTGCTTCTCTGCTAATTAGCTAGACACAGCAGTCCGGGCCCATGAGACTGCCTGACAGATACACGTCTGACATTTTTAAATAAAAAGGCTTTAACATGACTGACTTGGGACGTTCGGGGAAATCGTTTCTTAATGGCTCACCTCACGTCACTTTCTGTTTCAGGAGCTTGTTTGTCGCATCAAGAATGAAACGACCCCGCGAAGTCCCCCTACGCTTAGAGCCTCGTAGCCCTTCTTTGTGACCCGAGGAGAAGCACGTGTGGACCTGATCGCGCGGCGCCTCCCGACGGCCTCGGCTGTGACCAGACCCCATTTCCCTTACAGAGAAGATGGACGGCGAGAGCAGGAGCGTGGGCCTGGAGGGGACGCTGGCGTGTGGTCCTGTGTGAACACGGTGCCCGTGGCTCAGAGGGGTCCAGCACTCAGTCTCCGTAGCTGGCCTCCCCCTGCCGCAGAGCACAGCAAGGCCAGGAAGCATGAGTGACCCGCCCGGCGCCCCCAGCTCGCCTGGTGTCAGCCTCTGACCCGGCCCTCTGGACTCTGGCCCGGCAGGCGGTTCCCCCGTGGCCGCGTGGCCCAGCAGAATGGCATCCTACCAGAGTCCTTTCTTTCCATCCAGGATGTGAAAGGGGCAGAAAAATAAAGACCCACCACTCCGCACGCCCCTCCCCGTCTGCTAGAATGTTTCTCATGAACGCCCCTCCTGTGGTCGCTCTCCAGTCCAAATGGGAGGCCTTCGGCACACCAGGAAGCTTTAGGTTTCCTGGGTGCTTCTCGGAGCCGAAGGAGGGCGTCTCGAGGGCTTCGGTGAGTGCCCAAGTGCAGATGGTCATCAGCGCGCTCCAGGGCGACCAGGCTGCTCTGGGCATGAGCGATGAGCTTGCCGTGCACAGGAGCCAGAGAGCAGAGAAAGGCCAGGACGCCAGGCTGGCCGCCACCCCCACATTTACTGCCTGTGGTCTCAGCACTGATTTTGTCCCTTCGAGGGTGGAGGAAGCCGCAGACTTTGGCCCCTTGGTGCTGGATTCGGACAGCGATGACTCCGTGGACCGGGACATCGAGGAAGCGATCCAGGAGTACCTGAAGGCCAAGAGCGGGGCCGCCCAGCTGCCTGGGGCCACGGAGGGGGGCAGGCGGTCCAAACCAGAAGTTCCTCTGAGTAGCACCCTGAATTCCCCGTGTCCCCCGAAGTTGGCACCCAGCCCAGGAGGCACTCCTGGCAGCCGCGCGGGAGCCGGCCGAGACCGGGGCTCTGCCTCCCCGGTTAGCGTTAGCAGCGACGACTCCTTTGAGCAGAGCATCCAGGCAGAGATCGAACAGTTTCTGAACGAGAAAAGGCAACACGAGACCCCAAGATGTGAGGTTTCTGTGGACGCGAAACCAGACCTCAGCAATAACGTGGTCAGATCAGCATTTAGATCCGGCAAAGAGCCGACAGTCAAGACGCATCAGCAGGAAGTGATGGGAGCCTGCAAGGACTTTCTCTTCCGGAAACCTCCCAGGCTAGCCAAGGTGAGCGCGAGGCCCCGAGGCCTCAGGTCCAAGGCCACTGCCGAGCCAGAGAGCACGGACCCCCGCCCTGCAGAAGCAGCGCAGAGTAAAGGCGTGGTCAGGAGGAGCGCTGGCCCTGGGCGGAGGGCCACGCGAGCCAAGAGCGCAGCCCTGGTGTCCAGGGCGTCTGGCTCCAGCAGCGATGATGGCATTGAGGAGGCCATCCAGCTGTACCAGCTGGAGAAGAGGAAGGAGGCGGGCGGAGACCCGCCGCAGAGAATGCTGGGTGGGGAGGGGAGGGAGCCCGACCCTCCCTCGCGCAGCACAGGCCATGCCACCAAAGGTACCTTGCCTGAAACCCGCAGGAAAACACCCGGCAGGAGGAAGCCCACAGCCCCGAAGGCCGCGGACCTCAGCCCAGGTGGCCCTGACCCTGCCCACCCCTCCAAGCCACCCAGAAATCCCAGAGCTGCTGAAAACGAGCTTGCGGAACGGCCGCCATGCCGGGCAGACACGTCCGCTGAGCTGATGTGTGCCGAAGCAATTTTGGACATTTCCAAAACCATCCTGCCGGCCCCTGCAGTGGGCAGTGAGAGACCCCTGCCCGCCGGCCCACTCTCCTGCCCCCTGACCGTGCCTCCTGCTGCGATGGGGACAGCAGCTCTGTGGACAGCAATGACAGCATAGAGCAGGAAATCCGGACGTTCCTGGCTCTGAAGGCACAGTCAGGAGCTTGGCTGGCCCGAGCGGAGAGCTGCCCGCAGACCACTCTGAGCCCAGCACCGCCACCTGGCCCTAGGGTCCCCAGCTCTAAAACGCTGGGCCTGTCGCTGAGCTGCAAAAGGAAACGCAGAGGAGGCAGCCACGCCGGGCCACTGTCCACACCCAAGAAAGCGAGAGAGATGGTGCAGGAGGGCGCCCGGGATCCTGACCACAGCCCAGTGAGCGCACAGCCTGGCCAGGCCCCCAGGGCAGAAGGCCAGACCAAGGGCCAGCCCATCCCCTGCAGGCCCCGTGAGGTGGGCGACCAGCACGGTGGCCCCGGGGGCAGTGTGTGGCCTGGCCATGGGAACATGGCCCCAGCGCCGAGCGCTGGTGAGCAGGGCAGCTCTGAGGACAAGAGCAGCTCCCTGGACAGTGACGAGGACCTGGACTCCGCCATCAAGGACCTCCTGCGGTCCAGGCGGAGGCTCAAGAAGAGGTGGAGGGACCCCAGGGCCGCGCGCAAGAGGAAGGTCAGGTTCAGCACCACCGAGCCCCAGTTCTTGCATAAACTCGGTGGCTTGCGGAGGGACTGGACAGACAGAAGCCCCCATCTGTTGAAAAGCTGCCTCTCGAAGCCCAGAAAAGACAACAGGGAGAACCTGGGGGAAAAGGCTCTGAGCATCTCCTGCAGAGACCCGGAGAGAACCAGAGCAGATGGCGCGGGCCCCGGCGATGCGCCCCCGGCCCTCCCGCTCCGGAGAAGAGCGTCTGAAGGGAATCTGTTCTGTGAAGCCGCCACCTGCGAACTTCAAGGTGCAGCCCCCAGCCCTCAGCCTCCGCCCGAGGACAGCAGCTCTGTGGATAGTGATGACAGCATCGAGCTAGAGATCAGGAAGTTCTTGGCCGAAAAGGCCAAGGAGTCCGGGAGTGGCTCGGAAGCCCCAGGAGGGGGCCCAGCCGCCCCAGGGATGGGGAGTGTGCCTAGGCCAGAGCTGCCGTGCCGGAAGGGGCCGGTGCCCGCCCTGGCCCCTCATCCCGGTGTGTGCACGCGGAGCCAGCGGGGCAGGGGCAGTCCTCAACAGGCCGGAGGCCCGGGGGGTGCGGGGAGAGCCTTCCTTCCAGGCGGGAGGAGCGGCCCCCGAACAGAGCAGGCCTGCCTCCCCAGAGCCGTGGCCAGGCACACCAGCATGGCGGGGGCCCTGTCTGCCAAAGGGTCAGCTGCTGGTCGGAGACTGGTTTGCACCCACAAAGATCAGAGCCCGAGAGGGACCGAGCGTGCCAGGGAACGTGCTCTTGGCTCGCTGCCTGCTCGAGCTGAAGTGGGCACCCGGGCAGAAAGCCCCGGTGTGGCCTTTGCTGTGACGACCCAGGGCCAGAGCCCACGGACTCAGAAGCTGGGAGCAGATGGGCTAGGGAGCCCGCAGGCCAGCCTCGCCCTCCCGTGGGCCAACTTCGCCCACCAGAGTCGGCTGCAGAGCACGTGGGCGCTGAGCCCAGAAGGCAGAGAGGCTGTGTGGAGAGGGGGCCTCGGCGGCCAGAGAGAGCAGGGGCAGGAGGGCCAGGACCCCAAGAAAGGCCTGCCCTTCACGGGCTTCTCATCGCTGCTGTCCACACAGCTGTTCCACTTTGGAAAGAGCGTCTCCTGGGGCGGCAAGCAGGCCGGCGTCTTCAGCCCACCCCTGAGTCTGCCCCTGCAGGGCCCGGCCTTCTCAGCCTTCAGAGAGACCCCGGCCGGCCACAGCCCCGTGTTTGGAAGCGCACCCCTGCTCACGAAGAAAGAGGGGGGACACTGGCCCGGCCGGAAGTCCCAGGCGGCGTGTGGTCTGCACGCCAGGAGGAACTCGGGCTCCGAGGAGGACGTTCTAGACCTGCGGTACAGGCGGGGGGCCACCGGTGGAGGCAGTGAGGCCCAGGAGGCCTTGGGGAGTGACTCCAGCGAGTTCAGTGACACCTCCGTGGAGGAGGGCGGTGGCTCGGGGGCAAAGGGCAAAGCCCTCCAGCCATGAGGCCGCTCG
The DNA here is from genome assembly GCF_902655055.1 of Lutra lutra. Lineage (NCBI taxonomy): Eukaryota > Metazoa > Chordata > Mammalia > Carnivora > Mustelidae > Lutra > Lutra lutra. Next base: position 93,246,767 of record NC_062290.1, on the reverse strand, counting down.
CGGGCTCCGTCTTCCTGGGAAGCAGACCCGCTTGTGCCCCTGCGTGTGCGTGACACTCCCTACCCCGGGACAGAACCCAGAGGCCACTCTGCGCCGCCCTGTATATACTCTGTGCATTGGGAGCGATGGTGTTATTTAACGGATGTGTCCTGGAATATATGATTTTTGTAGCTTTTTTGTAAATTATTTAAGTGCTGTAAAAAATATTTTTGGAAGATAACCGTTGTCCGATTTTGTAGGGCGGGCCTCGCCGCGGCTTTCCATGGTGTCCAGGCGAGCGTGAGACGAGCGGACATGGGACCATCGTAGCCAGGGGTGACGTGATCTGACTCTGATAGTTCAGGGCAGTTGCTGCTGGCAAGGGCTGGCTGCGCCCGGGGAAGGTCGCAGTCGCCACCGGCCCGCCCTGAGAGTCACAAAGGCACCCACAGAAGTCTCCGCTGGGAAGCTGCTGGACAGCAATTTAACATAAAGGCCCCTGGGCCCACGAGGCCAGAGTGAGGCCTCTGGACTCTACACTTGTGGCCTCAATTGGAAAACATCTCAAAGCACAAAGGCCAGCGAGCGCACGACTGGCCGTCCCCTGTTGCATGTGGAAATGCCACGGGAGGCCTCGGTGGCACACGAGGTCCACATCTGAGCCGTGGCGTTTCACACCCAGCCCCGTGCGACCCCTGCGTGATTCTAGCAGCTCAATAAAGCTCTTTTTTATGGGAGCCACTGTTCCCCAGTCTTAGTCACAGATCCGAAGGGTAACAGACACCCCGTGTGTTCTCAATGTCCTCCTCTTGGCCTGGGCACTGGAACACACAAGGCTTGAGCCACTTGGCCGGTTCTGGTGCCCAACGCTGCAAGCGCCGGGTACAAGACCCTGCACCCTCCCGGGATCGGGGCCTCATCAAGGTGGGCTCACACCACCCAGCAGACACGCCTGGTGGCCTTCCCAGGGCCTGCCTTCCCCAGGCAGGACCAGGGCCTGGCCCCACGCGGTGCATGGTCACGGGCGGGGCGCCCGGCCTCAAGGTGTGTTTGAGCTGAGCTGCAGGGCCTTGCCGGGTGGAGAGGAGCGGGGCTCCCCGTGCCTTCTGCTCAGAGGCAACCCCCGAGGTGGGCGCTCAGCGGTCACGGCGGTGCCGTGCGGCCGTCCAGCAGACTTCCAGCAGTGACTCCAGTCTTCACGGCTCTCCACTGCCGTTTGGCTGTGCTGGACTCAGAGCAAGGTTGACTTTGCAGCTCAGTTTAGCCGGCGTTGAACACGCGAGTGAATTTTCCGGGATTTAGCCGCACGGCACTCCCGCACCCGCGCCGCAGCCTGCCCAGGACGCTTGCGGGCGCCTTTGCCAGCGCTGTCCGGTTCTTACTCACTTAGGTGCTTCCGGGGAAAAACAGTTCAATTCGTGTAATCTATGCTTTAAGTTTAATTTTTAAAGAGTGGTCTTCACACTTGAAAACAAAAATCAGCTTGTTTTGTACATAAGAACCGGATTTTTAAAAACGCTAATAAATCAAACACTGCTCACGAATCGGCTTTCGAAGCTTGTCTTCCCTGGACTGGCCTTTGTGGGGTGATGTCAAGGGGGCCCACCTGTGCATTTAGCCCTGGGCACCCCTCGCCCCTGCTGGGTCTCCCCCAGACCCAGCTCCCTTTGCAGTTGCCTCCTTCCTGCCTCCCGGGTTCCCGTGACCCCCACGGGGCCAACCCCCATGCTACGTAGTTCCTGGGCAGTGTGGGCCCATCCCCGGGACCCCCGTCACCCTCCTGCTTCTGTGCCCCAACCCCAGCTCACCTCTGGCGCATGCTGGAGCCAGCCCAGAGGCGTCCCTCAGCCTGTCTGGAAGGAGGGCTGCGGTGGGGGGAGCGAGTGGAGCCTGGCACCACAGCGAATTAGCAGAGTCCGGGGAGCTGCAGCTCCCGACCCCAGGGGCTCGCCCTCCCACGCAGTCGGAGAGATGATGCCTTACCAAGTCAAACTGATCCTTGGGAAGCCACCCCCTCCCGTCTCCGGGAGCTACGGGGTTCCTTCATTTAATGTAAAGAAGGGGAAAGGCCTGATTTTCCCATAGGGCATCCTGGGACTCACTGCATCTTTCCGGAAAGAATGGGCACAGGTGTCTGGGAGGCGGGGGGGGGGGGGGGGCTGTCGGTTAGGTGGGATGCCCACGGCCCGCACCTGCAGAGGCGCTGAATCAGACTTGTCAGCAGGTTTTCCCAAGCTGAGACACACCTGCCCTGGGGAGCCAGGCCTTTAAGTTGCTAGCCCCGTACGCGCCCCTGTAAAGACAGGAAAGTCACTGCACCTTGATTCCCCGTCCCTCCACTTGAATTGAAGGGCCTGCCGAAGACACCGTTGACGTCTGCAAACCACAGCCACGGCTGCTCTGGGCGAGGCCGACTGGGAGCAGGGAACAGTTTATTTGCAGGATCCGTGGGGCTTCTGCTTCTCCGTGCTCTCGACAGAGAGGTGCTCCCCGGTGTTGACAAATTTCCTATCTGTTTGGAACCGCTTATTCTGAGTGACTTTAACTGAAAGGTGGAAAGCCGCTGGGGACACATCTACAGCGTCGGTGCGAACACACGTCCGGTGTCCTGAGTCGCCGTTTCCACCCACACACGGCCGCACCGAGGGACCAGTCAGTGAGGTCTTCGGAAGCCCTGTTTCTTGGGGTTTCATCTCGTGGTGGGAAAAATCGGCCCCACACGGCCAGGCGTCCTCGGGGGTGAAGACCACCTCTCCTGGCCACGCTGTCCGCAGATGCTGCACCCCCCGCTCTGCTAACTGTTCTGACCACAGCGAGAACTTCGAGACGTCAGGACCCACATCAGAGAGTGGAGGGGTCCCTCCCCCCACAGCACCCCCGGGGGGTCAAGCTGACTGGGAACCCAGGGCACCTTCCTGCCACCCTCCATGAGCCCGCCCACCCACATACCCTTCTCCCCGCTCACGCATCAAGATTCCAGGCGGAAACCGTGCTAAAATGGCCAGGGTCCAAAGCCCGCAGCCGCACCTGCCTGGGCACATCCCAGGTGGGCTCCAACCCAGGGGCTGCAGGGCTGGGGCTCGCCCCAAGTGATGATGTCAAAATCCTCCAAAACCCTAGTGGGCAGACGGGAGCAGGGCCACTGCCCCGGCCGCAGGACCCAGACGCCGGGAGCCCGAGCTGGAGACGCTCCTGGTTCTTCGGGAAGACAGGCATAGATGTTCTATCAAAGGTACTTCTGTTTTCCATACCCTTGTTCTATGTAGAGGATCCCGTTAAGGACACCAGAATCGGGCTTTACCTCCTTAGCAGGGGTCCGGGGATTGAGTCCCGCATCGGGCTCCCTGGTCGGCGGGAAGCCTGCTTCCCCCTCTCCCAACTCCCCCTGCTTGTGTTCCCTCTCTCGCTGTGTCTCTCTCTGTCAAAAAATTAATAAAATGTTTTTTTTAAAAAAGAGTGTTTGATATTCTGTGGAAAACATTTCCATCCCAAATTGGACATTAAGAGTATTGCCGAAATGTTTACTTTTGCATATTAATAATAAAAAGTTTTTAATGAAGAAATAAACAAGCACGAGTTTTAATCTCTTCCCACTTTCATGGGACAAAAATTTTTGTGGCTGGGTTGTCATCCGTGGTAGGGAACAATGACATCACCAGGAGCCCGTGCTTCCCAGGCTTCCCACAACAAACACACCGTACTCTCAGGAAGGAAGGTGGGGAGCGGGGTCTGAAAGATAAGACACCGGCCCAGAAAAACTCTCCTCCTGGAGAACCCGCTCTCTACATCCTAGCAAACGTGGATCAGGAACTACAGAGAGAAGTGTGTCATTCCCTGCCTGCTGGTTTTTTAACTTTGTACTGAAAACTGAAAGTGAACCCCCAGAGAGAAGTCAAACGTACACATCACCGCCTCCACAGATCTGGCCTCCCAGGCCTGCCCCTCAGTGGCTGCGGGGCATTCGCCAGGACTCCAAGCTGGCCAGCCTGGGTCAGGGACAGCGACGGTGCTCCTGTGGGTCTTCCCCACGCAGCCTCTGTCCTCGCCCTAGGCCCCCGAGCGGGGCACCCAACCCTCCCGCTGTGGCTCCAGAGTTGGTGCGGATTTCCGCCAGGGAGCTTTGGAACCAAAACCCACTACATCACTTGTCATGAGTATAAGACGGCTCCCAGGAAAGACACAGGGAGGGCTACCCAGACATCCCCAGCATCAGGCCACGACGCAGGGTCCAGGACGTCGACGGTCCTGCTCCCTGATTCCCGGTGAGTCAGGAATTCAGGATGTGGCAACATTTTTAATGAAAAGTCAAGTCATTAGCATCTTTTCCATCTTAGACATAAAACAGAACTAAGGGGGCCTGACAGCCCCGTCTGCGTGTTTTTCTAATCTTAAGAGAAAAAACATTTTCAGTGAAAGCAGTGAAGTCTGTCCTACAACTAGGCAGATGATGAGAGAGCAGGGGTGACACTTCAGACACCCCGCCGGGGTCAGGAGGCCGGCCAATCACAGATGGACGGCCTGCTGACGTTGTAACTGGGGTGGAAGTTGAACCGGTCGTAGGGGGTGATGTAGTTGTCAGGACCCGTCACAATGCTCTTCTCCATGGAAACGTTGAAGGTATTGTTCCGGAACATTCCACCAGCTGCAAGTTGTCTGGAAAATTTATTCGAATTTGGATAAAATACTTTCTGTAAGTGAAAAGGGACACTCAGATTAATGGGGTGTTGGAATGTCCCTGAGTAGTCAGCCGACAGGCATTTCTGGAAGAAAAGTAAGAATCTGCAAGAAAATGTCATCTCGGTTCCTAGGAAGCAGAGAAGCCAGGGTGGGGGGGATGGCCTAGTTCGCCCCGGACCATCCTGGTTTATACCTGAGGTCTGGGAATAATCATTGACAGTGCCTGTGTTCCCCCTGGGCGGACAGAAGGATGGCCTGCCCCACGTGACCCCCGGGGTCCTGCTCCTACCAACCAGAGAAGTGACCGGACCTCTCTGAACTTCAGTGTTCTCTTCTGTAAGAGCCATCCGTGAGTCTCAACCCTGACTGCAGGGTCGAATCCCTTTAAGGCTTTAAAACGTCTCTGATGCCCCTACCGCACCAGCCCAGGGAAGAGGGGAGGCAATGCCCTTGTGGAGTGAGGCCCCAAAATGGGAGTCACTACTGTCCTGGGTATCCAGGGGTGCCCGTGCACGTCCGCTGGCCCTCCACCTGGCCCAAGAGGGGCATCAGGAGGATTTTAGAAGGGGGTTCTAGATCTCCAGACTGTGAAGTCGACCTCAAAAAGGGGGGTGGGGAGTCCACAAAGGTGCACAGGTCCCCATGTCCACCCATGTGCCTGCGTTTGTGCAACCAGGGATATGGGCCGGTACTGTCTCTTAAGGTGACAGGTTAATTAAAATCAAGTATTATTCCAGAAAGAAAGCAGCTGTTCTCTTCTTGGCCTCAGAACTCACTGCCCTAGGGTGCCAGAGGTCGTGGTGCCTGCGTGTGACCGGGGCCAGTCTCCCGGGACGGCTTCACCAGTCCGCGTGTGACCGGGGCCAGTCTCCCGGGACGGCTTCACCAGTCCGCGTGACCAGGGCCAGTCTCCCGGGACGGCTTCACCAGTCCACGTGTAACCGGGGCCAGTCTCCCGGGACGGCTTCACCAGTCCGCGTGACCGGGGCCAGTCTCCCGGGACGGCTTCACCAGTCCACGTGTGACCGGGGCCAGTCTCCCGGGACGGCTTCACCAGTCCGCGTGACAGGGCCAGTCTCCCGGGACGGCTTCACCAGTCCGCGTGACCGGGGCCAGTCTCCCGGGACGGCTTCACCAGTCCGCGTGTGACCGGGGCCAGTCTCCCGGGACGGCTTCACCAGTCCGCGTGACAGGGCCAGTCTCCCGGGACGGCTTCACCAGTCCGCGTGTGACCGGGGCCAGTCTCCCGGGACGGCTTCACCAGTCCGCGTGACAGGGCCAGTCTCCCGGGACGGCTTCACCAGTCCGCGTGACAGGGCCAGTCTCCCGGGACGGCTTCACCAGTCCGCGTGACAGGGCCAGTCTCCCGGGACGGCTTCACCAGTCCGCGTGACAGGGCCAGTCTCCCGGGACGGCTTCACCAGTCCGCGTGACAGGGCCAGTCTCCCGGGACGGCTTCACCAGTCCGCGTGACAGGGCCAGTCTCCCGGGACGGCTTCACCAGTCCGCGTGACAGGGCCAGTCTCCCGGGACGGCTTCACCAGTCCGCGTGACCGGGGCGTCTCCCCCGACGGCTTCACCAGTCCGCGTGTGACCGGGGCCAGTCTCCCGGGACGGCTTCACCAGTCCGCGTGTGACCGGGGCCAGTCTCCCGGGACGGCTTCACCAGTCCGCGTGACCGGGGCCAGTCTCCCGGGACGGCTTCACCAGTCCGCACACACCTTTTGGCTCGGTAAAAGCTTTCACGGCCAAAGCTGCTCGTTCACTTATTTCTCCTCTGCCCTGTTTGGGAAGGACCGGATGTGCCCCCTCCCGCTTTGGATGCTGGGACTTGGGGCCCCTCCCCAGCACCCCCTCATGGTGTGTTGCCCTCCCCAGATATGGGGGGGGGCAGCCTCCTCCCGGAGAGTCTCTGAGGACCCACAGGCTTCCCACGTACCGGCATCTCGTGCACAGTGGGGGCTCTGCTCCCGTAGGCACCGTTACTGGTCCTGTACACTGACATGGCCTTCTTGGTCCTGGCGGGTGAGAAACAGCTGTTTTCAGTTACTCTAAGGACGCCCAGACCGCAGCCTTACAACGTCTGGTTGCGGAGCTCTGCTGGGAAGGCCCCAGGGTGGCCATGCGGCTGTGCAGGTGGGCTCCCGTGGGGCTCGGCTCAGCCTCCCCTGCTCGAGGCCACCCCAGCTCCTCCCCAAGGCGGACAAAGCCCCAAAGACCTCCCGGAAGGAAAACGCAGCCCCCGACCTTTCGACCCTTCTCCTTCACCCTCCACTTCTGAGCGTCTGGGGGAACACGCCCACGGTCTCTCATGCCCAGAGTTTAACGGAGGGGCTGTTTTTCCCAGGTCAGCTCTGCCTTAGGCCACCGGACCTTGGGCAAACGCTGTCCTTCCCCGCCCCAGCGGCCTCTCTCGGGAAACAAGGATGAGGAGGGGCCCTCGCGCCCAGCGCTGCAGAGGGGACTGGGTGCCGGACGGCAGGGCGGTGACGGGTTCCCCGCTGTGCGGTCTGAGATCTGCAGGGGACAGTGGGGGGTCGCCGATTCCCATTCCGCAGAGGCTCCAGGCGGCCTAGAGGACCGAGGCTTATCCCCGCACAAAAGCGCGGGGCTGGGCCCCAGTAGCGGGGTGCGGGGCTTCCTGGCCACCCTTGCCCTTGGGAGCCCCCACCCCGACCCCGCTGGGGCGCCCGCAGCTTCGGGCACTTTCTCACTCACTGGGTGCTAACGGCTGACCCCGCTTTGACTTGGGCTCCAGGACAGGCTGGGGACCTGGGGACGCCCGCGGGAGCCTCCGCCCGAGCCCCTGCGAGGTCAGGCGGCCCCTGACGGGACCCCGTCCTCACCCGTAGCCCCGAAACCACGCCGGGTTGTTGAACCTGGCCGGCAGGTCGTCGTCCACGCGGTAGCAGTCGCTGGTCCTCTGCGGGAGCGCGGGGGGGGCGGGGGCCGGGGGGGCCGGGGGTACCGGGGCCGGGGGCTCCGCTGCCGCCGCGCACGCTCGCGGGCCCGCCTGGGCCATGCGCCTGCGCTCGGGGCTGCGGCGGGAGACCGAGGGAGACCGCGCGGCGTCCCGTTGCCAGGCGACGGCGGAGTCACGTGACCCTGGCGGCCCGGCCTTAAAGGCGCCGCGCCAGGAAGCGGTGGGGGGTGGGGGCGACGCCCGCATTCCTTGCCGTCCCCTCCCTGCAGAGGGGCCCCGGGCCTCGCGCTTCACCCGCGAACGGCCCAGCGCCAGCTCCGCGTGACCGCTCACTGCGCGCCTGGGCTCCGCGGGCCCAGACGTCGTGTCCCCGGCCCGGAGTCTTCATGCGGACTCCGGGCGCGCCCCGTCCCACGGGACGCTCCCTGGGGCAGCGGCAGGCGGTGCCCGACTGTCCCGAGGTGAGGAGGGCGAGGGGGCCGGCGCGCGGCCCAGCTGCAGGGGCTCCTCCGGGCCAGCAGGCGGCGCTGCGCGGAGCAGCCGGGGAGCGGCGGCGGCGGCGGGAGGCGCGTCCCGGCCTGTCCTGCCCTCCGCGCCATGGCGCCCGCCGTGCCCCGGCTGCTCGGCGCGGGTGAGTGCGCGCGGGCCCCGCGGGCGCGGGCGGGAGGCCGGGCGGGGGTCCCGGGGCGGCGCGGGCGTCCCCGCGGCATGGGGGCGGCGGGACCCGCGGGGACCCCGGCCGGGCGCGCGCCTCCAGCCCGCTCTCTCCCCAGGTGTCTGGTCCCGGCCGCTGCGGCCGCGCCTGCTGCCGAGCGCGACCCCGGGGCGACCCCTGCCGGGCGGCAGGACCCTGACGAGCGCCGCGACCTCCGCCGTCCGCGCGCCCGAGAGCAGCACCGGTAATGCCAGCCCCTCCCCGAACTCGGGGTTGAAACCGTCCGCCAGCGGGAGGCCCGCGGGCGCCGGCTTTCGTCGTGACGCCCTGGGGAGGGGTGCGGGCCGGAAAGAAGGGGCAGCCGGCCTCCCTCTCTTGGCCCGGCAGCCCCGCATGGTCCGCGCGGGGGTCACCCGCACCGAAGCGGCGCTGCCCTGCCCCTCCGCACCCTGATGGGTGGCACCCCTGGGGTGGGTGGGAGGAGGGAGACATTACCACGTGGCCGTGGCTCCTTGGGAGGTGACCGCTGAGTCCTCCCCGACTCCTGCTGGGGGGACTGTCCTCTGGTGGCTGGGTGGAGCCTGAAGGACCTCGGAAACCAGCCGGGCCCCTCCTTTCTGGGTGAAGACTGGACCGGGATTCCCCAGGAGCAAAGCGGGGTCAGACCCTGGCTCCAGGCGGGTCTCCCGGAGAGGACCCATCTGCCGGGCTTCACTGCCCCTCCCCACCCCCGTGTTGCTCCCCTCCACCGTTGGGAGCTGGGGGTCCACAGGCCATGGCATCCTCTCCCCCTACCCCAGATGTCAGCGACAGGATCCTCAGTGAGCCCCTCAAGCACTCTGACTTCTTCAGCGTCAAGGAGTTGTTTTCCGTGAGAAGTCTCTTCAACGCCCGCGTGCACCTGGGCCACAAAGCAGGCTGTCGGCACAGGTAGCGGACTCCCTGGGCGGGGTATGGCGGAGCCCAGGGATCTGGGCAGGACAGTGAGCGGCACAGCAGGAGACCCTCCTGCTTCAGGATCCTTGGGGTTCCTGTTCCGGTGGCATGGAGCAGATTGAGCCCCGTCCCATTGATGGGGCCACTGAGCCCCAGGGAGAAGTGTTCATCCTCGCACTCCGCTCTGGTCCCCGTGCCAGACTTCGTACCTCTGAGGCTCCCGGCCCTAGCAGGGCAGACCCATTGCTGGCAGCTCCTGGGAGCAGGGGGCAGGGGACGGGGGCTCCAGGATTGCAGAGAAGAGTCTCACTGGGATGGCCGCATTGAGGATGTTTTGGAGGGTCGGGGAGGCCAGGGAGGGAGGTGCTCGGAGTCATCTAGGGGGACGGTGATGGGACCCAGCTCCCCAGGGCAGAGGAGCTGGACCCAACCCCCGTTCCACCCCCACTGCCTCGTGGCGGGTTTGCAGATTGTGCCAGTTTCGGGGTTAGCAGACCCCGGAGGGCCCCTGGGGCCGCTAGCCGGGTGGGGTTGGCGGTGCACAGGTTGCCCACTCTTGCGTGGGTCGGGTCTCTGGCAGGTTTATGGAGCCCTACATCTTTGGGAGCCGTCTCGGCCAGGACATCATCGACCTGGAGCAGACGGCCGTGCACCTGCAGCTGGCCTTGAACTTCACGGCCCACGTGGCCTATCGCAAGGGCATCATCTTGTTCGCGGGCCGGAACCGGCGGTTCTCACACCTGATTGAGACCACGGCCCGGGACTGCGGCGAGTACGCGCACACGCGCTACTTCAAGGGCGGCCTGCTGACCAATGCCCCTCTCCTCTTGGGCCCCGGGGTCCGCCTGCCGGACCTCATCATCTTCCTGCACACGCTCAATAACGTCTTTGAGCCGCACGTCGCTGTGAGAGATGCGGCCAAGATGCACATCCCCACGGTGGGCATCGTGGACACCAACTGTAACCCCTGCCTCATCACCTACCCCGTCCCCGGCAACGACGACTCGCCCCCGGCCGTCCAGCTCTTCTGCAGGCTCTTCCAGACCACGATCCACCGGGCCAAGGAGAAGCGGAGGCAGATGGAGGCCCTGTATCGTCTGCAGGGCCCAGTGGAGCAGGGGGCCGGGGGCCAGGGGCCGGCTGCCCCTCCTTCCCTGGGAGCCTAGGCTGGGCTGGACCCGGGTCCCTCCACACCCCCACTCCTCACCCGACGGAGAGCGGCGGCCCAGCCTGCCGCTACGCTGGGAGCCCCTTCCCTGGCCCTGGTCTCCAGCAGGTTCCCGGTGGCTCAAGGCATCGCTTGGGTCCCTGCTGTTGGTAAACGTTCCCGGCAGCTGCCCCCCACCCGCACCCTAGGCCCGCTCCAGACCTGCGGGGCCTGGCAGAGACCCAGAGAGTGGGCAGCGGGTCCCGAGAGGTCCCGTCAGGAAGCGTGTCTGTCCTGGAGTCTGAGAAACCTCGCTCGCGCCTTGAATTTGGTCCTCTTCGCTTTCCGTTCCCCGCCAGTGCAGGCCGGGGCCGGGCTGCTTTGTCACGGGAGGCCTCAGGGCGAGACCCCCAGAGAATCCCCTCTGGGCTGGGACAGGCCAGGCCAAGCGGGCAACAGAGTCACAGAAATAAAGCTTGTGTTTGGACAAACGTGCCTCTGCAGCCTGTGGCTTCCACAGCGTGGCTTACGTGCTTTTGCTCATGGATGTGGCATTTGTGACACCCCTGCAGGGCCCACAAAGCCCCCGGGTCTCTTGAGCTTCGTGTGTGCAGGCCACTCGGCACTTGGCGATGCCCAGGGATTTCTGGGGCGTTCACTGCACCACCTGCCGCTCCTGGAATGAGATGCTCGGCCCCCATCCCTCCGAGCTCCCGAGAGGCTGGTTCTAAAGAGCCAAGACCCCTTGAAACCCAAACGCGACGTGAAACCATCCTGTGAATGGCAGTTCTGGGGCCTGTTCAGGACCCCTGCGAGCCCAAGGGGGACAGAGAGCCATGCCAGGCCTCAGAAGCAGGCTGTGGAAGGAGGGGTGTCCCAGGCTGGCCCCCGAGCGGCTCGGATCTGGGTAGGACAGTGAGCGACACAGCAGGAAGCAAAACACATGGGACGTGGGATCAGCCCTCGTCCTGTCCTGGTTTAGGGGCTGGGGTCGGTGCGATGGTCCCTACCCCGTACCACCAGGGGAATGTACTAACTGCTGTCCTGGCCCCGGCCCTCCTCTGTCCTCTGAAGGTCCCCAGAAGCTGCGCGCTGAAGGCTGGTGGACACCAGCAGGGTTGACACCAGTTGTTACTGGTCACTGCCGTGCGCTGCTCCTGGGAGTACTGGGGGCGCAGCCGGGCAGGCAGGGGGCCCCTGCTGAGTGAAGAGCTAACAGGACAGGGAGACACAAGTGAGCGAGACACCTCAGGGCATTGGGGACCCAAAGGTGCGGAGCAGGCTTCTGGGACAGACAGTGCGGCCACTCTAGGAAGATCAGGGAGGCTCCTGGGCCACTTCTAAACTGACCTATAAGGGTGACCCTGGTGGCAGGGGACCTCCAAGCTTGCTATCCTGGAAATGAACCCCAGGAGCGCCCAAAGGAGTCGGTGAGTGTGTGCAAAGCCTGGAAGGCAGGGGACTGGCCTCCCTATAAGTAGAGAAAGGGGGGCCTCCACCCTCCCCACCCCCTAGGCTGCTGCAGTGTCTGACCTGCCCCTAGACCGGACCTCCCTGGGCCCTGCCAGGGCACCGTCACGACCAGCGGCTATCTTGGTGCTGGTGGCAGCCACCAGAGCAAGGGCCTGGGAGAGCCAAGATCATGGATTCGTGACCACAGTGAGGTTGAGTGCCATGCCACCAATGAGGGACAGGAAGCACGGGGAGTGTGGGTACGAGGGGTCTCCAGGTCCGGGCATGGGGAGGGCTGGAGGGGCTCCTGCCCCCAAGCCATCCAGCAGCCTCACCACCCGGAGTTTCATAAGGGCTTCGCCCTGTAAGTGGCCATAGTCTCAACCCTAGGAGTCTGGGTTGCTACCCCCAACCCCCCTGCCCCCGCTGCAGCCCCGCCCTCGGCAGGTGCGTGATCATCCTTCACATACGTGTAAGACGACACGGCCATCCTTCATACTCTGTTGCCCCTCAGGATAGGGACGGGAATATTTATGCAATTTCTGTTGGGGGACCGTCCCGCCTTTGTCCAAAGCTTAGCCCCGTTGTGAAAGTGAGTGTGCCCTGACTGTGGACGGGAGCCGGAGATGCGGACGGCCCGCGCTGACACCCCGAGGAAGCCGGTGGAGCCAGGGCGGCGCCCTCTCCTGTGTCCCCTCTCCCGGTGCACCTGCACCTCCCACTGGAGCGACTCCCGCCGCCAGTCCAGCACCTGCTGCTCCCAAAAGGTGAGCAGGGCCCCCCGCCCCGCACAGCGGCTCCCCCTCACCTGCAGGCTGTGTGTCTCGGGCGGGGCACTTCCCCTCTCTGAGCCTCAGGTGTCCCGTGTGGACCCCGTGTACCCCGAGGCCCGACCCCACACATGGGGTTGCTGTCGGGCCCGTTGGGACAGGTTCCCGACCCCGTGGCCAGCCCGTGGAGAGGGCTCCTCTCCGCCATGAACGCGCGCTCTGCCCCAAGCCTCAGTGTCCTGTGTCTCGGTGAAAGCTGCTTTCCCCGCTGTGAAGCGGTTTCACATTCCATCTGGGGGTCCCATCCTGGCTGTAGCCAGAGCAGGGGTCCCTGGGGGCTGGCGGAGGGGCCCTGGACCCACTCAGAGACCCGTAGATGCTGTGGGGCTTCCTTCAGTCCGCACGTGGACAGGAAGCCCCAGCTAGACAGTCTGCCTAAGTCAGGGAACAGGGCGGACAAGTCTCCCTGCCCCGCGGGCCTCAGTTCCAGGTGGGGGTCTGCCGGGAACCCTAGACAAAAAAGCAGTGGTGGGAACAGGACACTCCGTGGCACGCACAGTTGGCCTTCTCTACATATGGATCTCTATGCTCTTGTCCGAAGGATGAAGGACCCTAGGACGGAGGAGAGCCCCTGTCTCCCAGGTGGTGAGGGAACGCGGAGGACAGGTTGGGGGTAGAAGTGTGGGGCTGGGTCATGGTGCAGGTGCTGTGCAGGTCCCTTGTGCACACCTGGCCCTCTCAGGAGGGAGGCCTGTGTGCCTGGTGCACCTGTCCTCCACCTACCCCTGGAGGAGAGGCCAAGTTCAAGCATTCCCATGCCCAACCCTCAGGGACAGTTGGGAACCTGGGGTCTAGAGAGGCAGGGACTGGCCCAGGACAAATGAGGGGTACAGAGTCCAAGGAGTGGGGAAGCTCTCCAGTCCTAGGCCAGCTCCAACCCTCCCATGAGGCTCACTTTGGGAGTGAGAGCCCCTCAGATCCTCGGGGTAAGTCCCCACCCTGTCCCATGTGGGGACATGACCTTGGGCATCCCCAGACATGTTCACCTGTACACACGTGCATGTACGCATGCACACACACACACACACACACTACTCTGACTGCCCAGCTGGGGGTCAAAAGTAGAGGACACCCTGGAGGCGGGTGGGTGACAAGGGGGAAAGAAGAGGTCAGAGACAGCTGGGCCATGGGGCAGGGGCATCAGGACTCCTGGCAAGAACCCAGATCCATAGCATAGGGGAGCAGAGTCAGGCCAGGCTGATGGTCAGGGGCTCCCCAGGGGGCCCAGGGGTTTTGCCAGGGCACTGGGAGAGGACAGGGTCTGGGGTCTGGTGTAGAAAGAAGGAAGAGACACTCCCCAGTCCGGAAGGGGCTGGAGCACGAAGGGATTCGGCTCACTCATCTGTCAAGTGGGCTGAGGAGATGGGGTGTCCCGAGGGACCCACAGGCTTGTTGAAGAGACTGTTGGCCTTGGATCTCCAGCACGGACCCACTGTGCTCCCAGGCCTGGGAAAATGCTTGGTACGCCCTCAAGGTGCTTCTGACCAGAGGGCAGCCTGGGGGGCTGGGAGGCTGAGGACGTGGGCTTCTAGAAAGTAGCAAAGCACTTAGCCACTGGTCTGGGAACCAAGGTCAGCCCCTCGACACTGCAGCCTCAGAGGCCCCATTTGGAAGGGGTTCCAGACTCTGTGCTCTGCTCAGGGTGAGGAGGCCTTAGGAGGGAACCAAGCACCAGGACAGGAGAGGGAAACGGGGACAAGGGGGCATCTGAGGTTTGCCACATCACCCCAAGAACTCCCCATTCTGCTCCTGGGAAAGACACAGAGACACACCAGGGGACAAGGTCAGAAAGTAAATTGCAGCCTTCCTACAGGGGCCGGGACACAGGCAGCAGGGGAGTGGCTTTGCCTGGACCCCAGAGCAGACCCGGGCCCCTCTGAGCTGTGTTGCACGCCCCGCCCAGCTCCCGCTCCCCCTCGCATTGCCAAGTGTGTGCACCGGCCCCCTGTGATAGCAGGGATGGAACGTCTGTAGAGTCCTTCCCCGGATGGCATCCTGAGAAGTAGAAGCCAGAACACCCTGCTGTGCAGATGGAGAGCCTGGGGAGACCCTGAGAGGCACAGGGTCTGTCCAGGGTCAGTCTCAGGTAGAAGCAGGAACCTGGACCAAACCCAACTCTGTCCTCAAAGCCAGGACAATGGTTGCACCCTGGGCTGGCGGGGGCTGTGGGTGGGCTGTGTGGGTGCCACTGTATGGACGGGGCATGGAGTGAAGGGTGAGCACCGAGCAGCTGGGGGAGGGGGGCCTCAGGGGCTCTGCTGGGAGGAGGAAGTCAGGGAATGAGGTCCCCAGGATGGTGACCTCACTTCCCTGGCCACAGAGCCCAACAGAATTGGAACCCACGTCACCAGGCACCCACATTCCAGGGATGCCCCCCTGCACAGCTCATTGCCTTGGACATCGTCCAACCAACAACACGTTCGCGTGTTGCATCCGCGACGCGGGACGCTGGAGGCAGAGGACTGTGCGCCGGCAAACACTTCCCCTCGCTCGGGAGGTCGTGTCAGGGCTGCCCAACGCCTCTGGCCATTCGGCCGAAAGCAGAGAGAGGTGACACCGGGAGGCCAGAGCCGGCCACCCAGCCCTACACGCTCTCATCGACGGGCGCAGCCCCGAGTCCCCTAACCCCTGTGTGTGTGTGTGTGTGTGTGTGTGTGTGTGTGTGTGTGTGCCAGTGTGTGTGCATGTGTGAGTGTGGGTGTGCATGCATGTGGATGGAAGGAGGACTCACGTGGGGTGGGGCCTAACTGAGCAGGAGCAGGTGGATGAGGGGTCAGATGCCCGGTGGGCAGGTCCCATTCAAGGTCAAGGCTGGCTGGGTGGGACGGGGTGTGTGGGATATGAGCTCCTGGCCAGGGTTGATCCCGAGAGCCCTGCAGGTGTGGGTCCCGGTCCCGGGTGCAGGGCTGTGCACACACAGGTCTGTGTCTGATGTGGGAGCAGCAGGGGAACTGGGCAAGAGGACAATGGGGTCGGCCGGGCGGGGCTGTGATGCGTCCGGGCTGGCGACCGGTCCAGCGACCGGTCCCTGTCTTTGCAGAAGGCCACGGATGAGGAGAAGAGGCAGGCGGACATGACCTCCTCTCTGACCCAGGAGTCCGCAGTCCCAGGAAAGGCTTCCAAACCTCCCAGGCCACCTGCGGAAGCCCAGCCCGAGGGTGAGAAGGCCGGGGCTGGGTGCCTGGGGGTGTGTGGGGATGGGTCGGTGCTGAGCCCCACAGGGACGAGCCCCACAGGCTGGTGTGGGGCCAGGAGCAGGGACTGGGCTCAGAGCACCCAGCACCCGGGGCGCCGTCCTGCTGAGGCTTCCTTCCCGGCTGTGGCTTCTCTGGGAGGCCCCGGGCTGGGTCCCGTCTGCGCCAAGGCACACGCAGAGGCAGGCACGCGGGTGACCTTCTCTCCTCTCACAGCTGCTGCATCCAAGGAGCTCGGGCCGGCCCTGGCATCAGCAGGAGCTGGGCATTGGGGGACGGTGCCTGCTGCCACCTCAGCCGGGGACCAGCAGCCGGCAGGGGACCAGGAACCGGGCCCCGGAGAGCCTGACGCTGCCCAGGAAGAGCTGGTGCCTGCTCCCGCCCCAGGCCCTGCCCCTGCTCCAGCTCCTCTCCGGACCCTGCCCCTGCCCCTGCACCTGCCTGGGCCCCTCCTCCTGCCACAGGCCCTGCCCTGCTCTAGCTCCTCTCCGGACCCTGCCCCTGCCCCTGCACCTGCCACAGGCCCTGCTCCTGCCCTGGATCCTGCACCAGCCATCGCCAGGGCACCTGACCCAGCTCCAAACCCTGCCGCTGCCCCTGCCTGGGCCCCCGTTCCTGATCCAGACCCAGTCCCTGCCCCTGTCCCTGCCCTTTCCCCTGAGTCTGCCAGGGCCCTTGCCGCTTGCCCTGCCCCTGCCTCTGCCCCTGTTCCTACCCCAGACTCAGCCCCTGCCCCTGCCCCTGCCCCAGCTTCTGCCCCTTCCCTTGCTCCTGCTAGGACCTCTGCCTCTTGCCCTGCCCCTGCCTGTGCCCCTGCCAGTACCCCTACTCCTTCCCCTGCCTGTGCCCGTGTTCCTGCCCCAGACCCAGCTCCTGCCCCTTCCCCAACCCCTGCCAGGACCACTGCCCCTTCCCCTGCCCCTGCCTCTGCCCTTGTTCCTGCCCCACACCCAGTCCCTACCCTGGATCCTGCCTCTGCCCCTGCCCCTGCCCCTTCCCCTGCCAGGACCACTGCCCCTTCCCATGTCCCTCCCTGGGCCCCTGTCCCTGCCCCTTCTCCTGCTCCTGCCTGGGTCCCTCTTCCTGCTCCAGACCCAGCCCCTGCCCCTTCCCCAGCCTCTGCAAGGACCGCTGCCCCTCCCTTGGCCCCTCACAGGGCCACTGGCTCTTCCCCTGCCTCTGCCTGGGCCCCTGTTCCCGCCCCACACCCAGCTCCTGCCCCTTGCTCCTGCCCTTTCCCTTGCCCCTGCCTGCACTCCTGTTCCCGGCCCTGACCCAGCTCCAGCCCTGCATCCCGCACGGGCCGCTCCTGCTGACCCTGCCCCTCCCCTGGCTCCCGCTCCTGCCCCTGTCCCCGCTCTTGCATCTGGCCCTGCCCCTGCCCCTACACCTGCTCCTGTGGGGCTCCCAGAGCCCCCTCCACAGCCCCCCGCTCTGCGGGGAGAGCTCCCTGGACGGTTCCCCTCAGTCCCATGCCCCGACCCCGACGCCGCACCACCGCACCACCGTGTTTCATCCCCTCCCCCAGTACAGTGTCACTGTCATCGTCCTCTACGCTCTCTATCATCTCTTTTAAGTAAAATGCATCCTTTTCCGTGGATCTCGTGCCGAGCACTCAGTCCACCCCCGGCGCCCTCCCCCCACAGCCCAGGACATCGCTGGGGAACATCTCCTTCCCCAAACGGGACCCTGAGCCCAAGCCCTCCCTGCCCATGACTCCCCCAGCCCGGCCGCTCGCCACGCCTCAGCTGCTTTCTCTCCCGCTTCCTTCACCTGTTCTGGTCGTTTCTGGGAGGGGAATCACCCAGGAGGTGCCCTGGTGTCTGCCCACTTCTTTCCAAAGGGACTGGGTTTTGTCCTGGGTGTCTTGGACGTAGAACTTCCCTTCTGCCATACCGAAACCCCGGGTGGATTCCAGAGGAGACGGGATCATGGAGGCCCCTTGAGTGGATAGGGGCCCAATGTCGGGGCCGAGACCCCTGCTCCCGCTGGGACACCACAGCCTGACCCCAGACACCACACGGCAGCTTCCTCCCGGGGCCCGCACACACACCAGGGCAAGGCAGAGAGCGGGAAGACACACCACACGCGGCCAACACAGCACTCACAACCCAAGGCCCGAGAAAGCTTTCCCCGGCCTCTGGTCCCAACCAGGCTCCAAGTCACCGGGTCCCACAACGACACAGACCGAAAGCATGCAAGGTGGGGGGCGGCAGATAGGCACGGGGGGAGCATGTGTCAGTGATGCTGGAGCTCCCGGGGGAGACCTCTGGCCAAGGAAACCCTCTGGAGGCAGCACAGGTCCCCCTCAGTCCGGCAGGTGTCTGGCCTGGGGCCCAGCAGCCCTGGGGAGAATGGGAGAACACAGAGGTCCAGTGCAGGTCCCCCAGAGAGAAGGGGGACGGGCACCCCTGTCTGGGACAACAGTGGGCAGCGCCCATCCCAGGCCACAGGGGCACCCAGCACCTAGCAGTGCTCGACCTCGGACTCAGCCCGGAAACTCTGGCACCGTTTTTCATGCCAGAAGGGAGAGAGCAGGGAGAGACAGTGGGGACAGCTGGGAATGGAACAGCGTTCATGCCCAAGGAGATGGACGCCATCCTCAGTCCCAGTCCTCAGGAGAGCATGTCCTGGAGACCCTGTCCCAGTGTCGTCCCGGGCACGGGATGCAGGAAGCCCCTCCTGAGATGCCCTCCTGCCCCCCTGTTCCTGGGAACATTTAGAATGGTTGGAGGAGGAGGTGGGCAGGATCCAGGATGACAGAGGGCCCAGGAGAAGGAAGGGCAGGACGGGGAGGACAGATGCACGTGCCCTGAGCCACCATCCAGGGTCTGGGCTGGGACGCCCTCGGACCTCCCTCCAACCAAGGACTCCTGATGGTAGGGCTGCACTTCTGTGCTTTCACGGCCTCCTTCCCAAATTCCTTCCCTCCCTCCCTCCTTCCCTCCCTCCCTCTATACCTTCCTCTTCTTTCCCTCCCTCCTTTCCTCCCTCTCCCCGAGCCTGACTCCCTCCCCTCCTCCCTCATCCAGCAGAGGATCTGGGCCCTGAGCTGGGAACTGAGCACTGTGGCTTCATCTGGGAGCACCCCCAACCACATGGTCCCTGTCCCCGTGGCACTCATGGTCACTGTGGGAGATGACAGGGGACAGTCCTCAGCCTGAGCAGCGGGATGGGCACCAGGAATCTGCTCCGGAACACGGGGGCCGGCTGCACCAAGAATGGAGAGAACGATGCTTCACACTGCCTCGAGACACACCGAGTCCTGCAAAGGGAGGCAAAGTCAGGATAGCCTCGACCTGATGCCCTGGGAGTCCTCCTGGCCCACCTGCCCTGGTTCCTCGATGCAACAAAGAGTGCCTCAGGTAGTGTGGACTGGGGGTTTGGGACACAACTGTTCGGCCCCAGGGACAGCATCGCAGCCAACATCCCCAGGGCCTCTGAGTTTTCCCAAGGGCCTCGGAGGTCTTCTGAGCCTTACGTCGTCCTCCTTGGGAAGCTCTGTCCTGTTGTCTTCCTTGTCTCCTGCCTCTTCTGGGAACCTTCAGGGGCCTCCCCCACCACGGCAGCCCTCGCCAAGACTCCCCGTGCCCCGTGGCCAATTACCTGCATCCCTTCCTCATCTAGGTCCCAGGAAGAGACCAGAGTGACACCAGTAAGTGAGGTGGTTCTGGAGGTCTTGTAGGGTCAGTGAGACCATCCAGTGTTTTTGCCTAGGGCAGCTCCTGTCCCCCTGAACCCTCAGTCTAATGTGTCTACTGGGCTGGGGGACATGCCTGACCAACCCGTGGCTCTACTGTCAGAGATTGCCAACCTGATCTGTGCACACCTGTAGAGACACCAGCCACATCGTGAAGAATTCCTGGAAACAGGATGCATCTCAGTGGCAGCTGTCCTGGGAGGTCCATATTCTAGCTGCCTGAGGGAGGACTGAGCCCCAGAGCAGCATACTCAAGGAAGACCAGAGAGGGCCCTAGCTCTCTGCATAGTCCTGGCTCATGTGAGGCCTCACATACATGCAGAGGAGAAACGAGAAGGTTGGGAAAGAGGTCCATCCAGAGCAGCTTGGTAAATGGTGACCACTTTGAAGGTGCTCCCATACCTACACCCAGATCCATTGGCGAGTAACAGATGCCTTCCTGCCTGAAGGTGTTTGAGTCCAACATCTACATAAGCTCTCTCCGATCACCAGGAAGCCAGAATCCAAAGTAAAAACAGAATTAATGTAAACCATGTTTAAAGAACTAAAGGAAAGTATGTTGATAAGGACTCATGAATTAAGAAAATAAAAGCACAGGAATTATCAAAAAGAACCTAATGGGAAGTTTGACGTTGAAATGCACTGTAGCATCTTTGGAAGATTTACTGGGAGAGCACAAGAGGACGTCTGAGATGGCCGAGAAAGGAATCTGCAAATTCAGAGCAAACTGAAGGGAGAGCAAGAGAAATCCTCTGATCTGAAAAGCAGAACAAAATGAAGAAACAGGAGCAGAGAATCCAGGCTGCAGAGTACCATCCGGCACAGCGACACTCCCAGCCCGAGAGAGAGAGGGAGAGAGGAAGCAGAAATTATGGAGCCAACTCTCTACGTAACACAAAAGAAGACAGTAGAGAGGAACGGAAGACTAAAAAGACAGGAGACACATAGTAAACAGATAGCGGAAGGGCAGACACAAACCCAGCCACTGGGTGTTACACGCAACTGATGAATCACTGAACTCTACCTCTGAAACTAATAATACGCTATCAGTTAATTAATTGAACTCAAATAAAATAAAACTGCCAGCTATTTTAGCAGCAAAAAAAAATTTTGTTTAATTCATTCCACTAAATGTAAACAGGTTAAATGCTTCAATCAAAAGGCAGACACTGTCAGACTGGATGGAAAATACCACCCAGCTCCATGATCTCCAAGAGAAGTGCCACAGATTCAAGTCACAAGGAGGTTAAAATAACATGATGGAAAAAGAGACACCATGCAAAGAGTGAACATGAGAGCTGAAGAAGTTATATTAAAATCAGAAAAATAGACTTTAAGAGAACAGAAATTTTACTAGAGACAAAGAGAGATATTCCATCACAAATGAATCCTGAGTCTTCAGGAAGATAAAATAGTTATAGATACCCATGCATTCAACAACAGGGTCTTCCAAATTCATGCAGGTTCTAGCCCGTACACCATGATAATAAACAAAAACAAAAGAAAACAACAAAAAACAAGCTGCAAAGCCAAAACCAAAAATGAGAAAAGAAAGAGATCAAAGCTCCCAGTTGGAAAGGAAGGAGTGAAACAGTCTCCTCATATACAGCATGATTCTGAGTAGAAGATTCCCGGGAATCAACAAGAACCTGTACAAATCAATGAAGGAGTTTGCACGGTCTCAGGATACAAGATCAACACGCAGGCTTCCGCTGTGTTTGCATTGACCAGCAATCAACAACCTGCAAATGAAAGCAAGACGACAATTCCAATTGCAACGTCCCCCAAAAGAATAACGTGCTTAGAAATAACTTCAACAAAAGAAGCCCAAGACTTGTGCACTGACCTATAAAACAGTGCCAAGAGCTCAGATGTTATAAGAAGATGGGGAGATGTTCTGGGCTCATGGATCAGAAGACTCAGGATTGTCAGGATGGCCAATCTCCCAAAACCAATAGATAGATTCAATTCAATCACTGAGAAAATCCAAGTGGGATTTGGGGGTTGTTGTGTGTTTTCTTTTCCTTAATATACAAACTGATCTTGAAATATACATGGGATTGCAAGGGACGGGAATAGGCAAAACATTATTGAAAAAGAACAATGTTGGAGTACCTATACTTCTCGTTTTAGAACCTCCTTTGAAACCGCAGCCATCAGGGGCGATGGGACATGCCGTAAGGATAGACATGTAGGTCCACCAAATAAGTCGGAGCACCCAGTAAGAAGCCCGGGTATTAATGGCTCATTAATTCTGACAAGGTGCCAAGACGATTCAACAGTGAAAGAGGAACATTTCCTATTAATTCTCCTGGGATAATTACATAACCACCGGCAAAAAGATTAATTTAGGTCTGCACCTCACAGCATATGAAAAATAACCCAAGATAGAGCCTAAAGCTGAAGGCAAGAGCTAAAGCTATAAAACCTAGAGAAAAAAGAAAAACCACAGGAGAAAACCTTCATGATCTTAGGTTGGCCAGATTTCTTAGATATATACCAAAAGCATGATCCATTTAAAATATGACAAATTGGGGGCGCCTGGGTGGCTCAGTGGGTTAAGCCACTGCCTTCGGCTCAGGTCATGATCTCAGGGTCCTGGGATCGAGTCCCGCATCGGGCTCTCTGCTCAGCAGGGAGCCTGCTTCTCTCTCTCTCTCTCTGCCTGCTTCTGTCTACTGTGATCTCTCTCTGTCAAATAAATAAATAAAATCTTTTAAAAAAATAAAAAATAAAAATAAATAAAAATAAAATATGACAAATTGGACGATCAAAATAAAAAACTTTTGTGTTTCAAAAAACACCATTGTATCCATCATACCTAAGAAGCTTTCTAAAAAGATTAAACTATTAAAAAATAAAAAACTCTTGAGTAATAATAATAATAATAATGAAGAAGGAGAAGCCATAAAAATGAACAGCTCACCTAAAAAAATGGGTAAAAGATTTGATACGCATTTCATCCAGGAAGATACATGAATGGCCGAAAGCACATGAAAAACGACCTGACGTCATTAGTCATCAGGGAAACAAATCAAAATCACGGTGAGAACCTCCTCACACCTGCAGAATGGCATCAGTCAGAGACTGGGCACTAACAGGTCTTATCAAGGATGGGGTGGGGAGGGGGGAGTGAGACCACCGTATGTTGTGAGCAGGAATGTGGAACAGTACAGGCACCACAGAAACACCCCGGAAGTTTTCCCAATAATTGAAGAGTTGCTGGACGAGCCAAGAGCCCGCTCCTCGCTCCGCACGAACCCAGGAGAACCGAGGAGAGATGTCCATGCAGAGTCCTTTACAGCAATGCTCCCAGCAGTGTTATCATCACAAGGGAGCACCCCAAATGCCCGTCAGCTGGGGAACGGAGAGACAAAATGCAGTCTCTCCACGTGATGGAACAGAGCAGTATTCAGCCATAAAAAGGAACAGAGCACCAGCACCCCACAATGGGGGTGAGTCTTGAAGACGTGACGCTGAATGAGAGAGGTGGGGCACCAAAGGCACCTGCTGTGAGATTCCCCTTGTGTGAAACGTCCAGGAGAGAAAAATGTGTAGTGCTGAGAGCTGGTCTTCCAGGGCTGGGGCGGGGCTGGAGACTGAGGTGTGAGGGCAGGAGGGACCTTTCTGGAGAGGTGGGAATGTTCTAAAACTAGATTTTGCAGACAGCTGCACAACCCTGAAATGTAGGAAAAACCATTCAATGGCACCATTAAATCTGGATGAACACCGGCCGTGGGACGTACGCGTCGACAGAGTTGCCGGAAGGCAGTGTGGCCTCCACGCCGCTCTGTCCCTTGACGGAGGCAGAGAAAGGAGAAAGAACTGGAAAACACTCCCAAACCAACCCCGCGGTCGGATCAGAATGTTGCTGTCACCGGGCCCGGGACAGAGTTCCAGGGGAGACGCGTCCCTGAGAGCCCCAGCTTGGTTACCGAACCCACAGAGTCCTGGCAGCCTCTCCACTGTCACCTGCCACATCTCCCCCTTCCCCAAAACAGAACAAAATCAAGACAAAGAGAGCAGTCCCTGCTCTCTTCAGCCTCCAGGAAGGTGCAAGCCACTGCACTGACCCTGGGAGGTCCCCAAGTCACCAGGGCCGTCTGGGCCCATCCCCCTGCGGTCAGAGCTGGGGGCTGCAGGTCCAGCACCGGCTCGCTTCTCCATGGCGTGGCCAGGCCCGCTGAAGCCCAGGTGCACGTGGATATTGATGTTGGCCTTCCGCGTGCACGGTGGACCGTGTAATTGTTTGAGAGCGAGGACTTCGGAGACAGGCACGGGCCGTCTCTGGAGTCTGAAAGGTCAGCTGTTTTAGTTTTAGAATACATCCTGCTGCTTTGTCTGCAAGCCTCCTTCCTCGTCGCTGGAATCCAGGGATGCCAAGCCGTGCAGAGCCTCCATCTCACCAGAGCCAACCTCTCACAGTCCAGCACCTGCCTGGCCTTGACGCTGGCACCCACCGTCACCCACACCCACCCCCCAACCACACCACCTTCGCCATCCGCCGCCCACGGCTGGATCAACCTGGCCGTGCATCGGCTCATGTGGCCAGAGTCTAAGCTCCCAAGGGGCCACTGAGAGCCTGAGAGCTTTCCATGTCACTACTCTAGGGTCCACAGGGTTGTCTCATCCTGGCAGGGCTCCTACTGTGGCTCTCAGACATCCTCTCCCTGTCTCTGCCCACATCTCCCCGACTGGTTCCAGAGGATGGGGTCACTGAGATCAACCAGACTCACCATGGGGCTGGGAGGGCAGTCAGTGCCCGTGGAACGGCTGTTGGGCGAGCTCGCCAAAGGGCCCCAAGGGCTTCATGGAGTCCCTAACGTCCCACACTCACATCGCTCCTGGGTCCCAACAGCCCGAGGACACTGTTAGCTCTTCTCACTGGTCTCTCTGATACCTCAGAAAACCAGAAAAGACGTGTTCGATACCCATGAGGAAATACCCAGCTGCCCCCCCCCAGGGCCACGGGGGGTGCGGACCAGATGGAGAGCAAATGAATAGGGGAGAAATCGTGGTGACAGTATGATTATCCCCAAATTAATGTTGTACCTAACGGCAAACCTGATTTGGGGGGAAGGTGTGAGTCATAGGCAATTTACATATCTTCTTAAAAGAATAAAATTACAATACAAATATATTTGCTTCTATTGGTGCAAATGACCTTTTTTTTAAATTCTGATTATGCAGTTGGCCCACGATCAACACGGATTTGAAGCACGTGGGTTCTCTTACACCCAAATCCTTCTCAGTAAATGCAGTCTGGGCTGTAAATGCATTTCCTCTGCCTTGGGATTTTCCTACCAACATTTTCTTTCCTGCAGCTCCCATATGATGAGCACACAGTCTGTCACGCACAGAACACAACACCTGTGAGTCAGTCGACGTTTGATCAGTACGCCTTCCAGACAACTGCAAACTATTAGGAGTTCGGTTCCGAGGGCCTCCAGAGGTAAATGTGGCTATTAGGCTACACCGGGGGTGAGGCCAGGGCCCCTTACCCCTGCGTCGTCCAAGAGTCAAAGACACAAAAATCAGAAAGTGCTGAAAATTCAAAAGCGGGAGTTAAAATCTCTCTTGGTCAGCCCCACCCGAGGGCAGTGTTTTCATTATCAGTTTATGGTGGGGCCACCCGGCACGTGGTTACATCCAAGGGCTCAAAAAACCAACACAAGACAGAAAGGAGGGAGAGACTCCAGGGTGTGGGTATTCAAACCCCCCACCCCTGGAGCGGTCCCATGGGAGCCCCAGTCTGCACCAGCCTCTGAGGTCCCCACCCCCCTCTGGCCCCACCATCCGTTCCATGAAAGGGGACAAGAGTCACGGCTCCTCCAAGGTCAAGGCCAGCGGCCCCCATGTGCCTCCCCGAAAGCTGCCCGGTCCTCTTGGTGTGAGCGAAGCTTTAGTGTTTGCCGGTGAGGGAGGCTATGATTTTCGGTGGGACACATCGAAGTCGTATTAGTGATAGAACAGGGACATGCTATTGGAATATCGCCCGCATGGGTGGTAAAGAAATTCTGACGCTGTTGGCTGCCATGAGCCCTGGGGAGGGACTGCGGGCAGCACGGGTGCCAGGGGATGGCCACGGGACCATCACTGCCTCGTCAGTGGGTGTTGGCGGCAACAGTAGGTTCCTGCGCTGCTAACGTGTGAACTCGGCCTCCCCCAGGTCTTCAGTAAATTCCGATCTCCAAAGAGCCCGGCAGGACCGTGTGTGGTTCCAGACCCTGTGGCCATCTCCCGGTTTCTTTATAGCCCCCACACCTCCGGTGAGACTTGCCAAACGGCTGATGTCCTAAGTATTGACCTACTTCTCTGAGTCTGTCACCAAACAGGACTTTACTGAGCAGAGCTGTGGTGTCCAGCTGCAGAGAGGAGCCTCCCAGCGCTCAGCGGGCGTGTGGACAGAAGAGCAGGTGCTTGGGTCCCAGGACAGAGAATACGGCCTCCTGCACTCGGCGCCTGGCCTCGGGGCCCCTCCTGGGACGTCTCCAGCTACCTACCCCCCAGCAGCTGGGGTGCGGGGCGGCGGCGTGAGAGGCCCTCGGGGTGGAGGCGGGGGGCCTGGTTCTGCCCGGCTGGGCCCGAGAGCCCCGGGGGCACACAGGGGTGGTCTCCCTCAGTGGCTCCAGCTCATGGCACCTCCCTCCCTGCTGCTCCCCGGGCCTGACTCTGGGTCGTTAGGGAAAGTGCCCGGACGGTCGCCCTGTAGTTCAGAGGGCGTTTGGGGCACTTATCGGGCTGACCCTCAGCCCCCTGCTCCGAGCCCTTCCCAGCTGTGGAGGGAGGGGTCCAGGCCCCTAGGAGGAAGCCTGGCTAAGAGGTTAGCGTGTCCATCATGAGCCCCCTGCACCGGCCGCTGATGGAGCCTGTTGGCCGCTGCCCAAGGCCCATCTGGCAGGACCCAAGGACTGACCGCCTCGGGGAGCCCGCCATGGCTCCGGGACAGCGCCTGTGATCCCCTTCTCGAGTGAGGGGGTGAGGAGCTGTGGGGAGCAACTTGTGCTGGGGGGAGGGGAGAGAGAGGTTGGCGAGGCCGTGTCCACTGGCATCGATCTAGCTGCCAAGAGAGGAGGACACGGATCTGAGGTGGCCCCAGGCACATACCCGTTCGTGTGACATTCACGGTGACACAGAGCAAACCAGTGGAACAAAGGGGTCCTGTGTTCAGAAAAGCCAGGCACCCAGCAGGAGCTCAAGGAAGAGGAAGAGCTGGGACACAAACACAGCTGACCTTTCCTGCAGGCGGCCCCTTGGCAAACACAGGGCCCTCGGGATGCCCGGCCGCTCCCTGGGGCTCCGAGGTCAAGTGCAGCTCAGCTCCAGCGGGCTACCGCCCGGCCAAGGCTCCTTCTGGCCCCAGTCCTGAAGGAGCGCGTGAGCCAAATAATGGAGGAGGTGGAGCGGAGCCGACCTGGGGACGAGGCTCCTTCGAGGCATGACCGTCAGCTGCGGCATGCAGCCCCGTGTGGACGCTGCGGCCGGCCCCTTCCTCCCCAGGAGGGGGTGGCCATCCTGGGCTTCACGGGATGGCAGAGACCAGAGGGACACCGGGAGGAAGATGGACAGCCCAGAAGGCGGGGCTTGTGGGGTCGATTCGCAGGGCCCCGGGGGCCAGTCAGGTGACAAGGAGGTTCAACGGGGACAAACCCACCCAGACCGGAGGGAGAGCAGAAAGAAGGCAAAGTGTGAACCTCAAACACATATGAAAACAGGTACCTGTGTGGAGCGCGGAAAAGCATTAAAAACGCTGTTTGACCTCTGCAAATCTGAGAAAAACCGTATAATTTGATTAGCTCCTGCCTGCACACCCCGTGAAACAGCGGTGTCCCCTGATAGCCACTGGCCCCGAAGGCCGCTTCTTCAGACACCGACTTCCTCCTGTTTCCCTTAAGAGAAAGAGACGTCGGCCTCGGCCCCAGCGAGGGGCACCGGACCCTCGTCTCATGCCCGCCGGGCACGGTGCGAGGCGCTCGGTCTCGTCCGGCACCAACGTGCTCTCTGGGGACCGTGGCCGGCGTGGCACGTCAGCGAGGCCTGACCGAGTCCAACTGTGGCGCTCACTGTCCAAAGAGCATAGGTGTGGGCAGCACCCGGCGGTTTCCGACAGTGAGGGCTTGCGTGGAGACGGGCCGACCGCAGGAAGGGAACGCTGTTTCCCGTCGTCTCAGTGCAGGGCGTGGACAAAGCCGCCGCACACTCGGGCCAGGCCGCCTGGAGCTGAGCTTGCCCCTCCTCCGAGACCCATCCGCTCACCTCGGCACGGTGACCCGCAGCTGACGGTCCTAGGGGGACGCCAGGGGCACCAGCATGGAGGGCAGTAGGAATCCTCCCAAAAGCCATGACCACCCTGGGAAGCCAGCCACAGCCCTACACACTCAAGTGACCGTCCCACCGTCCCACTGAGCCCCAGACACTGCAGGCCACTGTCCATGGCCCTACCGTGGGGTGGCAGTGTGCGCCAGTGGCCGTGGATGACAATTCCCATGCGCCACATGCTAGTGATGCATACCCTGATGGGGGGGGCTGCGGCCAGATTTCCTTTGCCCCTCACCCTGCGTCTCACCGGAGCGCCCCTCATGCCCTCGCAGCCCCTCAGGAGCCCCGACTCCCAGCACCCCTCGCACCCTTTGCCCAGTGCGTGGAGACAGGCTGTCCGAGGGAAGGGCCTAGTCCCTCGGTCCCCGTGGGCCAGGCATCATACAGAAGCATCGCATGTGCACATGCTGTAAGCCTGTTCCTCTGCTCTGGTTGCCTTTAACCCCCATTTGTATTTTTATGGCGTTTCTCGTGACCCCAAGACCTACCTCCAGGTCATAACGGTACTAGCTCAACTTTTCTTTTCGGGTCACCAAAGCCTTGCTTCCCATAATTATACCTCGCCGTCTGCCTGGAACTCTGTGCACGTGTGTGAGTGTGTGTGGTGTGAGGCAGGGACATCATCTTCCGAACCTCGTCCCCGCAGGCGAGCTCCATCCAACCCATTCCCCGCACAGACGTTCTCGCTGCATTTCAGACCCCGCTCAGGTTTGGTCCTCAGCTGTCTCCTCGATTTTCAGGGTCCGTCGGGGCAGCCCAGCGACAACACACCACTCTCCTCGAAGCTGCGGCCCCTCCCGTGGGGGCTGAGACCGGCCAGCGCAGGGCGTTCACCGCTCGAGCGTCTCCTGAGCCCCAATCTGAGCTCCTATCGCCTCCTCATCCCGATGCTGTTTAATTGCTTTTCTTGTTTTTCTCATTTTTCTCACCAGTCTGGCTGAAAGTTTGTGGTCATGCACTGTTCCCAAACAGCCAGCTTAACCGCTGTTGGTTTTCCCCCATTTAAAAAATATTCTCGTTCCGTTCTTTATAGCATCTTTATAGCGTCTTGGTGTCTCGTTTCTCTAGGCTGCTGGTGTTATTCCTGATTTAGATGCGCAGCTCACGCGTTTCCGTCATTCCGCGGCTGTTTGAGAAAGGCAGGTGGCGCCCGGGAGGGCTTCCCGTGATTGCCCACCGAGGGCACAGGCTGGGGCTCAGCTGGCCGGCGATGCCTTCTCAGAGTTCGGAGGCTGGGAGCCCAGGATCGCGACGCCCGTGGATCCGGGGTCTCCTCCCTGGCCGAGGTCTTCTCGCCGTGTCCTCACCTGCTGGAAGGGGTGAGGCGGGTCTCTGGGTCTCTCGGCAAGGTCAGGACAAGGTCAGGAACCCGGTCTGTGGGGGCCCCGCCAAAACCCCAAAACCCCACCTCCTCGCCCCGTCTCGCTGGAACTAGGAACCCAACGGAGGAACCCACGGGGCCGCACGCATCCAGCCCAGCGTGCTCTCGGGATGCCTGGCTGTTTGCAGCGCCGTTGCAAGTCCTGTATTTTCCCCGTGATTTCCTCCTCAAGGCACGAGCGGGGGGAGGACTGGGCCACGGTCGCCTTCGCATACAGCCCTGCTCGCCAGCTCCATTCTCACAGCTTTGCGGCCAGAAAGGGGGGCCCCTGGTATTTCCCACGTTACCTGGGATGTGGGCCATTTTCCTGACTCTTCTGGGCGCGTTTTAACAGAAAGGAAGTCTTCAGTGGCCGGGCAGGGTCTTCGGACGCACGGATGTTGTCCTTCTGGTCTGGCGTCTTCTGCACTGCTGTGCGCTTTTACACCTGGGACCTCTGCGCCTGGTGCTGCCTTATCGTCTCCCACTGGGACCGTGGGTTCGCCAAGAGCCCCAGGTTCTTCCCGCTGGTTTCACTGCTTGCGTTTCGACATGGCCGGCTTTCGACTTCTTTTTTTTTTTTTTTTTTAAAGATTTTTTATTTATTTATTTGACAGAGAGAGATCACAAGTAGACGGAGAGGCAGGCAGAGAGAGAGAGAGAGAGGGAAGCAGACTTCTTGCTGAGCAGAGAGCCCGATGTGGGACTCGATCCCAGGACCCTGAGATCATGACCTGAGCCGAAGGCAGCGGCCTAACCCACTGAGCCACCCAGGCGCCCCGGCTTTCGACTTCTTGACTGTTCTGCCTTCTTGCTAGACTGCTCCCTGCGCTGTTTTTATATTGGTCTCTTTTTGTCCCTACGCAATGCTTCTGACCTTACGTTGTGTTTGGTCCGGGCGCCTAGGGGGCTCAGTGGGTGAGCCTCTGCCTCCGGCTGAGGTCGTGGTCGCAGGGTCTTGGGATCGAGCCCAGCATCGGGCTCCCTGCTCAGCGGGGAGCCTGCTTCCCCCTCTCCCTCTGCTGCTTCCTCTGCTCACACGCTCACTCTCTCTCTCTCTCTGAAATAAATAAATAAAATCTTTTTAAATAATTGTGTTAGGTCTGCCCTGTTCTGCCGTGATGTGTGGGGAATCAGAGATGATGTTGTCCGATCGCAGGCGGCTGGTCTCCCTCTCTCTGTAGGCTGGTTCTCTCCCATCCTGATACCACGTGTGCATGTGCACAATGTCGTGTGTGCGCATGTGCGTGTGATGCCATGTGTGCACGTGTGCTCTGATATCGTGTGTACACATGTGCATGCGATGTGCGTGATGTCATGTGTGCACGTGTGTCATGATGTCATGTGTGCACGTGTCTGTGATGTCGTGTGTGCTGTCGTGTGTGCATGTGTACTTGTGGTATCATGTGTGCATGTTGCGTGTGGTGTCATGTGTGCATATGTGCACGTGTGTGTGCGTGTGGTGCCACATGTGTGTTACTACACACCTATCTCCGCCCATCGCGGTTCTCCCCTTCTACCGCGGATCGATTCTGCTGTGTACACACAATGGACAGGCTACGTCAAGCTGCCCGCTCGGCCGGAGTATAGATGAACTCCTTAAATTCACGAGGTAAGTCCCTTCTTGATGCTGAATTCAAGGTTAGGGAGCCTGCCCGGGATGCAGGAGGGTCAGTGAGACCAAGCCCACAGCCCCCTGGTCCAACCTGCACCCTCTCTCTGGCAGCCAGCACGTCGGCCCCGCTGGTGGGGATGGAGGGTGCACGCCCTGGCACTTCGTGTGATCCCTGACGGCCTCCCTCACAGAGCGCCCCCGCCCCCGGCACTCAGACTCGCTTCCCTCCCAGATAAGATCTGCAACTCTGTCCTCTGGCCAGTGGCCCTTCTCTGATGGTCCGTGGCGGTTAACAAGATTTGTTTGGTCCGACAATAATGACATTTTATCCGCTCCACTGCAGAACTGGCCGCCGTTTATGGCCGGGAGGGGAGTGGCCGGCTGTCTGTGCCAGGTCTCCTGGGGGCCCAGGGCCGAGGGGTATAAAGGCAGCTGTGTGAAGAGTGGGCACAGCCTGTCTGAGCCCCAGAGAGCGACCTGCTGGCAGCCGTGAGCCCAGACTGAGAGATGACGACCCTGCTGCTGACCGTTGGGCTCAGCCTTATTGCTGTCCTGAGGGGCCAGGACCCCCCAGCCTCAGAAGAGGACCCCGTAGATGTGAGGCTCAGATGGGGCAGGGAGTGCTGGAGGGGGCTCAGGGAAAGGGGAGACGTTGTAGGGTCAGGCACTAACCTCTGTCCCTGGGGGAATGGTCAGAGCAAAAGGGGTCTGTGCCAGATAGGCCCCAGGGGACAGGGGGCCCTGGAGAAGGCTGGCCACAGGTGGGTCTGGCAAGGGCACTGAGCATTTGCTGGGGAGGGTGGTGGGCTGAGAAATCCTCATGCCTCCAGCGCTGGGGGGTTGGGGAGAGCCTGGAGCTGCAGAGGAGGAGGGGGACCTTGGAGGGGGTCGGCCTGAGCCCTGAGGAAAGGGAACCTTCTCCAGGTGTCAGGGAAATGGTATCTGAAGGCCATGACCGCAGACCAGGACCTGCCCGAGATTAAACCCGAGTCAGTGACTCCCATGATCCTCACAGTCCTGGACAGGGGTGACCTGGAAGCCAAGATCACCATGCTGTAAGTGTCAGAAGCCTGGGGGCCTATGACCGCCCCCAGCAACACCCCCCCCCACATACCGGAGAGCCAGCGTCTGGGTGGGACAAGCAGTGCACGCTGGTGCCCTCGTAATGCCGCCTCACACTTAGCACTGGGCAGCGTTGGGGGACCATGCCGGGGCTGCCTCACTGGTGGGGCCACGGATTAGGGGGGAAGCCCCGGAGGGCCAGAGTGGCTGATTGGGGGTGAGATGGCCCCGTCTCCTCCCCTGGGGAAGCCCTGGGGAGTTGCCCCACGTGGCATGTGGGTCCAGCAAGGACTTAGGGTGGGAGATGCCTGTGGCTCTGTTTCAGACCCAGGACATCACAGGGCGTTGTCCTAGGGCTGCTGGAGGCAGGAGGAGCACCCCAGGGCAGCATCCCCACGTGGCCCCTGTGTTCTAGGATAAACGGTCAGTGCCAGGACATGGAAGTCGTCCTGCAGAAAACTTCCGAGCCCGGCAGATTCACGGCCTGTGAGTCCTGGAGGTCGGCCAGGCCGCGCCCCCCCACACGGGCAGAGGGGGCTTCCAGCCTGAGAAGTCTGCTCCTATCTGACCCCTTAAACCTGCTGTCTCCTCTCATGAGCCAAACTGCCCTACAGACACGGACGGGCCCCAGTTCTAGGGGCACATTTGTCTCCAGGAGGGACGGGACTGTCCAGGGACTTCCAGTGATAGCTGTGCCCATGTCAGGGGCCAAGAGCACAGTCATGTTTGGAGATCGGGGGGCTGAGTGCCCCGTGCCCCAAGCTCTTCAGAACCCACAGCCCAAGACTTCTCTGGGACCCACGGGTGGGGTGCGGGGTGCAGGGACTTGGGGCAGGGTGGGGAGCCCAAGAGAGCGTGTGGGGGCTGGGTGGTCTGCCAAGCCGAGCCTGGGTGTGAGCGGGTTCTTTCTGGAGAATCCTGTGGCTCCTCCCGGATGTGTGCTGCTGTCCTCCCACAGACAACCGCAAGCGTGTCGTGTACATCTGGCCATCGCCGGTGAAGGACCACTATGTCCTTTACTGTAGCGGCGACTTCCACGGGAAGCAGGTCCAAATGGCCAAGCTCGTGGGTAAGGGTCACACATCCCTGCAGACGCTCTCCCTCCCCTGGGTCCCTCTTCAGCCTCCCTCTGGCTGCCCTCATTCCCACTCCTGGGCCTCAGGACCTGGTGCACAGCCCAGGTCCCTGCGGTGGGAGCCCAGCGGGAGCAGAGAGCTGCTGTGGGCACGGGGACTCCCGCGTCAGGGATTGGCCGTGCCACGCCCGGGGCGGCGGGGGTGAGGGGTCAGCTCCACCTCCTCCCTGGGGGCCCAGACCTCCAAGTGCATGGGGTCCCACCTGGGAAGGGAACGCCTCTGGGGCGGGGCGGGACCGCAGCTGCTTTCCTCCAGGGACATGTACAGGTGTGCTCCTCCCAGGCCGCCGCGCGGGCTCCCACTTGATACCCACAGCAGCCCAGCTCCCCTCCCGGCCCAGAGCCCTGGGTGCAACCCCCACGCGGGTGCGCGGGCTCCCACCCAGGCTGCGGTGGAGATGCCTCCCGGGCGTGCCCCTCAGCCTCCTGTCTCCTGGTTCCCACGACAGGAAGGGACCCCGAGAACAACCAGGAGGCCCTGGAGAATTTTCAGAAGTTCGTAAAAGCCAAAGGACTCAACCAGGACATCTTGGAACCCACACAGAGCGGTAGGAAGGAAGCCCGGCCCGGCCCGCCCAGTTGCCCCCGCCCCCCCCCCCAAACAGTGGGGCCGTGGCAGACGCTTTCGGAGCACACACTGCATCTGACTGTGGCTTTGCTCTCTCCGGGCCTGGCGGACACGCTGGGGTGCTGGCGGGCTCCCTGGGATCTTCTGGGTCATGTGCGTCTCCTTGTTCCCACAGAAACTTGCTCTTCAAGAGGAGACTAGGGTAAGTGGACAGTTGCCGGGGACCCATGCGAAAATGGCCTTGGAGCCCGTGGGATCTCAGAGGCACGTGGTCTGCCCCCAACCCTGGATCCCACCTGGGCCAGACAGACACGGCCACCAGCCCAGGGGGCATCGCCTACAGACTCCGCTTCCTAGAGCAGCCCCCCACCCCGGCAGCTGGAAAACCCCTTCTGGGCGGTTGCGCCATGGGGCGATGTGCAGCCAGGCAATGGGCCTCCCGACAGGCCCCAGGGTGTGAAATCCCTCCTCGTCCCAAAACGGTCGTTGTGACTCTGCTCACACGATGAGTCGCTTCAAAGATCCAGAAATACGGCGTCCGTGTGTGGGATTCTGCACATCTCCTGGGTCCTTCCCTGGCTGTGTGTCAGGAGTGGGGAACCCCCAGTTGCTGTCAGAGCCAGAATCGAGAACCGCATCCCGGCTCCTCCTCTGACCCTCCCCCGGGAGGGCAGTCACCTTGTCACAGGCTCACACCCCGGCTGAGAGCCTCGGGGAGGCCCATGGGAAGCTTCTCCGTCCTCTGCTCAGACGCTCTGCAGCCCCCTCGAGCCCGCCCCGGCACCCTGTGCGGCAGCCCCCGCCCCCCGGCCTCACCG
Organism: Lutra lutra; assembly: GCF_902655055.1. Classification (NCBI taxonomy): domain Eukaryota; kingdom Metazoa; phylum Chordata; class Mammalia; order Carnivora; family Mustelidae; genus Lutra; species Lutra lutra. The sequence continues at coordinate 93,212,397 of NC_062290.1, read as the reverse complement.
ACACCCCTCCTTCCCAGGGCAGGAGGCACAACCATCCACTCCACGGCAGCCCCGGGACAGCAGCCCCAGGACCCTCTGTCCTGCAGGACATGGAAGGAACCACCCCCCGGGGACCGGGAACCTGGACCCGCTCGACCCCTCCTGCCAGCCCCGCTCCCCGCCCCCCGGCCCTCCGCCCCGATCCTGTGTCCACATAAAGGGTTTCTGCAGTCCCTGGTGGCTCTGTCTGTCTGTGGGGTCCCTCGGGTGGGCAAGCCAGGGCGGGAGGAGGCGAGGACCCACTGATGTCCTGGTTCTCGGTGGCGGAGCCGCGAGTGGCTGGAGCGGGGTGGCTGCGGCTCTGCCGGGGATCCCATGGGGGCTTTCTGCAGGACTGACCCCCACGCAGCTCAGGTTCTGGGTGGTTCTGTGTTTGGGGGAGAGGCCTGATCCACAGAGCTACCCAAGTAAGGCTTGTGAGGCTTGGAACAAAGGGAAGCCTCGGCTCAGGTCGGGGTTTGCAGAGTCCTCTGGGCCCTTGGCATTGGTCCTATATCCGAGCAGCCTGCACGGGGCAGCAGGGAGGTGGGAGGGGGCCAGCAGCTCAGATCAGGGTATGGCTGGGGTCTGGGCCGTGTCGGGGCCAAGGAAGCCGGCCCCTGCTTCTTAGTCTGATCCATCGGAGCTCCCGCCCTCCCTGGTGCTGCTCGGAGCTGGCCGCGCGTGTCCAGGCAGTTTTGGGAAGGCGAGTTACACCCCCGGGGCAGAAGAACCACAGGAATCTGTTCAGACGCTTTTGCAGGTTCCCGGTGTTTTCTAAGACTCGATCTCCGATGGCCCAACACTACACAGTGAGACACAGTGACACTTGGAGATGAGAGGGAGAGCTCCCGGCTACGAGGCTCTGAACATGGAGGGCTGTTGGGCAGGACCAGACAAGGGCCGCACCGGGGACGGGGTACCAGGGGCTGGTGATGTCCACATAATGCACGTGGAGTGGGGTGAGCTGGGTTCCCGGGCTCCCTGTGTGGACTGGCTGCTGACACAACCTGGGGGAGCCTGGGGTAATTAGGCTGCGCAGCACCTGAGGGCCTCCTTGGAGCAGACACTCCCAACACCCAGTCCGGGTCCAGCAGCCCGGCTCCCAGGTCACCTGTGACAGGTGCACAGACACCCAGTCCAGGCTCCGAGGTCACCTGTGGTGGTGCACAGGTTTCAGGGCAATGTTTCCACTTCATGGCTCCTGTGGGGACACGGGAGACAGCTCAGAGCCTGGAGGGCAGTTGGGGTACAGGGTGCTCAGCCTTCCGTCAGTGAGGGCACTGAATGGACACGAATGCCAATGCACTGTCCCTCCGGGCAAGCATCACCGCACTTCCGTGGTGGCTCACAGAGCATCTCTGGACCAGCCCGGGGCTCAGTTGTGTCAAAGCCCCCGACTCAGTCTCTCCACTTCCTCCCACATCCTGGGCAACACCAGACAGACTACCGGGACCCAGTCCCTTGTCCCAGGCCCTCGTCCCAGGGTGTCTGGGGAGAACATAAGTTTAGATGTCCCTCGTAAGACTCCACGTTCCCCTGGTAGCCCGGCTGTCCCAGCGGGCGCCATGAGGACAAAGGGCGTGCTTCCGAACACAGCTCCTCGCCAAGGCTCGGGCTTGGAGGGACGTCCACTCGCAGAGAGTGACAGGTGTGTCAGGCTCCAGCACGTGGCCCCAAGCCTACGCCCTCAGACTGGCCAGGCCAACGGGGCCAACTCTGCCTGGGCTCAGCCAGGCACACGGCGTCACCTCCATGGGACGTTCCCCGAGCTAGGATCCGACCGGAGCCTCCCTCAGCACCGCCAGAGCCTTGCCAAGACCCCTGAGCTCTGTCCTGGGGGCAGCAGGGCTGGGACTGCTTTCTGGGGGTTGAGGGACATTTTGGAAGTGGTGGTGTCCCTCAGATTGGTGGTGAAGAAAGAAAAGAACCCATGGCCAGGTCTCAGGGCTTCTGAGAGACCAGGGGACCCGCAGGGACCCCCCCACCCAGTGCCACCACCCATTCCAACCACCCTCCCATCCATCTCTGGCTCACTCAGCATCTCGGCGGAGCTGTCTGGGGCCACAGCACGCGGGCTCTCCCGAAATGCAGAAACCCTCCGGCCCCTTCTCTCCCGACTCCCCGTGGGGGCCTGCTGGCCAAACAGAGGCGCCGTAGAGGGGCCGAGAGGGGAAAGCAGAGCTTCCTGTTCCCCTACCTGCCCCCCACTCCTGGGCCCTGACCCCCACCCGGACGCGGCCCGGCCCGGCGCCCCCGACCCGCCGCGTGCCCCCATCCCAGCGTTTTCACTTTGGCCTCTCTCCGGGGAAGCTAGCGGCTATGCGAGTCCGGGCGGGCTCCTGCTTTCTTTCCAGCCTTTACGGACGGCAGCCCACCGGCTTCTGCCCCCGGGGGTCCCTGATGAGCGCCGACGCCTACCTGGCCTCGTGTCCCCGTGTGCCGCATACCACCTCTCTCTGACAGTCTCCGGTTTCTCTGCGCATTTGGTCCCTCTCTCTAAAAAAGTAAATAAATAAAATCTACAGAAAAGGAGCGTATGGACTTTACCCTTTTAAACAGGCATTTACCGGGGTGTCTGGGTGGCTCAGGGTGTTAAAGCCTCTGCCTTCGGCTCAGGTCATGATCCCAGGGTCCTGGGATCGAGCCCCGCATCAGGCTCTCTGTTCAGCGGGGAGCCTGCTTCCTCCTCTCTCTCCCTCTGCCTGCATCTCTGTCTGTCAGGTAAATAAAATCTTAAAAAAATAAATAAATAGACAGGCATTTACCTCTTCTGGAGTCCAGCTTTACCCTGAGGTCCCCGCACGGCGGGTTAGCCCTGTCGCCCCTGCGGGGCGCTCCACGTCCGTCCTGCGGGCTCATGTTTCAGGGTGAGCCCCAGATTCAGACCGTCTGCCTGCGGTACTTGGGGTTCTGACTCCCTGGCTCCTTTCTTTCCAGGATTTCTCCCTTCCCTTTCTGGCGGCCACGATGGCCCTGTCCCGTCCCCTGGTTCTCAAGCCGGGAGGGGCACGGCGTTTCTGTGGGAGACCAGGCCTGCCTTCGGGATAGGAGCAGCGTGACCTTCCTCCCGGTGCTGACCGACCTCCCTCGGAGCGCTGTTTCCACACTTTGCCCAGCGTTAACTCCGCACCCCCGGGGTTACAGCTGGAGGTGGAGCGCCGGCAGCTGGTAAAGGACCAGCACTTGACAATCCCAACAGAAGAGGACGTGAGGACTGAGAAAGGGCCACTGTCCCCAAACCCTTGCGGGGCCCTCGGAGTGCGCATCGGTGCCAGCTGGGAAATTTGACCCGGCTTTATGAGGCGAAGACAGAATGTGGGCGTCCCAGGTGGGGTTCCCGGGGCGTGCACTCCGCTCATCCCCCCCCCCAGTTTGGCGGGGGTCGGTGGAGGGCTAGCCCAGGGCACAAGTGGCCGGCAGTCCTGCGGTGCCCCGGCTGCTTGGGGGTGTGCTCCTGCCCCCAGGAGAGCCCAGCGGGGATTCAGAGGGACTCGTGGTCAGGCAAGATGCCTGGGGCCCTGCGTCACTGCGTCACTGCGTCACTGCCTCTCCCCCACGCCTCACACACTCAGATAACCCAGCCCCAGTTCACCATTCCTCTCTCTCGGCTCCAGGCTGACACTGGTCCTGGCGAGCTGGGGGACTTGCTGCCGCTGGGTAGAGCAGAAGGGAGCACCTGAGGGCCTGGGGCTCCCGGGGGCTCCCCTGCTGGTGCTGCCCTACCCGGGAACAGCCATGACGAAAGCCTCAGACCCAAGCACTTGGGACCCCCAGAGACCAGCGTAGGGATGGCCCCTCTGGCAAGTGGCCTAGAGAATGAAGGGAACCCAGAATGAAGCCGGTTCCCAGGAAGCCATTGCCACCGCGAGGCCTGACGCTTGACCGGAGTCAGGCCCCTGTGTCCCGAGGCTGCTGGAGGACACAGCGATGCTAATGCCCTTACAGAAGATCTCTACTGACCTGAGCCCCAAGGTTCGACAGCACCTTCCAGAAAGCTGCCGTCAGCAGGTCACCTGTCCCCCACAGGGTCCCCAAAACCTCGCTTCCAGCAGGGGCCATGTTCCAGCTGTCACCTCATGCCTCACGCCGCCAGGGCCCTGTCTGCCACCGACGAAGTGGCTTTCCTTGTGTTCTGGGCAAACACGAGCACACACGCGGGGAAACCGCTACCAGAGTCCTCACAGCCGGAGGGGCTACAGGAAGGGCAGCTAGACACGCCGCACGCTCTGGCCCTGGTGGGGAGGGTGCTGAGGACGCAGGTTCCCCGGCGGGGCTGGGGCACGTGGTGGTCCTTGTCCGCCTCCACTGGCAGCGTTTTCACATACAGTCCTGCAAACGTCCGCTCACGCATAGATTTGCGTAGCCACCAGCGAAGTTGGGATGTAGAGCCGTTCCATGCCCTGACACTACGGGCAAAACCTCCCTCCTACTGCCTCCCCCGCCCCCCAGCAACCACTCTTCTCTTCTCCAGCGGCTCCGCCTTGTCCAGAAGTCACATAAACAGAATTGGGGTGCCACGTGAGGCTGGCTGCCCTCGCTCTGCAGCCCACCAAGCTGTTGGCTTGGTCCGCTCCTCACTCCGTTGCTGTCATTCCATCGCGTGGAGGGGCCGTGGTTTGTCCGACCTGCTCGAGGGGAAGGCCCCCGGGGGCATAGCTGTCTCTTCGCCATTATGACTAGAACTGCCATACACGTTTGCAGACACGCAGCCCCGTGTGTTCATTCCTGCTACATAGAGAGCTGGGAAAGTTCACCCCATTGTACGGGAGTATAGAACCGGATTTGTCAGAGATCGCCGAGCCACTCCCCAGAGCAGCTGTGGACTGGGGTCCCACTCGGTGTCGCACACTCCAGACGTGAAGCGCGTCTCCTGGACGGCGTGGCTGACCCTGTTCATGGCCAGTGGCTCTGCACCCCAGCTCCAGGGCCCTTTGCCACCCAGATGTTCGCTTCGGGGAAATGTCTGTTCAAGTGTTTTGCTCATTTTTATCGGGTTGTTTGCTTTTTTACTGCTGAGGTTTGAGATTGTTTCAAATGTGTTCTTATCCAGATTATGAAATTTACAACTGTTTCTCCCAGCACGTAGCTTTTTATTTTTTCTTTCACTCTCTTAACAACTGACTTTGTAGAGCAGAAGTTTTGGGTTTTTATGACCTCCAATTCACTGATCTGTCCTATGCACGATGCTTTGTGTGCTGCATCTAAGAGTGCTTTGCCTGACACCAGCTCCTGAGAATTTCTCTTGAATTATGTTACACTGAGGCCTGTGATCGATGTAGCCACTTTCGTAAAGGGGGGCATGAGGCTTACGTCAAGGCTCCTTTATTTGCGTGTATGTTCGATCGTTCCAGAACATTTGTCAAACAATAAACTGGCCCAATTACGTGGCCCCAAGTCTGAACTCTCTGTTCTGCTTCACTGACGTGTGTGCCCTTCCCCAACAGCCACATCACACCCACAATTGTAAGCGTGTGCATCAGGTGACGTCCGCCAGGAGGGCTGGGCCCACCGTCCTCCGTGGCCTGCCAGCGTCCCCCAGCGCCCCAGAGTCCCAGTAAACCTCAGCTGGGCTATGGACACACGCTGACTCTCGGGCTCCTTGGTGCCCTTGTGAGGGTCAGTGCCAAAGTCTCTGCAGAGCTGGGACATCAAGGGGTCCAGGGGACCCTGTCCTCTCTGTGATGTCGTAGGGGCAGGGATCGCACCTGCCCCTGGCAGAGGCTCAGCACACACAGGGAACAGGAGAGCCTTTCTCGAAGCCTGGACCTGCCTCCTGGTCTTGGGCCTGAAAGGGCACTGGGCCCACCCCTTCCCCACCCTGGGGAGGGCTGGGCTGTGCTCCAGAACACCTTCCAGGGGGCAATTACCAGGGTAATTACAAGTGACACGTTCAGTTCCATCACCCAGCAGAGAGCATGTGGGGGCAGGGCCCTGATGCACAAGGACGCCTTCGGAAGGCCCCAAAACACCCACCTGCAGCCCTGGCCTCCTGCTGGGGTCGGCTCTGGACCACACGACACACACCCCAAGCCCAGGACCTGCCCTGGTCCTGGAAGGAGCACAGGGTCCTTACTCAGAGGTCAATGGGGACTCGACCACAGGGTCCAGGCTTTGGTGCCTGAGCCTCTCAGCTGGCTGCGTGAAACGGGGGCAGGGGGGCTACCACTCAGGGCTGTGGGTCAAACCCCATGAGGGAGGGGAGCACTCAGCAGGCGAGCCTGGGGCCGCCGGGGGAAGGACAGGGCTCCTCGGGGCCCAGCTCCTCCCTGCCCTGCGAGCATGCCTGTGAGCAGGGGGTCCCTGTCCCTGACAGGGGCAGGTGCAACACGTGAGAAGACAAAGACACACGCAGCGTCCCTGCAGAGAGGGGAACACGGCGTGCTAGGCTGGATGGCGACCCCCAAAAGATACGCTTGCCTGGAGCCTGGAGCCTGATTCGAAAACAGGGTCTTTGCAGAGGTGATCGACTGTCACAGACCAAGAAGTCAGGTCAGACTGGACTGCGGGCTCTACACCCCAGGGCCAGTGCCCAGAGGAGAGAAGAGATGTGGGTCACAGGACAGAAGCCGCAGAACAGAGCAGGGAGCTGGGAGAGTCAGCAGGGACCCCCGACCCCACTCTGCCCCACTACCTCCTTGGGGCTTCACTGGGGGGTGAACCTCAGTCCAGTGACACCTTGCTCTCAGACTTCTGCACACCCAGCCTGGGAGAAACTAAGTTTCTGGGCTCTGAGTGCCAAGCCTGGGGTACTTTGTCATAGTAACCCCAGAGGAAGCACAGAAGTGTCCCACAGACCCAGCAGGATGGGAGGAAGGCAACATTCCGGTAGCACATCTGGGGCCTCTCCCCAGGGAGGCATGGTTGCAGTTGAGCCCTGAATCCCAAAACAGGGCCCCTTAAGGGACGATCCAGGGTGCAACGTGGCAGGTCCGGGAACTGCAGCTATGGGGGCCCCCAAGGCGGTGAGGGCAGGCCTGGGCAGACCCTGGGTGGCCCGAGATGAGCCGAGGGGCGACACTGTTGGTTTTCTGCCTGAGGCTCCCATTCCGAGAGCTCTGCCCCACCCCCATTCTGTGAGCCTCCTCCTGCAAATCACGCCCCACTGGGAATGTGTGACCCTGGGAACACAGGGGCCTGAGGGCTTAATGAGCTGTTATTCCAAACCCTAGGCCCTCCCTGCCAGCTGGCCGTGGATCACAGGTGTCTGTGCCAAGTCCCTGGGGACCCGGGGCCAGGGTATAAAGGGCGGCCCCGTGAGGAGCCCAAACAGCCTTTCTGAGCCCCAGAGACAACTCGTCGGGCAACCGTGACCACAGAGCCCTGGAGATGAAGACCCTGCTCCTGGCCACAGCCCTCGGCCTGATCACCACACAGGCCCAGGACCTCCTGTCCTTCCAGGACCCCGATGTGTGGCTCATGTGGGGTGGGCTGGGCTGGGGCAGCAGAGGGTCCGTGGTCAGGAGTTAGACCCATTTCCAGGCTCAGCCCCGACCTCAGCAGGCTATGGTCAGGGAGAGCAGGAAGATTCAGAGCCAAAAGGACCCCTGTCTCGTCGCCAGCACCGTGGGACACCGGGCTGGGGCTAGAGCAATGTGCTGGAATTAGGAAGGGACCCAGAGATGTCAGGGGAGCAGGTGTCCCTGAGAGCCTCAGACGTGCTGGCGGTGTCTGGTGGGGTTTGGAGGTGGAATTATGGGGGCACTGGGGCCCGGGAGAGCTGGTCACACGTGCAACATTGCCTACAGAGGACTTGTCTTTCAGATTTCGGGGAAGTGGTACATCAGTGCTCTTGTCTTAGAGACGGGCTCCCCAGTGGCCCAGGTGTCCCCCATACTGTTCACGGTGCTGAGCGGTGGGCACGTGTGTGCCTCCACTGTGTATCGGTGAGCACGAGCCGGGCCACGCAGCAGCCTCCCTGTCCCACGGCCTCAGCACCCCCCAGGGCCCACCTGTCTGGCCACAGGTGTGGGGTGACACCAAACATCCACCGAGCCCTGGAGGTAGAAGGGCCCTGGGCAGGGTTGGGGTCCCGTGTACTGCTCCAAGGTCGGGACGTGGAAGTAGACACCAAGCCCTCGGCCAGCTGACGTCTGTCCCCCTCCTCCAAGATCGACGATCAGTGCCATGAAGTGGAAGTCACCCTGGAGAAAACGGACACCCCCGGCAAATACAGAGCCTGTGCGTCCCCGGTGCTCGGGGGGGCAGTGGGCGGTGCCCCCCAAGAACCAGAGCGTCCCGCTCCCCAGGCAGACTTCCCGCCCCGCCCCCACGGCCCAGGTCAGGTCCTATCCCCAGGACTGGGGGCCGTGGTGCTGTGGACCCCAGTCCTGGGGCTCAGGTCAAGAGGGGAACCTGGGAATGGGCAAGGGGACCCCAGGGGGTGGCCGTCAGGGGAGCCTCTGTCGGGATCAGTATGGTCACGTGCCCCCTCCATGGCCCCCTGCAGTTGGAGACAGGAGTTACCTGCAGGTAGAGGAGGTTCCTGTGCAGGACTACCTCATGTTTTACTGCGAGGGACAGTGTGAGAGGAGAAGATTCAGAACAGCCAAGCTCGTGGGTGAGGTTCCTGCCGCTGCCACGTGCACCCTCCCGTGTCCTCCCCGGGTCCACGCCGGACACCGCGGGCTCACCTGCTCTCCTCACTGCAGGCAGACACCCTGACGTGAACCCAGGAGCTCTGGAAGCATTTAAGAAATTCACCCAGCACAAGGGCTTGCCACTGAAGGACATCCACATGCCTGAGCAGATGGGTGAGAGGATGGCTCTGCCACGTCCCCATGTGCCCCTCTCAGGTCCCCTCCTTCCCTGGGGGAGGGACCAGTGCAGCGACATGTCTCGGACACCAGGGGCCCCTCTGGGTCTTCAGGGCCGAGTGTGAGCCAGGACAGTGATGGGGGTTGGGCCCTTGTCTGGGGAGGGGTCTCATCATCCGGGCTCTTTCTTCGTTTCTGCAGAAAGATGCATTCCCACACCTTCCCACACGTGATTAGGGTGAGTGACCCTGGAGGAAAGTCGGGATCCCCGCGGGCCCCCAGAGCCTTCCCCAGAGCCACCGGGCCATCCCGAGTCCAGTGGGCGTGATGTCCCTGCCGGCCCCTCCCAAGGCCCCAACTGCTCAGCCCACCTCCCTTGTGCTGTGAGCATCTGCCACCAGGATCTCTGTCATGCGGCTCGTTAACATGGAGCTGGAGGTGTCCTGAGGTGCCCGAGGCCCCCAGATCTGCTGTGAGCACAGCCCAGATGACAACAAAGTGGGGGTCCTTCTGGGGTCCCACGACAGCCCGCCCCACAGTCACGCCTCGGGGGCATCTCCCACACGTGCACAGAGCTGTGGTTGGGGGCAGATGGAGAAGGACCTTCTTCCTCTGCTCAGACGCTCTGCAGCCCCCGCGAGCCCGCCCCGGCACCCCGTGCGGCAGCCCCCGCCCCCCGGCCTCACCGACACCCCTCCTTCCCAGGGCAGGAGGCACAACCATCCACTCCATGGCAGCCCCGGGACAGCAGCCCCAAGACCCTCCGTCCTGCAGGACGTGGAAGGAACCACCCCCCGGGGGACCCAGGCCTGCTCCACCCCTCCTGCCAGCCCTGCTCCCCACTCCCCGGCCCTCCACCCTGCTCCTAAGTCCACATAAAGGGTTTCTGCAGTCCCTGGTGGCTCTGACTGTCTGGGGGTTCTCTTGGGTGGGCAAGCCAGGGTGGGAGGAGGCAAGGACCCATCGATGTCCTGGTTCTCGGTGGCGGGGCCGCGGTCCAGCGGGCGGAGGCGGGTGGCTTCGGCTCTGCCGGGGGTGGGGTCCCGTGGGGGCTTTCTGCAGGACTGACCCCACTCAGCTCAGGTTCTGGGTGGTTCTGTGGTCGGGGAGAGGGATGTGAGGATGACAGGTTCAGACCAGAGGTGGGGACCCATAGAGGTTGGGCTCACCGGGTCCATTTCCCCACGGGCTGGAGGCCAGGCTTCCCGGGGCCCACTGGGATGCAGACAGCAGGACACCGGAACCTCAGCCGGGGCGCACTCTGCTCCTGCCCGCTCCATCCAGGCCCAGGGAGGGGGCACAGCAGGAGGAACTTGCTTTCACATTCTGGTGCGAACACAGCAGTTTTCCGAAATCACTGGCACCAGCAGCTTTGCAGTGAATAGCTTGACCCACAGCCCACGGGGTCTCCCCTGGGGTGGGAACGGCGGACCGGGCTGGCCCCCCTGTAGGCAGGAGGTGCAGGGAGCGGTTTCCCAGATCACAGGTGTCCCTGGGCCTCTCCCGGCTACAGCAGGCCCCCAAGGCAGACAGCAGGGCCCAGGCAGGAGACAAGGCGCAAGGGGTCCCTGCTGCAGAGCAAGACCCCTGCCGGTCCAGGGGGCGGAACGAGAGGGCCTGGCCTGGCCGGCCTTGGCCTTGGCATTGCATGTCTGGCTTTCTGTAGCGACAATGCTCCTCAGCCCACTTCCTTGCGAAAGCGTGAGGCCATCAGCTGGGTCCCCCACAGGGAGACCACAGGCATGCTGTCCCATCCACGGTCCCCTGTCCTGGGAGCCCAGGGCCTGGCTCCATTTGTCTACCTGGTGCCTGTAAGTAGCTGGTCCCCTTTTGCAGAGCTGCCCCAAGGGCCAGAGAAGGGGCTCCAGGGTCCTTAGAGGTCTGGGGCTGAAACTCAGGGCGTGGGTGCTAGGATCAGGCAAGTGACAGTCCCGGGCAGATCGGCCCCAGGAGGGGGAAGAGCGGGCAGAGCTGCGGGGGGTCCTGGGGCCCAGCTCTGGGCTTCCGCAGAGCCTGTTTTGGGGTCATCTCCCCAGTGGGGAGGCGGCAGAGGCTGTGGTAGAGTCACTTTCCTGCCTGGACAGCCCAGCCCAGCCCAGTTCCTGCCCCGGCACCGTCCTCTCCCAATGACCCCAGCCCTGCCTGAAGGCCGGCCAGATGCTGGCTCTGTGCTGCTCAGTGGTTCGCGAGGAGGCCTGGACCCAGGAGGCCCAAGTGTCCCGGGGAGGACAGTCACTGGCCAGGTGGGGCAGGAGCCAGATTCCACCTCCATGGAGGCCCAGGAAGCCCTCCCCTCCGGCCCCTGGCAGGGGCTTTGCTCACAGGGGCTGGTCCGAGCAAAGTCTGCCACGCACGCTCAGCCTGCACCGACGTCCGCACTCTGTTCCGGAAGAGTCTCCATCGCTACCCCGTGCTCCGTGTCTCCAGTCCAGCCAGGCGGACTCCTCCCTCCATCCTTTATTGAGCTGAAATTCGTGTAATGAAACACAGACCGTCCGCTCAAAGGGAACCATTCGGAGGCACCTGGCCATTCCCAGTGCTAGGCAGGCCGCACTCTCTCTGGTCACAAAGTGTGTTCATCCCCCCAAAGGAGACCCTCCCCCATCCCCCAGCCTGTCAAACCCCGATCGATCTGCGCTGTCTGGGAATCTGCCTGCTGCTGAGGGGCGGGGCGTCACGCTAGGCGCTCCTTGCATCCGGCCTCTCTCAGCTCACTGTTCTGTTTCCAAGGCCCCCCACGCCACGGCGGGCCCCCCGGCTTCTCCCCACGCCGTGGCGGGCCCCCCGCGCCCCCTTGTCTAGAGCACGGCAGGTCCCCCCCGCAGGAGCCGAGCTGCTGACAGTGGCTCCAGCAGAACACTCGTGCCGGCGCCCTCGGGGGCCTCACACCCGGGGCCTCCCCGTCCCGTGACCGTGGCCCTTCCTCCATCAGCAAGGCCAGGGGAGTCCAGGGGAGCCCTCCACGTGTGGCCCCCTCGCTGTCCCCCCATCCTCACATCTGCCACTTCCAGGACTGTGCACACACTGGGCCCCCCTGGATGGGGAGGAGCAGCTCCCACTCAGGGGCCTGACGGGCCCCTCATCCATTCACATCTCTGCCAGGAACCACAGAGATGGACAGAGGCTGGTCCTTGATGGATGCAAAGGGCACCAAGACAGAGGCATTTGGAGCAGGCTGGACACGGTGCCTGGAGTCCAGGAGGTCCGAGGGGAACATCGGCCCCAGGGTGAGAGTGAGGGGGAGGCAGGGCCTGTCCGGGGCTCCCAGGGCAGGCACTGTGAGGGACTGGAGGACACACAGGAGGCTACCCTCTCCTCTCCCAGGCTCCTAACTCGGAGATGTGCTGCTTCCTGCTTTGGTAACACTCTCCCTTCCAGACGGGGCTTCTCGGAAGGAGCCAAACCCAAGGGCTAATTATACATAATTAAGAACATCCATTCACAGGATCCGAACAAAGCCATTTAACCACCACCTAAACTGCAAAACCCAGGGGCCTTTGTGAAGGTGACAGAGGCAGGACCCTGTCTCTAGGTCGGCCCATGGCCAGGGACGCATTGGCAGCCAGGAGCAGAAGGGAGGGTCCCCGAGCTCGCTGCTGGCCCCGTTGGCCATGGGGCTGAGCCTGCTCTCCAAGGCCTCCAGGACCCAGCTTCCAGCGGACACCACATGCCTCCTCCCTGTGTCCTCTGGGGGTACCAGTGGGAAGAGAGGCCGGGCAGGAGGACCTGGGGCCCACGCCCTTCTCTTCCTGGCCCATCAAGGTGCTGGGGCAGGCCCTGCAGAGGTGGGGTCCCGGGGGCTGGGAACAGGGCTTAGCAGGGCAGAGTCCAGTGTGGGACAGTGACGGTGACGATGATGGCCAAGTCCTGGGGATGGATGGAGGGGACGGTGCCCAGCAGTGGAAGCGTGCTGACGCCCCCGAACGGCGCTCTTGGAAACAGTGAAGACGGCCACGTTACATCGCATGTCTGTTCCCACAATAAACAATTTTCGAAAACAATTCCATGGATAATTTTTTAATGGGAAAACCTTATTATGGGTTTTCTTATACAAAGTCGTAAACCTTCATTTATTCGAGTCGTCTGTGGGTCCCCTGCGCGTGTGTTTTAAACTCCCTGATGAAGTTCCTGGACTTGTTTTGTTTTCTTGCTGTTTTATCATCTTGTTACTCTTCCCAGCAAAGCCTCGGCTTTCCTGGCGACGTGTAACCGTCTGATGCCGGAGCGCGGCTGGCCGGGAAGGATTTTGCCTCTGCCCTGGCAGCTGGCTGCGCCGCTCACAGGGGCTGCTGCGTGCCCGGGCTCCTCGGGCTTTCTGCACCCACGGTCGAGTCCTCTGCCTGCCGCGGTCACCCTGCTTCCCTGCCGCCAGCCTGTAAGCTGCTGTTCTGTCCTCTCGTCTGATCGTAGGAAGCAGCGTGACTGGCTCAGTGGCAACGGTTTTAGTGGGCGAGCTTGCGCTGTGTCTGGGACTTAGGCCCTCCGTCCACGGAAGCCACTGGCCGTGCCTCCCCTGCCCGCCCCCCAGCTCCTTCCCGCCACACCGGACGCTCGCCTGCCTGCAGCCTCTGCTCTTTGCCTAGAGGGACGACCAGGCCATCCCAGCAGCTGGTGCCAAAACGGCGTTCGGTGAAAAGCTGCGCGCCCCGCACCCGCAGTCCTGCGCCTCTTAGGGAACTACAAATAGGAAGTTTCCTTAACCTTGCAGGGCAGACACAGCGGCGGGGAACGGGGACACGCAGCCGGGGCGGGATCCGCGGCTGTGCAGGTGGCCGGTATGGGGGAGCAGGGAAAGGGTTTGGAGCCGCCAGAGCTTGGGAACCCTGGAGCAAGACGTGACGACCCTGGGGGGCTTGAAGCCATTTTGATCTGGGGACCCCACCCTCCCAGTGCACACTCACCAGGTTGTCACCTTTGAGAGTGATCATGGGTTGGTTTTGTTTCTGGTTTTGTTTTAATGCGGAAACTCACGTGTGCAGAGACGAGGGGACGGCTGATGACCCCCCTTGGACTGCGCCCTCCAGGGACCTGTCACTTTCCTTCTGTCGTTGGTGGAACGTTCTGGAGCCCCACCCCTCCCTGGCCTCTGTAACGAGGAGAACAGCTCCACTGCTGGGCTGGCATTTTAAATGAGGCTATGGGCCACAAGCACACCTCTCACAGCTCTGGGGACCATCTCCCACCCGGACCTGATGGGTCCGTCCCTGCCTCAGTGGGTCTGAGAAGTTCTCCAGGAGATTTCAGTGAACCTCTAGGTTCCTAAGTAATGGGGACCCTCGAGGTTCGTCCCTTCTGGTTCCTGGAGAAGGTGAACGGGAGCATGTCAGCATTTGAATCCCCTTTCCTGCAGCTGAGTGGGGGAAGGGGCGGCAGCCAGAAAGGGAGGCCGGTCGCAGTCGTGCTGTCCACTAACAAAGTCCCTGTGGTCCGAACGTCCAGAGACACTGCTGAGAATGCCCAAGAGAAGGCAATTTAAGAGGTCATTCCTGGTCGTTTGAGGTCGTTTGAGGTCGCCAAGGTCGTTTGAGCGCCCCCTGATGAGCCTGGCTTCCCAATGGGGTGCTGCAGGGGTCCCTGCGCAGAGCCGGGGAGCAGAGGGGAGGCTGCTGGGAGACAAGCAGGTTCAGCTTCCTCAGAGGAAGTGTTCCTGCCACCGGCGCCAGCCCGCACCCACCCGGCCCCGGCCCCGGAGCTCCCCTCTGGGGTTTCCAGGAACTGTCCAGGCCCCGGGCACACAGGGACCTTCCTGTTCCCACTGAGAGGGAAAAGGCCTCCTACTGTCCTGGGGGAGGAAGCCCTGGGGGTCTGGGGATGAGCCCCGGGGGATTCGGGGAACCGTGTGCCCGGGGTGGGGGGTGGACGGGGCTGGCTTGCAGGCCCCCGGCCCCCATATAAGGGCCCGAGCCCGCTGCCCGGCCTTCCTCACTCCCAGGAGCTCAGCGTGTCACAGCCACAGCCATGAAGTGTCTCCAGCTCGCCCTGGGCCTGGCCCTTGTGTGTGGCCTCCAGGCCATCGTCATCCCCCAGACCATGGAGAACCTGGACCTACAGAAGGTGGGAGGACGGCGGGGGCGGGGGGTGAGCCGCAGGCCGGGCAGGGCAGTGGGAACTCAGGGGCGACACGAGCACGAGCGGGACCCTTGAGGTCGGGAAACCCCCACCTGCCTCTCCGTCTTCGGGGCAGCTTGTCCCTTGGTTTCCCAAGATCCAGAATGTTCTAGAGAACTTGTCCGATGTGTATCCTGACCCATCTGGAGAACACAGGGGTGTTATTTCCAGCGTGGAAATCGTGTAGCCCAGTGTCTGGTGGACGGCCCAGGGTCCTCCAGAGCTCACTGACGGCCGCCCCAGTTAGACTGGGCCTCTGCCGGGGTGGGAGGGAGAGCCCTGGGGGGCCGGGCCCCTTCCCACCCCCCATGGCACTCAAGGCCCCGTCCCCAGGTGGCTGGGATGTGGCACTCCATGGCCATGGCGGCCAGCGACATCTCCCTCCTGGACTCCGAGGCCGCCCCCCTGAGAGTGTACGTCCAGGAGCTGAGACCTACCCCCGAGAACAATCTGGAAATCATTCTGCGCAAACGGTGGGTGTGCCCCTGCCCGGGGCTGGGGGCCAGCAGGGAGGAGGGTGAGGGGTAGGCAGGGGGGTAGGCAGGGCAGGGTCCTAATGGGAGCCGGCTCCGTCTGGGTGGTTCCCTGTGGCCTCGTGACCCCACCCCGGGCTCCGGGCCAGCAGGCCGACCACACAGGGTGGACTCAGGTCTGTGGACAGAGAGGCCCGTGTGGAGGCCGCTGGGCAGTCATGGGGCCGGGGCCCTGGGGGCCTGGGCAGGTCCTGCCATGAGCCCTGTCTGCTATGAGGGACCATAGCGAGGACAAGTTCAGGTCACCCCCTAATGCTGTCACCACCTTTCAGGGAAGACAACAGGTGTGTTGAGAAGAAGGTCTTTGCGGAGAAAACTGAGCGTGCAGCCAAGTTCAGCATCAACGGTAAGCGTCCCCAGAGCCGTCCCTGGGAGGCGGCTGTCCTGGTGGTGGGAGGGCGAGGTGGGCACGTGCGCGTGCCCGGCTCTCACACGGGGCGTGCTCTGCCCAAGCTCTGGGCCTCCGGCCTCCAGCCCCTCGGGTGTGGTGTGCAGCCCCCGCTGTGAGAGTTTCCTCCCCCACGACTGACTTCGGAGCGTCTTCTGGCTCACACGGAGCAGGGCTGCCTCCTGCTCGCTCTGGACGGCTGGGACCCACAGCTCCCGCCGAGCTCCTGGACTCCACTGGATGAGGGGATGCAGCGCGCCGTCGGGGTCGGTGGGACAGGACGCAGAGCACCTCCTTCTCTGCATTCTCTGTCACAGATTGCAACGTTCGTGGGGGGTGGGGGGTGAATTATAAAAAACACAAATGGAGAACTTAGTGGTAAAATAGAAATAAAGGAGGCACTGAAATGTCTTGTGGGGATTCCCCCAGCAAATTCTACTTGTTTCTCTACTTAAGAGTTGCTCCAGGCCACCCTGACCCTCCTTCTCCTCTCCAGAACCCATGCCTCTCCAGGGCCTAGGTCTTCTGCTCCCCTCCTCCCTGGCTCTCTCCTCCCCGTGCTGGTCATGCCCCCCGCCCCCGAGCCCTCCTGCTCCTCCCTGCCCCACCGGAAGGCTGGTCTGTGTGCAGCCTCTGCTCTCCCCACCCGGTCCCGCCACACGCCCGCCTCTCGCCCACCACAGGGGCTTTGTGCTCCGCCGCTCCTCTCCCTTTCCTCTCCTGCTGCCTCTGGCCATGCCTGTGCCTGGTGCTGCCTGGGGGAAACTCTGGGTGCCCACCAGCACATGGGAGGGGTGCTCCTGCTGGACAGGACTCCATCTCCACTTTGGCCCTTCTCTTCACCCCCAGATCTGGAGGAGAACGAGGTCTTCGTGTTCGACACGGACTACGACAACTACCTGTTCTTCTGTATGGAGAACACGGGCGCCGCCCAGCTGAGACTGACGTGCCAGTACCTGGGTAGGCACTGGCGATGCATGAGGTCACCCTGAGTGGGACGGTGGCTGAGGACCCCCTGCCGGCACCTTGCGCACCCAGAAAGCGGACAGTGCCGCACTCTATGGGCCAGCGGGCCTGGGGGTGTCCGTTTTTCCCCAGGGGTAGCCAAGTCCACTCACTGCATCAGAAATCGAAAGGGGCCAGGAAGATGGTTGCTGGGTCAAGGGGCTGGGCTTAGTGTTACTGGCTTGGTCAAAAGATTAATACTAATTAGAAGCTTTTGTTGGCGGTGATGTTCTTAATGAAATGCCAGCCAGGAGAAGCCATAGCATAAGGCAGACACACTCCAGGTTTGCCCTAATGAAGCACTTTCTGGGGGCTCAGCTATGCTGGTGAGACCCTGGCCTAGGGGGCTGGGCCCTCTCCTTCTGTCCACACGCCATCCCGGGAGGAAGGGGAGGGGAAAGGGACCCTGGAGCCCAGGGCTGACCTGCCGCCCCCCACAGCCAGGACCCTGAAGGTCGACAACGAGGTCGTGCAGAAATTCGACAGAGCCCTCAAGACCCTGCCCGTGCACATCCGGCTCTTCCTCAGCCCGACGCGGGTGGAAGGTGATCCCCTCCACACCCCACGTCCCTGCTAGCCCCCGCGTGGGGCTCGCTCACCGGGCAGCCGCGAGCGCTGGGCCCCACTGCCTCCCATGGTGGCCCCCCGCTTCCCAGACCGCCCAGGATGGGGGAGTGGGAGGTGCAGAGCCCTTGAGGTGGGGTCCTCCCGCCCCACCCCCTCTGCCGCACCCCACTGGGCCCAGGGCTGTCCTGGCGACTTGTGACCCCCCCGCCCCCGCCACGGCTCTCCCCTCCCCCACCAACAGAGCAGTGCCTCGTCTAAGTGAGCTCCTGCCTGACCTGCCTCCTGCGGTAAAGTACCAGCCCTGCCCCCACGTCCTGGGCACATGCACGGGAGGGGGGCATCCCAGGGGACCCCCAGCTCCCCTCCATTAGGCCCTGGTCCCTCTACAGGAATGGCTAGAACCTGGTGTCCCTCCTGGAGACCGCAGGGGCCAGGCTGGCCATGCCGGCCAAGTGCCCGGCTCTGTCCCAGAAACACTTGGGTCCAAGCATGTGCTCTACTGCGGGACCCCATGCTTTCTTTTGGGGTCCATGCAATTGTTTGAAGAAGGTGGAGGAGAAGAAGGATGGGGAGGGAGTTGGGAATGGCTGGGTGGAAGAGAAAGCTGAGAATGTGAGGGCCAGGGGCCGCATCCTTAAGGATAGACGACATCCCCACCCCTGTCCCCTCCCCCCAACAGCATGCTCTCTGCCTTTGTCTGTCTTAGTGACCTGCAAACCCCATTGCTCGCCTCCCCCACAGGAGAAACCAGACCAGCCCCCCCACCCCACCCCAGAAGGCAGAAGTTTCCTTGTCCTTTCGAAGAAGCCGGCCATCCGGTCCCATCCCCTTCCTCCTTCCTGGGTCCGTGTGCTCGGGCTGGAGCCTGCTCTCTGAGGGTTCCAAATAAAGCCTCAAGATCTCCCTTCCGTGAAGTGTTGTTGGGGGGCCTACGGGGTATGGGCCTGGGGCTCTACTGGCGTTCTTGGGGGGTTCCAGGTGACATCAGCTCCTGGGGGAATTTCCTCTGGTTTCTCATCCACAAAACAAGAGAATCCACTTGTGCAAAATTTGTAAAATATCTAGGAAATACCAGCATCAACGAACTAGGAGGAAAGCTCAAAGCCCTTAATCTTTAAATTAGTTAGCAAAAGGAAACTAAAATAAATGAATCTGTGATCAATTTAGGTTAGAAAAGAAGCATTAAAATAAGGAAAATAAGGTGCCTGTACCCGCAAGGTGAGGGCAGGGGTGAGGCTGGACGGGCTTAGCTCAAAAGCAGCTGGGAAAAACCACAGACACGACATTTCCGGAACGATTAGTGAGCACAGGCGGAGAGAGATGTGATTAAAAGCACCGTAAGGGATCCAGCTGTTTGGCTGTAACCTAAGAGACTTAAAAACTCCCAAATGGAAGATTTCACAGCAAATGTCATCATCCCAAACAAACCCAAGAAGACTAGAGAAAAAGTCGATGGGTCCCCTACCAAGGCAGACGGACGCACAGGCGCAGAGGCCCCGCCCCTGCGCCGCTCACTCCCCAGCCCCGCCACCAGCATCAGGAGGGTGTAGACAGGTCCTTTCGGAACAGGAGTGAGCAGCTCCGGGTCTGGGAGGCAGGCGATGCGTTCACACACCATTACACCCAACAGCCAGCACAGCAGAACGAGGCCACCACGAGAACAGGGTCCCCTGCACTGTCTCAGGTGGTCCCTTCATTCCCGTGGCCATGCGGGAAGTGCCTGCAGGAGGCCGGCACCCAGTACTGTTCCCAGGGAGCACAGCGAGCTCTACCTGCCCGATCGGGGGGCCACAGTGGGGGACAGCGGCCTGGCGACAGTGCACACACCCGCCCACCTCCCACCTTCCCGCCAGGACAGCCACGCAAAAGCCCGTGAGAGGCATAGTCACCCCTGCATTCCGGCAGGGGAGCATCTGTGTGAATCTCAAACGAGTTTCCAACAGACCGTGTTCAGAGAATAAAGGAGGAAGAATGACTTCTCTGTACGTGGTGACGTCGGTCAGCCTCCTTCCTCTAAGTTCTCTCAACTGACGCGGGAGGACGGGCAGGAAGGATGAGCGGACCTGCGCGAGCTGGTCTACACAGGCAGGAAGCCGGGACGCCGGCGCAGAAACTCGTGGGCACAGATTTTCAGGCGACTTTAAGTTTTGAACCAGTTCGAATCTTATATATTTTAGATGTAAACTAACATAAAAAACCGAGGGATGCCTGGTGGGCTCAGTGAAGCGTCTGCCTTCGGCTCGGGTCATGACCCCAAGGTCCTGAGATGGAATCCCACCTCGGGCTCCCTGCTCAGCAGGAAGACTGCTTCTCCCCCTCCTCCTGCCCCTCCCCCACTCGTGCTTTCTCTCTCGTGCTCTCTCTCTCTCTCAAATAAATAAATAGATAAAACCTTAAAAAACGAAAATAAAATAAAAACTAAAAGGCAATAAGCCATAAAACGATGAACACGCAGAAACAAAGAAATCTAACTTCTGCAAAATTGCCCATTTCAGAGAAGAAAATGTCGATTTTTTTTATTTTTATTTTTATTTTTGCCAGTGACAGGCTTTGACACCCCACGGCAATCCAGCCGTCACGAAGCTGGATTTTCCAACATGAGGGGGCATAGACTGGGGAGATCTCGTCGAGATCTCGCTCAGATGCCGCACCCTCTCTGGTCACGCCCCGTTCACTGTGGGGCCTGCACCCCTGAGACACTGCCCCACCTACTCGCACTTCAATCTTTTGCGGACTGTATTCCAGGGAAAAAGAAATCTTAAGGTCAACCTAGTAGTAACATTCGTGTTGGTGACAATATTGGTGTTCTCATCAGTCAGAGTCCAAATCGAAACAGATGGGACTTGAGAAATGGCTTTGAAGGAGGCTCTGTCCCCAGGCAAGGAGGGAGGGGGCTGGGGCTAGTGGTGCCAACCTCTTCCACGCGCAGTCGCAAGAAGGGACAGGGAAGGGTTCACGTTGTCATCAGAATAAACCCAAAGATCAGGGGAGCAAAATAGAGTGATGAGAAATTTGTGTAGGAATTTGGTGGACAATGAAGGTGGGGTTTCGATTCAAAGGAGAAGTAAGTCTCATTTAATTAATAACACATAGGCAGCCTGTAGTAGTGCGTGTCTCACAGCACGAGTGGGGAGTCACTTCTCAGCTTGCGATTTCTGGAAGTTTCCACAGGATTCGTGTTCCTGCTTTCTTAAATGGTGGATAGAATTTAACAGTGAGGCCAATTGCGCTTTGAGATCTTAGCAAGGGAGAGAGAGATTTTCATCCACAAAATCAAGATCTGCAATAGATCTGTGTTGAATCGGGCTATCCATTGCTTCCGTGATAGGCTTTGATAATTTGCATCTTTCCAGGAATTTATGCATTTTGTCCAAGTTATTAGAATTATTTCTATAAAGTCATACAAATTTTCCCTTAATAGGAAGAGGGAGAGAGAGAGAGCGCAAGCACACATGAGTGGGGAGGGGGCAGCGGGAGAGGGAGACTGAGAATCTCAAACTGGGGCTCAGTCTCACAACCCTGAGATCATGACCTGAGCTGAAACCAAGAGATGGACACTTAACCGAATGAGCCACCCAGGCACCCTTTTTAGTTAGTTAGTTTAGTTTTGGTTTTAGCAACCTCTAATATAGTTTTTGTTTCCATAAGATCTGTACTGATGTCGCATTCTTCATTCCTAATAGTGATACATGTCCACTAATCAGGGTTTTCCAGTTTTGTCTGCCTAGAGGTTTATCCATTTTCTTGATCTTTTCAAAGATCAAAACTTTAAAAAAAAAAGATTTTATTTATTTATATGACAGAGAGAGAGCGTACAGTAGATAGAACAGCAGGCAGAGGGAGAGGGAGGAGCAGGCTCTCTGTTCAGCAGGGAACAATTTGGGGCTCCATCCCAGGACCCTGGGATCATGGCCTGAGCTGAAGGCAGATGCTTAACCAACTGAGCCACCCAGGCATCCCACAAAACTGGTTTTGATTTATTCTTTTCTATAGGTTTTCTGTTTTCTATGTCATCGGTTTTTGCTATTACATTATCTCTTTCCTCTTGCTTGCATTAGTTTCAAGTTGTTCTCCTAGCTGCCTAAGCTGCAGGCTTAGATTTTTCAACTGAGCATGTTTATGTGGCCTAATATAAGCATCAGTGGCACAAATTCCCTTCAAAGTGTGCATCCACATATTTTACTATATTTTGTTCTCATTTTTAGTTAATTGAAAATACTTTGAGAAGAATCAAGTCGTATCTTTGTCTATTGAATTCTTGGTGCTTATTGATTTGTAGGAACTCTTTATATATTAAGGAAATTAGATATTATTTGTGCTATCAATTAAAAAATAATTTTCCTCAGTTCATTATTTCTCTTCTTACTTGGCTTGTGGTGTCATTTCAGTGTGTTTCCTTTATGTGGTTAAACTCACCAGTGTTTCCTTTTGTTGCTTCTGACCACTGTTGCAGGGTTTTGATCATCTTGAGAGAGGCCTCTTATATTCTCACATTGAATTCCTGAATTTTCATTGTTTCATTGTTTTCATTGTCCAATCTTTTGCTCCATCAGAAATTCGTTTGTTTTAATTCATGAGTTAGGACTCAAACTGTATTTTCCAAATGTCCACGCTATTCTCCCAAGAGCATTTATTAACTACTGAGTTTCATAGGCTGAGAATCATTCCTGATTCTCATGTGTGTGTAAGTCTGTTCAGAGGCTTTTCATCCATTCTACTGGGCTGTGTGTAGGAACCCCAGTGGTTTGGTTTTGTTTGCTTTATCTTTGAAGCACAGTTGACCCACAATGTTCCATTAGGTTCAGGTGTACAACATAGTGATTCGGGGTCTCTAGATGTTTGTGTGCTCACCGTATGTCCCCATTCTCGCTACTGCGATATCACTATGTTCCCCGGGCTACACCTGTCATCCCCGTGACTTACTCATTCCATAGCTGGAAGCCTGGACCTCCCACTCCCCTTCACCTATCTTGCGTATCCTACCTCCTTTGGCAACCATTAGTTTGTTCTCTGTGTTTATGGGTCTGTCTCTGCTTTTGGTTTGTTTGTTTTGTTTTTTCTAGATTCCACATATGAATGAAATCATATGGTATTTGTCTTTCTCTGCTTGACTTACATCACTTAACATAATACCGTCTAGATCCACCCATGTCGTTGCAAATGGCAAGAGCTCATTCTTTTTCATGGCTGAGTAATATTCCATGATCTATATCACATCTTCTTTATCCATTCATCTATCAATGCCGCTTGGGCTGCATCCGTATCTTGGCTATTGTAAACAATGCTGAAACAAACAGGGATGCGTATATCTTTTTGGATTAGTATTTTCATTTTCTTTGAGTAAATACCAAGCAGTGGAACTACTGGATCATATGACCTTTCTATTTTTAATTACTCCATACTGTTTTCCACAGTGGCTGCACCAGTTTGCATTCCCACCAACAGTGCATGAGGGCTCCTTTCTCTCTGCATCCTCACCAACACTTGTTATTTCCTGTGCTTTTGCTTTTAGCCAATCTCACAGGGGTGAAGTGGTGTCTCGTTGTGCTTTTGATTTTCATTTCCCTGATGATGAGGGATGTTGAACATCTTTTCTTTTACCTGTTGGCCATCTGGATGTCTTCTTTGGCAAGTGTCTATTTGGACCTCTGCCCATTTTTTAATGGGTTTTGTTGTTGTTTTGTTTTGTTTTGTTTTGTTTTGTTTTGTTTTGTTTTGTTTTGCTGTTGAGTTGTTAAGTTCATTTTGGATATCAACTCCTTACCAGGTCTATCATTTGCAAATATCTTCTCCCACTCAAATATCTGCCTTTTTATTTTGTTGATGGTTTTGTTCACTGTGCAGAAGCTTTTTGCTTTGGTGTGGTCCAGAACCCCAATGTTTTAATTATTTTATCTTAACATCTGGTATGGCTAATTCATCCCTATTAGTCTTCTTTAACAGAATTTTGTTAATTATTCTTACTTATTTAAATCTTCAAATATACTTTAGGATCAAATGGTCTGGTGAAAAATATGGCTGATATTTTTATGGACTTGCATTACATTTACGGGTTGACTTGGGGGAGAGCTGACATCTTTATGAAATGTTCCACAATTGTGACATGCATTCCCTTTGTTTGTGTCCTCTGTTGGGTCCTTAAGAGTATAATTCTTATTCACATGGAGTTTGTATAATTTTTGTTAAATTTATTATTAAAAATAATTTTGAATTTTATCAGAGCCTTGATAGTATCACCAGAAATGATCACACAATTTTTCTCTTGTGATCTATTACTATGATGAATTTCATCAATAACTTTACTAATACAAATTATGCTCACAATCTGGAAATTAAGCTCCTATGTATTACCCTCTGAAAGCATTACTGTGCTCTATTTGATAATATTTTAATAATTTTATATTGATATTCAAAACTGAGATCAATCTGTACATTTCTTGACAGGTTTTGGAAACAAAGTCTGAAATTCATAAAAATGATTTGGAAAGTTTCCTTATGTTTTTAGCCTTCAAATTAACTGTCCCTTAAAGATGTGTTAGATTTTTCTTGTAAAAGACTTTTTGAAACTGGTATTTCGGGGGGAAATACCTCCTTAATAACTTATTTTTCCTTTTTCTAGTTTTTTCCAGGAAATTAGTCAATTAATACTCTATAGCTCTCTCACTGTCAGGATGGGTAACATATTTTTCTAGAAACTCCCTATATTTATCCAACTTTTTATTTATTCCATAAGGTAAAGTAAACATTTCCCTCCTAATGGTTCTTTACTTTCTTCTCCTTTTATGGTCATTTTCCCAATAGCATTTATTACTTGATGTATACTCTCTTTTTCCCTTTATCCTTGATTAGGGCACTGAAGTTTTCGTATTTTACTGGTATTTCTCAAGAACCATCACTTGACCAAATATACCATTTTTCTATTTTCTGATTCAGTAATTTCTGCTTTTATATTTGCAGTTTCTTCCTTATCCTTTCTTATGGTTATGTTGTTCCCCCCCTAACATTTGAGTGGTATCGCTAATTAACTCATTTTCATTCTTTTTATTTATTAAAATTATCTTTAGGACACCAGATTTTCCTGAGAACTGCTTTACTTGGGTCTCTCAGAATCTGAGGCACTATGTGCTCATTTTTATTTTCTAAATAATCTGCAATTTTCTCTTTCATTCAAATGTTGCCCCGCAATCTCCATATTCTTGAGGTAAAAAGAACCATAGACTGGTCTAGCTCATAAAGAGGGTAAAACCCAACTTTGATCATCCTAAAACATGAGTTGAAGTGTCAGCAAGTGTCTGTCCTGGTTTGTCCTCTGGATCAGGTGTTTCTGGGTTGGAGAAAGCCTGAGGAATAACAGGGCCAAGTTCAGGATTCTGAGTCCAAATTTTCCTTGTAAATATTTATCAGCACAACCTTAGTACCCTAATTACCACTTGCAGCCCTAACACTGAATGGTGTTCACCTCTTTCCTGTCCCACTCAGTTAATTATCAGATCCAGCTGTCACTTAGGTTATTGGGAAGTCCCAGATGGAGCCAAGAATGGAGCCTGTGAGACACAAAGGTCCATTGTGAGCAAGGGCCCCAGGACCCTACAGAGTCTGGCAGGTGCTGGGCTCACCCTGGGTTCAGGAAGGTGGCCCAACACCAGGTCAAGGAGGGCCCTGGGAGCTGGATGTGACGTTTTCTGTTCCAGAACCGGCTTCTGGCTGACTTCAACAGCTCTGGACACGAGGCCAGCCTTGGTTACTAACTTTGTGAGTATAGGTCAGGGACTTGGCACATTCTATCTCATTCTTGACATCTGCACAGGAAGCTGATTGGGAGGGGTCAAAAGTGACAATGGACATGAAAGCACCTTGGAAAGTTGCAGAGCTTGAATGAGAAATTAAATGGCCTATGAGTTAAGGAAGCCATTCATCTATCCATCCATCTAGCCAACCATCCATCCAACCATCTACTATCCACCATCCAGCCAGCCAGCCAGCCATCTATCCATCCATCATCCACCATCCCTTATTCCTTTTCTCAAACACCATTTGTGGTTCTGTGTGCCCTGTTTTTACAGTCTTTGCTATCTCAACACTGCCTCAATAGAGCCCCTTGGACAGTCAACTCTGAGATAAAGTCTGCAGAGATTTACTATGTGGAATATGGGTAACTTTCAAAATGCAAAACCAGCTGTTGCTGCTACACAAACATGGATCAAATGGCATTATTGGTGCTGTCGCAGATGCCTGTGTCAAGCAAGGCTGGCAGGTACAGCTGGTAAGAAGCAACGAGCCCTTCTTAGGTTCAGAAACCGTATTATGCACATTGACAGCAAGAGCAAGATAAGCAAGGGTGCCAACCCCCATGTCCCCTGTCTTACGGGATGACGGCAGGTCCAGAAGGATCTCGATATGGTGATGCAACCACGGTGGTGGGGCGTCCTGTTGTTGAGAAGCCCCTTCCCGACAAAGCTGAGTAGCTTTTCCCTGGGAGGCAGAAACCTCAGACTGCATCGGAACTCAGCAGGAGAAGAACTCTCCTGTGGCAGCCTCCTAGGAAGGTGTGGGGCAAGTGGGAAATGATCTCAGAGCAGCCTCTCCCAGGCTTCCCCTGGTCTATGTTCCAGAAGGATCACAGGGCATCTGTCAAGGCTCCTGTTCAGTAGGGTGTAAATCTCCACCCGCCTATGGGGTGCGTGCAAGGCAGCGAGCGTGCTGCAGGGAAGCCCGGCCGTGACGGTATGGGCCCCCAATACGTGGGACCTTCAGGAATGCCCTTCTCAGAAAGCAGTCCCCAAGCCTTGCCTTGCACAGGGAGGGTGGGTTTGGCAGCTAGCGTGCGGCGGAAAGGCATTCAGCAGGAAGATTGTCACTCTGCTGTGCTCAGAGGCATGGGGGTGGGGGTACCAGGGTGGGCTCCCGAGCTGCAGGTATGGGCTTGGGGCAAAATTCAAAGGTGAGGCAAGGAATGCAGGAGTGTAGGCCCTAGACGGGGGGCTAGGGAGTCAACATCTATAAGTCTCGGGAGCCGGAGATCCCCGGACAACCCCACCGACTGTGAGCCCTGCTGGGGAAGCTTTAACCCACTTGAATCCGAATCAGAGGTGGAGAGAGTCAGCCAGTAAACAGACCTTCTCAATCCCCAAACCCAGAAGTTCTGCCCTCAGGTCTTGAAGGAAGGCCAGATACACACCGTCCTGTGATCCTGTTGTGCGTTCGGCCCAGAACGCTTCCCAGCACAGGGGGTGCCCACCTCTGCTCGTCGGTGTTTCAGGATCAGCAACACGGTCCACTGGTACGCAAGGCTTTTCCCTCCGTGGTGCCTGGAGCGAGACGAGGGCAGGGAACTGGCCCTGAGAGCAGAGCAGAGGACGGGGACAATTTACAGGTGAGACGCGAAGGTCAGTTGGAGGAGGATGGAAAATTCGGGGATGACTCCCAGGCCCCCCGCGGAGACGTGGGGAGAGTCAGGTCTCTGGGAACAGAGCCAGGTCAGAGGTGCTCTGGTGGGAGCTGGGGGATGTCCAGGCACGGGTGCCCACTAGGGTGCTGACCTAGGATTCAGGAGACTCACAACCAAGATGAAAGCTAGAGGTCAAGCAGCCCAGACTCTTGGGAGCGGGTGAGACCCCCCAGCAGCTGAGCACGAAGGGCGAGCACTCTGGGCGTGGGGAGTGAAGGGGGCTGGAGAAGGAAAACAGCCCCAGTGGCAAGGGACCCCAGGGTCGGGAGAGGTGTCCCCACAGGAGCCAGGACTGGTCAGCAGGCCGCCCTGGTGGAGAGGCCACCAGGGGACGACACCGGAGACCACCTGTGCAACCGCGGGGCCGAAACCAGACTGCGTGGCGGAGAGGGTGGGGGGCAGGGCGCCATCGCCACCCAGACCCTGGGCCGAGCAGCCTGGGGCAGAGAGAGCCAGCGAGGGGGAGGGTGGGCGGACAGGAGGGGGCGGGTCACGTTCTTTGTTGTTCTAGGGAACGTTTCGCCCCTCGTCGTGACAGCGGTCTCCCTTTGTGGGGAGGCTGTGGAACAGGCTCCAAGACAGACACACAGAGCGCTCCGTTGATGACGGGCCGGCACCACTGCCCGGCGAGCTCCTGTGGCCATCGTGAAAGGTGGGCAGGAGGGAAGCGGGCCCCACTCCAGGCTGGCCCAGAGCTGGGGACAAACGGGAGACCGGCGGAGTGGGGAGCGGCAGAAAGCCGGCCCCTGAGAGCAGGCTGAGCCTCCATCTGTGCTGGGCACGAGGGGCCGCTCTGGTCCTGTGTCCCCACAGAGGCGCGAGCCTGGGGGTGGCCACGGGGACAACCTTCAGCCACCTGGGACCAGTTTGCGCAGCTGGACAGCATCGGCTGCCTCACGCCCATCACGGCAGCTCGGAGCCCCAGGTGGACACTATCCAGAGCTCCCCCCTCGCACCTGTGCGGGGTCTGCCACGGGGGGGGGGGGGTCCCCAGAAGTGTGAGGTCTCCCGCAGAGGAGGCCCTAGAGGTGTGGGGTCCACTGCAGGGGGTACCCAGCCGTGCCAGGCAAGCTCACCCGCAGGCAGAGCGGCCATCGTCCCGCCTGCTCTGTGAGGCGGGACAGAGAGTCCGGTGTGGGTTCTGTCGCGGCCTGTGTCCCTCGGAGACGCCGTTTCCCCCACTGGGCTCGTGTATTTGAACAGAGTGTGGAAGGAATCCCTCCTTTTCCGTGTTTTCACTTGGCAAGGGCAATGCATGGGGGTAATGGAAAACCACATTCTTGTCAAAAATTTGTGACTTTTAGAAATCTATGGAATTCGGGGCACCTGGAGGGCCAGTGAAATGTCTGCCTTCGGCTCCCGTCATGATCTCAGGGTCCTGGGATCGAGCCCCACATCGGGCTCCCTGCTCAGTGGGGAGGCTGCTTCTCCCTCTCCCTCTGCTGCTCTGCCTACTCGTACTACTCTCTCTGTCAAATAAATAAATAAAATCTTTGGGGGGAAAAAAAGAAAAGAGAGAAAGAAATTCATGGAATTCTCAGAGCAAGACATAAGGTCTGCAAATGCCTACGTCCACCCAGGCCCCGGTCACCATTCTCTGCCGGGACTGTCACACCTCACCTCCCCAAGCCCTCCATCCCCTCGTCGGGGTCCCCGGCATCCCCAGCACCTGGGCCTATGGGACTGTCTAACACTACTGGACGTGAGAACCCTCGTTGTCCCTTCTGGCTGAGGAGCTCCCGAACTGGGCCGGAAGCAGAAACGGCTTTGTAACCAGGGGCTCATAAAATGTCACCAGACCAACCGGCAGGTGGGTCATAGAGGACAGCAAGTTGACCAACGCAGAGTTCGTGAGCCCCGATGAAGTCATAAGGAGGAAACTAACCAGAAGGGGTCCTCGCCAGTCAGCCCCACACCAGCGGGGTTTTTTCTCTTCTTTTCTTCCCTGAATCATGTAATTACTCCTTCCCTCGCTCTCATCAACACTCCTTGCTCTCCCTTCTGGTCCCCCCGGAGCCTGTGTTCCCTGAGTTGCCATCCAAGACCCCAAAATAAAGGCCTGTGTTTTTTTTTTTTTTAAGATTTTATTTATTTATTTGACAGAGATCACAGGTAGACAGACAGGCAGGCAGAGAGAGAGGAGGAAGCAGGCTCCCCGCTGAGCAGAGAGCCCGATGCGGGGCTGGATCCCAGGACTCTGGGATCATGACCTGAGCCGAAAGCAGAGCCTTTAACCCACTGAGCCACCCAGCCGCCCCAAAGGCCTGTGTTTTTAACAGTTTGGGTTCCTGATTGACAGGCTCACTGCTAAGTCCCAGGTCCCCTGGTCCCCCTTCCTGCCCACTGTGTCCCCACATCTGCCTCCCTCTCTGGAGCCAGTCAGCTTGCCAGCCATGTGCTCGTCCGCCTGGGCCCAGGGGCCTGCTCTCTGCCTTCCCGCCGCTGCTGCCGCCCTGCCCCTGCCCCCAGACCTGCGAGCAAGGGAAGGAAGCTGGTTCCCGTGCTTTGGGGCATCTTGAACCTGCTGAGGGTGGCTCTGGGCAGGAGCGCGAGGGCTGTGGGTGTCCCGCCGGAGTCCTCTGGACACTGCATGCGAAACATCTGAGAGCCAGCCTTTGCCCCGAGACGATGACCTGTGGGCCCAGGCGGCCGTGCAGGAGCAAGGAGGGGTCCCCATGGGGCACAGCAGACTGCATAGCCACGTCCAGCCCCAGGCGAGCATGCTCAGGACAGCTGTGTGAACTGGGTGACCGCGGGAAGGGACCAGGAGGGTGACAAACTGTGCCCCCTTGTGCAGGACAGATGGCCACCCACAGGCACGTCGTCCACAGACCCTGGGGCTGGCATGGGGCTCTCCCACCCTCCGGGGCACAGCTGTCCTCGGTGCTGATTCTGACCTGCTGTTGCCCAAGTTCGTGACCCAGGAAGTGTTCCTATCGCTGGCACCAGCCTGCACCCACCCGGCCCCGGAGCCTCCCCTCTGGGGCTGCCAGGAACTGTCCAGGCCCGGACACACAGGGACCTTCCTGTTCCCACTGAGAGGGAAAAGGCCTCCTATTGTCCTGGGGGAGGAAGCCCTGGGGGTCTGGGGATGAGCCCCGGGGGATTCGGGGAACCGCGTGCCCGGGGGGCCTGGACGGGGCTGGCTTGCAGGCCCCCGGCCCCCATATAAGGGCCCGAGCCCGCTGCCCGGCCTTCCTCACTCCCAGGAGCTCAGCGTGTCACAGCCACAGCCATGAAGTGTCTCCAGCTCGCCCTGGGCCTGGCCCTTGTGTGTGGCCTCCAGGCCATCGTCATCCCCCAGACCATGAGGAACCTGGATATAAGAAAGGTAGGGGCATGTGGGGTGGGTGCTGGGGGCCAGGGCTGGGGCCGGGGTGACTGACGGAGGGCAGGAGGGCAGGAGGGCCCGGCTGCAGATATCCAAGGGCAGACACTGAGGCATAGAGCTCGGGCACATCTCTGTCCGCCCGAATGCTGGCTCCAGCCACCTTACCTCCCTGTCCCCCTCTCGCCCCCGGAGTGGAGTCATGTAAGACGGGGCCACGCTCTGAGTGGGAGCTTACTCAGGACAGAGCCGGGGTGGAGACGGTGGGCGTTACGAACATGCATGAGACCCACATGGGCTTCGGCATGGGGCAGGGACCCTCAGATGTGGCACGTCCTAGCGCACTTGCAGGGCTGCCTGGGAAATGCGTGCAGGAGACCACCCAGTAGGCGGGGGTGGGACGGAGAGCCCTGGAGGGGCCGTGCCCCTTCCCACCCCCCATGGCACTCAAGGCCCCGTCTCCAGGTGGCTGGGATGTGGCACTCCATGGCTATGGCGGCCAGCGACATCTCCCTCCTGGACTCCGAGGCCGCCCCCCTGAGAGTGTACGTCCAGGAGCTGAGACCCACCCCCGAGAACAACCTAGAAATCATTCTGCGCAAACGGTGGGTGTGACCCCGCCCTGGGTTGGGGGGTAGCAAGGGCCTGGCTCCTGGTGGGGCAGGGGTCAGGAAGGGAGGCGTGGAGGGGGGTGGGAGGGCAGGGTCCTGATGGGAGCCGGCTCCGTCGGGGTGGTTCCCGGTGCCCTGGGGACCCCCCCGGGCTCTGGGCCAGCAGGCCGACTACACAAGGTGGCCCCAGGTCCACGGGCAGAGCGGGGGCCGGTGCTCGAGGAACGGAGTGTCCCCATGACAAGGTCCCTAGAAGTGCTATAACCCAGCCCCTCCCAGACAGGGTCAGTTTTCTGACACGGGCTCTCGGCCACCAGCAGGTGTCCCGGCCGGCTTGGTCTGCCCCATTGCCGACTTGGCCAAGTCACCTGATCAGGGCCACGATGCTGCTCACATTTGGCCACACCCTCGTGACACTGCCCACAGCCGGCCCGGGGCCAGATGAGGCTGGGCTTGCGCAGGGCTTGTGGATGCTTCCTGGAGCCACTCCTGTCCCCACACTGGGGTTCACGGATGACCCCCCACACTCTTTGGCTTTTCAGGGAAAACCGCGCCTGTGTTGAGAGGAACATCATGGCGCAGAAGACTGAGGACCCCGCCGTGTTCATGGTCGACGGTAAGTGCACTGACTCTGCACCTGAGGGCCCCCCATGCCCCCAGGCATCTCCCCTCAGGCAGCTCTGGACAAGCAGTGCCCCCTCCCACGCTGGGCACTGGGGGCTCACTCGGAAGCCCCACATCCCAGCAGCAGGAAGGAGTCAGGACCTGCTTCTCCTGTGCCTACGCCACGAAGGCCACGAAGGGCACTCCCGGGGGGAATGAGGCCTGGGGACCCCACTCCGTCCGGGGCTCAGCCTCCTCCTGGCCCCTGCGCTCCCTGCTGGGCGTGGGAAGACAGCAGAGCCGCATCTGGCTCGTTGTGACATCTATACGGCCATGCAGGTGGAGGTCTGTGTGGGGACACGGCTGAGGGCGGGTATGAGGGGACCTCCCTGCTCAGGGACCCGGAGCCTATGGCTCCTTGGACGTGTCCCCCTAAGCCAGACCTCTGGCTAAACACACTGTGCATTTGCCTCTCGGTCCTGGAACCTCCTTCAGGAACATTCTGGACCTCAACAGCCTCAGTCCCACCTTTCCATACCACACTCTCCCCTGGGTCCAGCAGCCCCCCGCCCCACCCTCAGCCTCCTCTGGGACAGACCCCGGGCCCTCCCCATGGCTGCCAGCCCTCCCCTGCCACCACAGCCCACCTGCCCTCTCCCGAGTCTGTGGGGCTCTCTGAAGCAGCTGTGGAAATGAACGGCAGGGGAAGGCGAGGCCTGGGAAGGAGGGGGCGGGCCCTCGGCTTTGGGGAAGTGGCCGTGCCGGTGCGGGAGGTCCCAGGGGCACACAGACAGATTTCGGGCCTCTGTTCCGGCCTCTGTTCCAGACCAAGGGGAAAGAAGGATTTCCGTGCTGGACACAGACAACACCCACTACCTGTTCTTCTGCATGGAGGCGCCCACGCCCCACGCTGGGAACGGCATCATGTGCCAGTACCTGGGTGCGTATCGGAGCCCTGCAGGGGCTGGGGAGGGGGGTTCGAGAGGGGGAGGGGCCGCCCCAGCCCCCAGGGCTCCCGTCAGCACCGGTGTGGGGGACTCAGGGACAAGCGACAGGCCGAGCGGGTGACTGAGGATATGTTCACAAGCGGAGGGGCTGCACAGGACAGTGGGTAGAACGGGTCAGTAAGAATCCGAAACCAGTCTGGAAGGAGATTTTTAGTGGTCTCAGAACTGTTCCGACATGAACGCAACTCTGGAGGGCGACACTCGGACTCACCCACGGAAGCTCAGTACCAGCCTTGCTGCTGTCCTTGGGTGTCTCCCCGGACCCCGAGGGGCCCACGGCGCGGGGGCAGCAGAGGTTCCCGGGTCTGTAAGTCCGTAGCTGCTGGTGCGGGAGCCCCGGCAGCCCGGGGCCGGGAGCCCTCTGTTCCCAGTGCCGTCCCAGGAGGAAGGGGAGGGGACAGGGACCCTGCAGGCGGGTGGGCTAAGCCCCGGATGCCACCCTGGAAGCTGACCGCAGGACGCTTCCCAGGATGTCCTTCCTGCAGTCACTCCCTGGCCGGGGCCCCCACAGCTCCCCGAGGTCGTCAAAGACCCGCGGCCCAGGGACTGACCCGCCGCCCTCCACAGCCAGGACCCTGAAGGTCGACAACGAGGTCATGGAGAAATTCAACAGAGCCCTCCAGACCCTGCCCGTGCCCATGCGGATCATCCTGGACCTGAGCCAGGGGAAGGGTGAGCTCTGGCCTGTAGCAGGCCGTCCTCCACCAGCTGTCCCAGCTCAGGGTCCCCGTCAGGGGTTCCAGAGACGTCAGGACAACATCTTCCTTCCCTGTGGCCCTCATTCCCCGGGATCGGGGGATGAGAGGTGCAGAGCCCCCGAGGCAGGGTCCTCCCGCCCCACCCCCTCTGCCACACCCCTCTGGGCCCAGGGCTGTCCTGGCAACTTGTGACCCCCCCCCCCACAACTCTCCCCTCCCCCACCAACAGAGCAGTGCCGCGTCTAGGTGAGTTCCTGCCTGACCTGCCTCCTGCGGTAAAGTACCAGCTCTGCCCCCACGTCCTGGGCACACGCACGGGTGGGGGGCATCCCAGGGGATGCCTAGTTCCCCTCTATCAGGCCCTGGTCCCTCTGCGGGAATGGCTGGAACCTGGCATCCCTCCTGGTGACCGCAGGGGCCAGGCTGGCCACGGACACCCTCTCTCCCGTGGCCTTCCTGGGATGTCCTCCCCATGTCCCAGTCAAGCTCTCGCACAGATGTCCCCGTGGCCTCTTCTGGGCAAGGGTGTGGGGGCTGGTGTGGGCTGCCCACCACTCAGCCTGAGGTGGAGAGGCTGTCCCTCATCCCCAGGCTGGGAGGGCCTGGCGAGGGCCCAGCAGGCTCCCCAGGAGTCACAGGGGAGCCCGCGTCCATTTCAGGTCCCAGAGATGACATCGCCCCCTTCCTGCCCCATCAGAGGAATCAGGAGGGACCGAGCCCACCCGGGGCTCCCAGACCTGCTCCTCCTCAGGCCGCGGGGTCCTCGGGGCCCCTGCTCTGAGCCTCTCCTCCTCCAGCAATAAAGGAATCAAGCAGCCAGCAGTCTGCCTGGGTCTTTCTTGGTCGTCGGGTGCGGGATGCACAGCTTGGGGAGTGGGGTGGGGGCGGGGTGGTGTCAGCGTGGGTCCCAACAGGGCCCCTTATCATCCCTGCCCCAGCATAAGGAGTGTTGGACACAGTCTCCCGTTACTGTGCATGGCACCTCCCTCGTCCCAGGACCGTGGAAGCCCTGTGTGCTGACAGGGAGACACCTGGAAACTCATAAGTTTTCAGGTCCATTTCTTGAGAGAGAAATGTCTCGGGGGTCTTCTTGGTTCCTCCTGTTGTCCTGCCATCCTAGAGGTGGGGGTGTTGGATCTCCAGGGTGGGGAGGGGACACAGCCTGCGCTGTGGACGGACAGATGCCGAGACAGCAGCATCACAGGGCCCCCTCCCCAGCCCCGCCTTCCTGTTAGGGCTCCGGGCTCCCAGCAGGGGAGCCTCTGCAGAGGGGACCCACTCCCCACCAAGAGATAAGTGGGAGCGGGAAAATGTCCCGACCTTTGCACACCGAGGCTCTGAGGTCCTTCCTTGAACCCTCACCAGCCCCCCAGAGGGCAGCTGTCCCCTGTCCACCCCGAGGGAGGGTGGCCAAGCAGCTCCCAGCCTCCAGGGCACACAGCCCGGTCGAGGCACAGCTGGATGTGGACCCCCACCCCCGCCCCCAGGCCCCGCGGTTCCAGCCCTGCTCTAACTCCGACAGAAACCTCCTCTGAAGGGTCACACCCAGGTTCCAGCCCCGGAGACTCAGTGATGGGGTCCGACCATAGGCCGTTGGATGTGCGGGGTGCCCCGCACAGAGCCAGGGTTCTGCCCTCGTTAGTGGTCCTCTGGGCCACGCAGCCGACATGGCAGTGAGGTATGGGTGCTGTGGCCAAGAGAGTGGACTGCAGGCTGGCCTGCTGTGGCCTGTTTGCTGGGGACCCGGGCAGACCCCCTCACCGCCCTGTGTCTGCTTCTTCTATGCCCCGTGGAGAGGACAGGGAGTGGCGGGTGGGACCCCAGAGAGAGCTCAGGCTCCTCCAGCTGTGGGTCCACCACCACCGCAGTCTCACGGTCCTGCCTTCGTGGCCACCGCCACCCCCTGCCACTGGGGCCTCAGGACCCCACATCAGGGCCACCCTGAGGTCTACAGACTGCCCTGCTTCCTGCTGGGTCCCTCCTGCCTTGTTGAAAGTCAGCAAAGCCACTTCCGTGCTCCTCCGTGCTGCCCCACAGATACGAGCCCTGAAGATCCCACCAGCCTGGCAGGGGGACGAGGAAGGCCATGTGGTCCGGGACCCTGGGGTCAGACAGTGGCAGGCTGCCCTGGGTGCCCCACTGGAGAGAAGGTGACCGCGCCCCAGCGTGTCCTGACACTGGCCAGGTAGGTAGCAGAAGGCAGCCCAGGGTGGATCAAACCAGAGTCCCTCCTGTGACACCAGGTTACCCAGTGCCCTGGCCAAAAAGACCCGTGGGACCCCTCCCACGGGAAGCCGCCTCTGGACGCCCCCGCTTCCACAGGAGGCCGGGCCTGAGGCTGGGCTCATTTCAGAATCAGGCTTCACCGACACTGAGCACCCAGCTTCGGTGCGAACCCCAAGATTATTTGGCACAAGAGGGTTCTCAAAGGAGGTTCCAGGGCAGACCTGGCCTTTCTGCGGAAGAGCGGTCAGGGCCGGGGGACGGGGCTCAGGTGCCTTCGGAGGAATGAGAGTGAGACCCCTCCGGAGATGAGGGCTCCCAGAAGAAGGATCGGGAGGGCAGCCTCGGGACGAAAGGACAGGAGTGCCCGGAGATGGGCTGCTGCGGGCAATTAGACTTTTAATTATGGCAAAGTGCACAGAACGTGAATTATACCATCCCAGCGTTTCTAAGTGCGTAGTCGGGGCGTCAGCGCGCTCACACCATGGTGCGCCGTCCCCTCCGTCTGGCCCCCAGAACGTGGTCGTCTGCCCACACTGGACTCTGTCCCATTAGACAGTGTCTGTCCTCCCTCGGCCCCCGGCCCCCCATCCTACTGTGCCCAGGAACTTGACTCCTCCGGGCCCTCACGTAAGTGGAACCTTCAGGACTGGTCCGTCGGAGCCGGGCTGATGTGTCCAGGCACCACGTCCTGCAGCTCCAACCACATGGTAGCAGGTGCTGGGATTCCCTCCTTCTTAAGGGGGAGTCACGTTCGAGGTGTGGCCGGGTCGCGTCCTGCTCATCCATGCGCCTGTGCGTGGGCGCTCGGGCTGCTCCCCTCCTCAGGGCAGTGTGGACAGCGCTGCTGGGAACACGGGGGCAGAACGAGCTCTCCAAGATCCACTTCCAGACCTCTGGGGCACGGCGTGGCATCGTGGGATCATAGGCAATTCTGTCTGCTTTTCTGGGGAGCTGCCATCCATCCCACAGCAGTAACTTGGCTTTTAAGAGATTCTCTGTGGGGCCACCTGGGGGCCTCTGTCGGTAAAGTGTCTGCCTTTGGCTCAGGTCATGATCCCGGGGTCCTGGGATCCAGCCCCGCATCAGGCTCTCGGCTCAGCGGGGAACCCACTTCTCCCTCTCCCCACTCGTGCTCGCTCTCTCTCTCTCAAATGAATAAATAAGAAATGTATTAAAAACAAAGAGACACTGTTTGGTGACACCCGGGGGGCCCCTTCAGCTCATTACAGTGTCTGTTCTACGACAGCGATGTGAGCGCCAACACGAGTGCCCGCTGCTCGGGGGGCCCCAGGCTGCAGGGTCCTCCCCGTATGCCGTGGATCCGTGCAGGGGGGAGCCCGCACCAGGAACAGGGCTGTTTCCAGGAGAAAGGGGCCCACGGTTGTGCAAGCCTGGGGGCACCTGGTGCCAGCCCCACGGTCACACCCAGCAAAACGCAGACTCACACTCCTGAGCCACGCAATCGCCTGCTGGCGGGGAGGGGTCCCCGGGAGACAGAGCAGCACATGCAAGAGGGGCTTTCACAGAGTAAAGGCCCACTGATCCTCCCTGGCCCCGGGAGTTCAGCCTAAGAATGTAACTCCCAGCTCCCGCAGGGACGGGCCTGCTCTCCGGCCCCACTTCCAGAGCACAAGGGGGTCCCAGGGGCGGGGAGCAGGGGGAACGCCTGCAGGGCCCAGTCTCGTCCCAGGCCCCACTGGCTGGGGCAGCGACCTGGGAAAGTAGGACCCCCGGGGCCTTGGTCTCCCACTCCCCAGATAGCACCAACTGCGGGAGGCCAGGCACGGCTTCTCACCCCACGTGTCTCTGCAGCGGAGCTCTGCGGAACACCGTTTCAGGACAGACAAATGGGTGCGTCCCGCACTCTGAGCTCTGTGGCCCCCACGGGCAGGAACACGACAGTACCTCTGAGCCCCGTGCCAGGCAGATGCTCCCGTGGGTGGTGGGACTTTCACCTCCCAAGTTCACCAGAAAACACAGCGTTTGCTTCTCACCTGCGGACCCATCTGGAAGCCGGGCGGGATTAGGAGCGCGTCCTCCCGCCTTGCAGCCACGGCACAGGGGACGCCTGCCAGAGCCACCGGGCCTGGCCCACTGGGGGTCTGCGGTGGACAGAAGCCCGTTCTCCCCCAGTTCAGAGACCCAAAGCCCAGGGTCAAGGTGTGGACAGGGCCGTGCTCCCTCCGAAGGCCCCAGGGAGGGTCCGGGCCTCTTCATCCCCAGGCACTGTGGCCATGCCAGGCGCCCCTTGTCTCTGTCCCTCCAGATCCTGGCTCTGCCGTCACACGGCCTCCTCCCTGGGTCCCCACTGTGTCCATTTTCTCTTAAAAGGACACTAGACGTTAGCCCCTGCTCCTGTGGGCCTCATCGGATGTAATCACAGCTGTAGAGGCCTTGTTTCCAAATA
The DNA here is from genome assembly GCF_902655055.1 of Lutra lutra. Classification (NCBI taxonomy): domain Eukaryota; kingdom Metazoa; phylum Chordata; class Mammalia; order Carnivora; family Mustelidae; genus Lutra; species Lutra lutra. The sequence goes on along the minus strand of NC_062290.1, from coordinate 93,174,694 downwards.
AGGTCACATTCAGAGGTTCCGGGCGGACATGGGTTTTGGGGGGACGCCAGCCCACCCAGTGCGCTGCCAGTGGCTCAGCGTACACCATGAACACGCTGACCGTGGAGGGCTGTCCCAGGACTGCCGGCGGGGTGGGAGAACCGGAGGGGCCGCTGCGCGCAGGGTGCCCCTGCAGAGCCCGCCGGACGCCCACCTCACTGGGCTGCAGGAAGGTCCGTTCCTCCCCCCTTTGCTCAACCCCCACCCAAGTTCCCGCAGACCTAGAACCGTGGTCCTCTGGGCGCAGAGCCTCCCTGAGCAGGAGCCACGCCCACATTGAGACCTGCCACCTGCCCCAGGAGACGCAGGGGTCACGGGGCTTGGATGCCACCGGAGGGCCACACCCGAGTGACTGCCTTGCCCCTGAGATGGGAGCCCAGTGGGCCCAGGACCACCATCTCGCAGGAGGGGTGGGCTCCCTTCTGGCACAAGGATGACTGGTCCCCACGGAAGAGAACCCAGAGCTAGAGCAGAAGCGTCCTTATCCTCCAAGATGCGGACGGTGATGACACGTGGGCACCAAGGCCCCAAGCACAGGCCGTGGGCCACCCGGGAAGGCCCAACACTTCTGGGCATCGGGAGGGTGAGGCTGTCCTTCCGTGGGACGCGCTGGAGGCAGCTGTCCCCCTTCCTGCTCCTTCCTCTGCCCTGAAGCCCGCCTCCCCCCGCCACGAGCAGGTTAACCGTCGGACGTGTCGGGCTCCACTTGGGACACAGGGCGCCCACATCCCCTGCCGGGGCTTCCCCGACAACAGGGGTCAGCAGGACACGTTCTTCTGCTAGGGACACCCCTGGAGCTCCTGGGTCCCTGGTGACAGCTCACACAAGGAGCCCCAGGAAGCGTGTCAGGAAAACGTGGGAGCGGGCAGATGCAGGATTCCCACCATGTGGCCTTCACCGCCACACAGAGCCATGTGGAACCTGCCTGAGCTGCCTGCGCGTGCACCGCCCCCCGAGGGGTCACCCTGCTGATGCCCGCAGCGGCCGCCGGCCCGTTGGTGCCCGTCCGTAGCTGTTACTCAGCGTCCCATGTTCACAGATCGCTCGCTGCCGGCCAGGCCCATCCTTGGGGCCACCAGAAGCCACCCAGTCCCCTTCCTGCCATGGGTGGGTACGGTGACCAGGGAGGAGCTGAAGCCCGAGTGGAGAGTGAACAGGAGAAGCACCAGGAAGGACTGGAGACTTTCAGGGAGGCCAGGCACGGCAGGTGGCCCGAGGGTGGGGGGCGCCAGCAGAAAGATGGGTGAAGGTGTAGGTGACGTCTGTCCCTTGTGCAGGACAGATGGCCATCCACGGGCACGTCATCCACAGACCCTGGGGCATGGGGCTCTCCCACCCTCCGGGGCACAGCTGTCCTCGGTGCTGATTCTGACCTGCTGCTGCCCAAGTTCATGACCCAGGAAGTGTTCCTGCCACCGGCGCCAGCCTGCACCCACCCGGCCCCAGCCCCGGAGCCTCCCCTCTGGGGTTTCCAGGAACTGTCCAGGTCCCGGGCACACAGGGACCTTCCTGTTCCCACTGAGAGGGAAAAAGGCCTCCTACTATCCTGGGGGAGGAAGCCCTGGGGGTCTGGGGATGAGCCCCGGGGGATTCGGGGAACCGCGTGCCTGGGGGGCCTGGACGGGGCTGGCTTGCAGGCCCCCGGCCCCCATATAAGGGCCCGAGCCCGCTGCCCGGCCTTCCTCACTCCCAGGAGCTCAGCGTGTCACAGCCACAGCCATGAAGTGTCTCCAGCTCGCCCTGGGCCTGGCCCTTGTGTGTGGCCTCCAGGCCATCGTCATCCCCCAGACCATGGAGAACCTGGACCTACAGAAGGTGGGAGGACGGCGGGGGCGGGGGGTGAGCCGCAGGCCAGGCAGGGCAGTGGGAACTCAGGGGCGACACGAGCACGAGCGGGACCCTTGAGGTCGGGAAACCCCCACCTGCCTCTCCGTCTTCGGGGCAGCTTGTCCCTTGGTTTCCCAAGATCCAGAATGTTCTAGAGAACTTGTCCGATGTGTATCCTGACCCATCTGGAGAACACAGGGGTGTTATTTCCAGCGTGGAAATCGTGTAGCCCAGTGTCTGGTGGACGGCCCAGGGTCCTCCAGAGCTCACTGACGGCCGCCCCAGTTAGACTGGGCCTCTGCCGGGGTGGGAGGGAGAGCCCTGGGGGGGCCGGGCCCCTTCCCACCCCCCATGGCACTCAAGGCCCCGTCCCCAGGTGGCTGGGATGTGGCACTCCATGGCCATGGCGGCCAGCGACATCTCCCTCCTGGACTCCGAGGCCGCCCCCCTGAGAGTGTACGTCCAGGAGCTGAGACCTACCCCCGAGAACAATCTGGAAATCATTCTGCGCAAATGGTGGGTGTGCCCCTGCCCGGGGCTGGGGGCCAGCAGGGAGGAGGGTGAGGGGTAGGCAGGGGGGTAGGCAGGGCAGGGTCCTAATGGGAGCCGGCTCCGTCTGGGTGGTTCCCTGTGGCCTCGTGACCCCACCCCGGGCTCCGGGCCAGCAGGCCGACCACACAGGGTGGCCTCAGGTCTGTGGGCAGAGAGGCCCGTGTGGAGGCCGCTGGGCAGCTGTGGGACCGGGGCCCTGGAGGCCTGGGCTGGTCCTGCCATGAGCTCTGTCTGTCCCTGGACAGTGGGGTGGGGTAGAAGAGAGAGCTGGGTGAGTGTGGGGGGCAAAGAGGAGGACCCAACCCCCACAATTACCAGCCAAAGGCCGATCACCCTCGACTATGGGCACAAGGACACTCCTGGCCTGATTTCCCTCTGGTCTGCCCTCTCGAGGCTCTGTCCCTCTCGGTCACCTGCTGGGTCTAGAGGTCACAGTGCATGCAGCCCAGGCGCAGGCCTCCTTCCCGGGGCCCTCCTGGAGCCCGGCTTCTGCCCCAACCCGTGTTTGGCTCTACCACAAGAAGCCCGGCCGGCCCACAAAGAACCTTCTTTCAGGGAGGACGGTACGTGTGCTGAGCAGAAGGTCATGGCCGAAAAGACCAAAGTCCCTGCTGAGTTCAAGATCAACTGTGAGTGCTGGGCTCCTGGGCCGCGCCGGACAGCCGCCGCTCTGGCTCGCCACAGGGCTGGGGGGGCCTGTGTTCCGGCCTGAGGGTGCCCCGCATTGCCAGCTCTCCCGGCCCCTGCCCCCACCTTCAGTGCTATGGGTGTAGAGCCTCGGGTAGGTCCCTTCTGGGCTGCTCTGACCCTGGCGGCCACGAGACCAAGCTCACTGACTGTGGCCAGGACCTCAGGGAGCATCTGCATCCACCGCCCTCCATGCTGCCTCCTGGGCCTATCCTCCTGCCTGGCTTTGACCGGAGGAGGCCTCAGGTGACAGCTGCTGGCTGGCCCCAGGGGCTCCAGCACCTTCTGCTGCACAGGGGCTGGGACGTCGGCCCTTCCTGCGATGCTGTGCCCCTGGCAGCCCACAGGGACACCCCCCACCCCCACCCCGGCATGCCTCTCATCACCATGGCGACAGACCCTGGCCCCTCAGACCAACCTATTTCTGGAGGGTCCCCTTCTCCTCCCAGGGGCAGAAACCCACTTCTGAACCACTCTGGGCCCCAGGACACAGGACTGAGTGATGAGCGAGCCCTGTCTAGGAGGGGCTCAGCATCTGTGGCGGGATCCGCGGTGAACAGGGAGGGCCGCACATCTCCCTGGGTCATGTGGGGTTCTGGAGAAGCCCCCCGCCCGGGCCGTGCTGGTGGTGGCCACAGAGGACCCCATACACCCCCACCCCGGTCTCTCCCCAGATCTGGAGGAGAACAAGTTCTCTGTGCTCGACACGGACTACGACAACTACCTGTTCTTCTGTATGGAGAGCACGGGCGCGGCCCAGCCGAGACTGACATGCCAGTACCTGGGTATGTCCCCCGGCCAGCACCGGCCAGCAACAGGCCTTGAGTCCCCAGGGGAGGGCCCCAGGGTCTTGTCAGGAGAAGGTGGGCAGGTGCTGAGAAAGGTGGTGTCTTGGGGCCGGTAGGTGGCTGGTCACAAGGACAGATGTCGGCCGAGGGGCCGTTTAGCGGCGAGCTCCCACGAAGTCTCCGTGTGACAGGCAGGCCCACAGCCCTTGCACACTGAGTTTTCTTTATTCCACCAAGTAACAAGTCAGATACAAAAACATCTGTAAACTGTAATATCCTGAAAACAAGTATAAGGTGCCATTTCCCGGTCACAGGAACAGCACCACCGTGTGCTCCCCGGGTCCCCTCAGCAGAGGCTCCCGGGTCTATAAGTCAGAAGGCGCTGGTGCGGGACCCCCGGCAGCCCGGGGCAGGGAGCCTTCTGTTCCCAGCGCCGTGCCGGGAGGAAGGGGAGGGGCAGGGACCCTGGAGCCCAGGGCTGACCCGCCGCCCCCCACAGCCAGGACCCTGAAGGTCGACAATGAGGTCGTGCAGAAATTCGACAGAGCCCTCAAGACCCTGCCCATGCACATCCGGCTCTTCTTCAGCCCGACGCGGGTGGAAGGTGATCCTCTCCACACCCCACGTCCCCGCTCGCCCCCGCGTGGGGCTCGCCCATCGGACAGCCGCGAGCGCTGGGCCCCACTGCCTCCCATGGTGGCCCCCCGCTTCCTAGACCACCCAGGATGGGGGAGTGGGAGGTGCAGAGCCCCCGAGGTGGGGTCCTCCCGCCCCACCTCCTCTGCCGCACCCCTCTGGGCCCAGGGCTGTCCTGGCAACTTGTGACCCCCCCCACAACTCTCCCCTCCCCCACCAACAGAGCAGTGCCGCGTCTAGGTGAGCTCCTGCCTGACCTGCCTCCTGCGGTAAAGTACCAGCTCTGCCCCCACGTCCTGGGCACACGCACGGGTGGGGGGCATCCCAGGGGATGCCTAGTTCCCCTCTATCAGGCCCTGGTCCCTCTGCGGGAATGGCTGGAACCTGGCATCCCTCCTGGTGACCGCAGGGGCCAGGCTGGCCACGGACACCCTCTCTCCCGTGGCCTTCCTGGGATGTCCTCCCCATGTCCCAGTCAAGCTCTCGCACAGATGTCCCCGTGGCCTCTTCTGGGCAAGGGTGTGGGGGCTGGTGTGGGCTGCCCACCACTCAGCCTGAGGCGGAGAGGCTGTCCCTCATCCCCAGGCTGGGAGGGCCTGGCGAGGGCCCAGCAGGCTCCCCAGGAGTCACAGGGGAGCCCGCGTCCATTTCAGGTCCCAGAGATGACATCGCCCCCTTCCTGCCCCATCAGAGGAATCAGGAGGGACCGAGCCCACCCGGGGCTCCCAGACCTGCTCCTCCTCAGGCCGCGGGGTCCTCGGGGCCCCTGCTCTGAGCCTCTCCTCCTCCAGCAATAAAGGAATCAAGCAGCCAGCAGTCTGCCTGGGTCTTCCTTGGTCGTCGGGTGCAGGAGGCAGGGTTCGGGCTTCGGCACCACGGCCCGCGACATCTGGGGATCAGCACTCATGACGGGGTCTCTCTTAAACCTGACAAACACGATAAAAGGGTCTCAGGGGGCAGCGGGCCTGATAGGCTGCGGGCCGCATGACCTTCACAAAGGACGGGCAAGGAACGTGTGGGCCCTGATGTAGTAAACACCGACGGAGAACCACACGTGCGTTACTCGCCCATCAATCTGCGCTCTTCCGAAAGCGCAGCCCCGGGACCCTCACAGTCGTGTCCAGAAACAGGAGGGTGATTGCTACCAGGAAGCCTGGACACAAGCTCCACATGCCGATGCGCCGACCTGCTCTGGGCTGGGACGGAATAGAGGTGTCCCCAGTCAGTGGGTCCCGGGAAAGCAGTCAGAGGTGGAAAGGAGACCTGTTTTCCACACGTTCAGTGTCCCTAATGTAGGGTACAGAGAGAAGCAGGGTATCTTAAATACCAAGAACAACTTAGGGGCGCCTGGGTGGCTCAGTGGGTGAAGCCTCTGCCTTTGGCTCAGGCCATGGTCTCAGGGTCCTGGGTTCGAGCCCCACATCGGGCTCTCTGCTCAGCGGGGAGCCTGCTTCCTCCTCTCTCTCTGCCTGCCTCTCTGCCTACTTGTGATCTCTGTCTGTCAAATAAATAAATAAAATCTTAAAAAAAGAACAACTTAGATACAATATATACACATATTTTTATATGTGTAAAATTAGATACATGTGTTATAGATACACTTCTGGAAAAACACTAATCACCATTTGAGCTAAAAGGAAAACTTTAAAAATTAATTTAAAATATATATATTTTTTAATTCTTTAACTGAGGCGTAGATGAGCCGTGATGGTATATCAGCCTCAGGGTCCGGCCTAGCGGCCTCGAGAACCGTGTACCCAGCACAGCGCTCAGCCCCGGAAGCTGATGTGGTGGTCATGTCCGTGTGACTGACTGTGCTCCCCGTGCTGTATGTCTCGTCCTCGCAGCTCCACGTGTCATAACCAGAGGCTGTACCCCTCCTCCCCTCCACCGGGTTGGCCCCCACACTGGCAACCACCAGTGCGTTCTCTGTATTTGTGAGTCTGTGTTTTTGTTCGTGATTTATTTTTCCATTTGTTTCTCAGATTCCACATATACGTGAAATCAAATAGTGTTTCTCCTTCTCTGTCCTGCTCAGCATCCTCTGGGTCCGCGCGTGTCGTCACGAACGGCGAGACTTCCGTCTGGGTTCGGCACGGGCAGTGCGCCGTGCTGTCTGCGCACCGTGTCTCCCTCACCCGCTCATGACGGCAGGACGCGGGCTGCCGCCGGGTCTCGGCTCCTGCGGACGTGGTGCCGTGACTCGGAGAACGAGCGAGCAATGGGCACTGGCGGGAGGGGCAGAGGGAGAGAGAGACCCAAGGAGGCTCTGCACTGAGCGTGGGGCCCAATGCTGGGCTCGACCTCACGACCCTGAGATCATGACCCGAGCCCCCCAGGCTCCCCTATTTTTTAATTTTTTAAAGAACAATAGCTACAGAAAATAAAGAACAGCCCCAGACCTTCTCAGCCAGCTGCGATCAGGTGGCTCCTGGCCCGAGACCGGTCGCCCGTGGGTGTAGACATAGACGGGAACTTGCTGGGCCGGCCTGCGGCCAACCTGGAGGAGGAGGATACAAGAGAAGGGAGAGGAGGACGGCCCTCCCCGCTGGGGATAAAGACCCAAACCTCTAAATAATTTATCAGCAGGTTGACTCTAACAATGAATTCAACACATCATGATTCAACCCAGAGAGTCAAGGACGTTTCTATGTTAGGAAACAGCAAAACTTCAACAGCTAGGAGATCGGGGAAATGCCCATACAGGCAGCTTTTTTTTTTTTTTTTTTTTTTTTAATTTATTTGACAGAGATCACAAGTAGGCAGAGAGGCAGGCAAAGAGAGGGGGAAGCAGGCTCCCCGCTGAGCAGAGAGCCCGACGCGGGGCTCGATCCCAGGACTCTGGGATCATGACTGGAGCCAAAGGCAGAGGCTCCAACCCACGGAGCCACCCAGGCGCCCCCATATAAGCAGCTTTAACTGAGTTTTTAGAATATGTTCCAAAAGTGTCATATCCCTTTCATGAGGCAAACTTTCCACATATCGAAGGTGTCGTCCACCATCAGCTGGTTGACGCTGCGTCACCAAACAGCTTTAAGATCTCAGGGTCTTAAAACGTCCGATTTATGTCGTGATTCGTGATTACTGCGACTTCCTCCACAGATTACTGGGCATATTGGACCTCACGGCCATGCAGGAATCTAGAGGATCGAACAGCCACCCCGGGAGGTCTCCGGTCACCACACCAGAGGGAAAACATAGACACCCAGAGGGCGCAGGCCGTCCGCTCCGGGCTCTGTGCGGAGAGGCTCACGCGCCAACTCCCTTCCCCGCTTCTGGGCCGCCGTCGTCACTCAGCTAGAAGGAAGCAGAAATGAAATACAGTCCTACCTAGGCCTGGAAAGGAGCACGCTTAAACCGATCATTAAAAACAAAAACAAAACAACAACCAAAACACACAACCAGCGAACGTCATTCTTAGTAGTAAGAAACTGCTCACTTTCCCCCGAGACCGACAGCACAGCGTAGCCGACCTCCCTCAGCAGCCCTGTTGAGCCTCGTGCGGAAGTTCTCGGTGCAGAGAGAGAAGGAGAAGAAAGAAAAGGCGTGAGCGCTGGGAAGGGAACGCCTAGCATGACTGACCGGGCAAGAAAGACAGAAGACACCAATCATTAACTTGGGAGCGGAAGTGGGATCTCGCCACGGCCCCTGCAGGGGTCAAAGGACAAGAAGGGAATGTCATGACCAGCTCTACACACACGAGTGCGACGCTTTAGATGAAACGGGCCAATTCCCCGAAAACTACAAGCTACCACAACTAATCCCGTATGAACCAGACGATCTGAATAGCCCTACACTGGCAAGAAATCGAATTCCTGATCCTAAAACTCCACAAAAAGACATTTTCCGGCCCAGATGATTCCACCGGAGAATCACAGCACATCTTCGAAGAATCGGTCTGAATGCCGCACAACCTCCTGCAGAGGGTAAAAGAGGAAAGAACATTGCCTTATTTGCTTCATGAAGCTAATATTGCGCTGGCGCCAAAACCACAGAGTTTTTTTTTAAAAAAGAGAAAATTGTAGGCTAATGTTTCTCATCAATACGGATGCAACAATCCTTAACAAAATATTAACAAATAGAATTTGGCAACATATAAAAATAATTATACACCGGGGACGCCTGGGTGGCTCAGTGGGTTAAGCCTCTGCCTTCAGCTCAGGTCATGATCCCAGCGTCCTGGGATCGAGTCCCGCATCGGGCTCTCTGCTCAGCGGGAGCCTGCTTCTCCGTCTGCCTCTGCCTGCCATTCTGTCTGCCTGTGCTCACTCTGACAAATAAACAAAATCTTTTAAAAAAAATAAAAAATAATTATACACCGTAACAAGGTGGGATGTACACCAAGGATGAGGGGGCCATTCAGCACTTGAAAACCAGACAGTGTAACGCACCGTGTTATTAGGATCGCAATGAAAAATCATGTGAGCATAGCAGTCAATGTAGAAAAAGCATTTGACAAAATTCAGCATCTACTTGCAATTTTTTTAAAAATCCTCAGAAAATGGGAATAGAGGGGATTCCCTCAACTTGATAAAGGCATCTGCAAAAAACATAGGATTGACACCGTACTCGGGACGCCCGGATGGCACCGTAGGGTGAGCATCTGACACTTGGTTTCAGCTCGGGCTGCCGTCTCGGGGTTGTGGGATTGAGCCCCGAGCGTCTGGCTCTGCCCTCAACGGGAAGCCTGCCGAGATCCTCTCTCCCTCTCCCTCTGCCCCTCCCACTCGTACGCTCTCTCTCTCTAAAATAAATGATTACGTCTTAAAGAAAACAAGAGAATTAACGCTGTCCCTAGTGGGCACGATGAATGCTGTCATCCATGATGGATGGGTGGTGAGTGATCGCGAAGGCGGTGAGGATGTCCGCTCCCCACGTCCCACTCATCACAGTGCAGTAGCTGCCGACCAGGGCAACGGGGCACACAAAGGTAATGAAAGGCATACAAACCCGAAAGGAAGAAAGAAAACTACCCATGTTTGCAGACGACACGATGATCTAAGTGGGAAATCCTCGGGAATCTACAGAAACAAACAGAAGGAAACTTCTGGAAGTGCTGAGCTCATCGAGGTTTCAGGATATCAGATAAACACAAAAAACCAATGACGTTTCTACATCCTAGCGAGGACGTGTGGACACTAACATTAAAGATGCCAGTGTTAGTCACCCCCAAGTTGGTGGAAGACGGGGGTGCGAAGCTAGTGAAACGCGCAGGGTCCGATGCTGGGGGATGCACCGTTGCTGAGGGAAATCAAGGCGCTTCTCAATAAACAGGCCTACGGTGCTCGTGAGCGGAGACTCAACGGACAGAAAGACGTCCGTCCTCGGGCTGGCGTGCAGCGTTCACGCAGCTCCTACCGAAACCCCAGCAGGGCTTTTTGTAGACATACGTGAGATTTTTCTAAGTTTATATGGAGCACGAAGGCACTAGAAGAACCAACATAACTCTGAAAAAAATAATTGAATCGGTGGAATCGGCCCATTAAACTTCAAATCTTACTGTACAGCCAGAGGAATCAGGACTGCGGTGTTTGTAGGGGCAAAGACACACCAATCAGTGGGGCGGGGTGAAGAGCCCAGAAACGGACCCACACACGCCCGACTGGCATGCAGTTCCCGGGACTGGGGTGTCCTCAAAACTGTGCTAAATCCTCCCTAATGTGAGTACAAGCCCAGACAAGGTCCTGGCAAACAGTGGCCTCTCCTTCCCTCGCTCTCCACGGGTCCTTCCTAGGAAGGAGCCTCGTTTCTCCAAACCACAGCCTGGCCCTGCTCGGCTCGCTGGCCCCTGCCTCCCGTCCACTTCCCACCTAATTACCAAAACTGCTCCGAAGAAATCCCGCGGCTGAGCCGCCTGGCCTGCGTTGAGTGGGGAGCCCCGACGGCAGAGCCCCACTCCGCTCCAGGACACCGGTCCCCACGCCCCGCCTTGTCCTGGTGCTTTCCGTGGCTCGTGCCCATCTCTAGAAGGTAGAAGTCTGTTCCGTGCCTTGGGCCTACGGATTCTGAACAGCCTGGGCCAGGGGCGGCCTCGGTGGTCACAAGCCAGCAAGCCGCTCTCCTTTCCTCACCTGGCACCCTAAGGACGGAGCCGCCGCAGGACGAGAAGTGGCTGGCGGGTCCCGCCCAGCATGGAGCGCTGCAATTCCCCGGGAGGCCACTGGGTGTCACCCGCGGCCCCTGATTGCAGGAACAGCCCAGAAAACACAGAAATGCAGAAATGCGGGGGGACGTTTGCCCCAGAGGCTCACAGTCCGGCTCCTGCCCATCTCCCTCTTCACTCAGGCCAGGCCCAACCCCTCCTGGAGAGCCATGTTGGACGTCCACAAGAGGGTCTCGCTGGTCCTTCAGTGACCTCCACGGCATGGGCTGGACCTCGGGTCTGCAAGGACGCGTCAGCCAGAGCCTTCTGAGCTCCCCTCTGATGTGGCCGTGACTGTCCCGGGTCCCCCGAGGCCAGGCGGGCAGTGACCAGCATGTGCGAGCTGCCAGGTGGAGCCTGGGCCCATGTCCCTGGCGTCCTGCCCAGCGCACCCGTCCTCTCCCCCAGACCGCCCCCCCCAAGACAGACGCTAGACCCCTCCCGGGGCAGAGGGAGGCCCAGAAGAGCCGTGGGCTGTCATCTGAGGTCCTACCCTGGATGCCCACGGGGACACCCCTTGGTGAAGGTGCTGGTGACCTTTCGGAGGCCTGGAGCTGCTCTCCCTGTGTCTGGCTGGGGTGATGGGGGACCCCGGAAAGCCCGGGAGGGACAGCACCTCAGCCCCAGGCGCGGGTGGGCATAATGATGGTAAGAGCAACCAGCCTGTCCGTGGGGGCGGCTCTCAGTCCCGGGGCTCCCGGTGCAGGAGGGGGGCGCAGGAGGGGGGCACAGGACAGGGCTCGGTCAGGGCAGGGTCCAGGACCCAGTGCACACAGCAGACACTCTGGTGCTGACCTCTGATGTCCATGGCTTGTATGACCGGGGCGGAGGGGCAGGGGGATGGCAGGAGGGAGGGACAGAAAGATTTGGGAGCACCAGGACGAAAACCCCTACCCCAGGCTCCGGTCCAGCCCCCAAACACGCATGGCTCCCCCCACCCCTCCACGCGCCGCCCCCGCTGCCCAGCAGAGGTCTTTTCATTTCCAGCTTGTGCACATTTTTTAACTTTTGTGGGAAAGGATCTGAGGCTTGGGAGCTGCTCTCCGGGACGTTCCCAACACCCACCGCCCCCACCCCCGCACCGCCCAGAGCAGTTTCTACAACTCTGCATCCGGGCACTGCCGGCCCCCCCCCCCTCTTTGGCCACGGCCCTCCTGGCTGACTGGCTGCCCCCGCCGCTCGGGGGCTGGTCTCCGGGGGCTGGTCTCCCACGTGGCCTCCCGGCCCCCTCCCTGCCAACCCCGCCTCCTCGAGAAGGTGTGACCCTGACGGCCTTGCAGCCCAGGGATCTTGCCAGAACATCACCACCAGCTGCCATCACACAGATGAAATCCACATTCTACACGTGACCCAGGAGCCTCTGTGCCCTGGCCTTGGTGACCTCCGGGAGCCCCCTTACCTACCCCACACCCCCCCCCACGTTCCCACGCCCCTCAGACCTGGGTTCCCTCAGTCAGCCGTCCCCCACGTGCCTCAGGACTCTCGCACATGTCCTTCCACCCTCTAGAGTACTGTTCCCTCCTCCCCTCGCCCAGCCTCACCCCAGCACACAGCTTAGCGGTCACCCCTTCCACGAGGTGGGCACCGTGTGACACTGTCATTCATGTGCCCACGCGTGGAGCCCCCGGGCAGGCTACACGTTCCAGAAGGTTCTGTCAACCTGTCACCGCCTCCCCGTGCCCACAGGTGCCTGGCAGGAGGCAGGGGCCCGCTCTGGGACAGAGCAGTCTGCCGCTGTGCCAGCCTCCTCCCATCAGGGCTTCTGGACCATTCTCCCGTTCCTCCTTCCGAGGGACACAGTCCCCGCTCTGCAGACCCCCCGCCTCTGGTGTCTGGGCTCAAGGGTAAAGTCTGTCTTCAGCCCTACCGTGACTCCGTCGGCCCAGCTCTGGTCTCCGGGCCCTGGGGTCGGGCTCTGCCTGGGGCCGGGCTCACTGTGGGCCTCACACAGCCGCCCCGGCCGCCCCCAACAGCACAGGAACAGCAGTCCACAGCTCTCCCGCGCGACTATGAGGTCCTCCCCAGCCCGAGAGCCCCCAAAGCAAGTCAGCGCCACCTGGGCATGGGGACCGGGACCCAGGTCCAAGGATGGAAGCAGGACGCTCCCACCCAAACATCCTATCTGACCTCAAAGCCCTGGAAAACTGCAGCCTAAGCCTCCTGTCCCCTCCCCCTAGGTGGGGGCAGCGACCACCTGCTCTGCCCAGCCATGTCCTCAGAGACCCCAGAGCTGACCAGCCCCCCCCCAGCTTTCCTGCCGCTCCTGGGTGTTCCTCGCAGCCCCAGGGGATTTGGGGCGCCCGTCTGGGCGGCCACAGCAGACGGGATAGGATCCTCCAGCCCCGCCTGGGTGAACCCAGCGTGACCGGTTCTCACTCCTGGTGTGACCCAGATAGCCGGGCTCCAGTGGACATGGCTCACGGGAAAGTGTAGAGTCAGTCAGAGAATTCGACACCATAGCCTAGACTGATGGGGGCCCCCAGACCCCCTCCGGGAACCACGCAGGAGGACGGCCGAGGAGCCGAGTCCGGAGCCTGGTGACCCCGAGGCTTCACCGACGCTCAGAGCACCAGCCCCATGAGGATCCAGGGTGCTCGGCCGCCTCAGCAGGCCACGGGTTTGGGGGCCGGGGGGACCAGCGGGAGGACGCAGGGAAGGAGCAGGCTCCCAAGAGAGGGGACAGACAGAGGAAATCACCTAAAGACCCCTGACATGGGAGCCAAGTGTCCCTGGCACATGGAGGGGAGGGTTCCCTCTGGGCTGGTTCCTCAGATCCTCCAAGGTGCAATCCCAGGGACATTGTCTTGTCCCCCCATGTCCACCTCTGGAGCGTCCTGACCTCCCTGTCCCTTCCCCATGGCTGTCCTGTCCTCCCTGTCCCCCTCCCCCATAGCTGTCCTGTCCTCCTTGTCCCCCTCCCCCATGGCCATCCTGCCCTCTGTGCCCCTCCCCCATGGCTGTCCTGCCCTCTGTGCCCCTTCCCGAGCTGTAAAGCTGTAAACCAGCTCTGCCTCGGCTCCAGGCTCTCGTCTGCACCCTGGCCCGCAGGGTCATGCAGCTCGGAGGGCCCCGGGAGAGGGTGGTGGGCCAGCGGCTGCTGGAGTCTGGTTTGAGTGGCCATGATGGGAGAGGGTGTGGGACATGCTGTGGGCAATATGAACCAGCCCCATGGGGCCCCGGGTTCAAGCCAGCGTGCCGAGCGCCAGCCTGAGAGTCTGCGCGCCTCCCGCCTTCCCTCCCAGCTCACCTCCCAGGACGGTGGAAGGGGAGGAGGGGGAGGGCAGTCCCGGCTCAGATGAGCACGGATGCCCCCAGAGGAGCACCTGCCAGGAGGAGGAGCTGAGCTCCCAGGGGTGAGGTGACGCCCAGGACAGCCAGCAATGTGGCCAGACTGCCCCGACGGCACCCGCCGCCCAGGTCAAATGACACCCGCCCCATCCCTCAGAGATAAGGGGGGGTGTCAGGGAGGCCACATCCTTCCGTGGGAATAATTCTGAGTGTTCAGGGAGCCTGGCAGGGACAGTTTTCTGACAAGTGGCCTCTGGAGGACGCCCAAGAAGAAAGGACCCGGCCGCCAGGCCTCCTCTCCCTCGGGCCCCAAGGTCATGGCCCCGCAGAGGGGGCCACTGCTGCTGCTGGCCCTCAGCCTGGGCCTGGCCGGTGCCCAGAAGACCCTAGATGACGTGCCGGTACAGCCCGGGTTTAATGCCCACGAGGTAACAGAGCCAGGTCAGGGCCCAGACACAGTCCTGGGACGAGGAGGCGGGTGCCCCTGGGGGCTTGGCATGGCAGCGCGGCAGCCTCTGGGAGCGGGACCCGGGGAGAGAGGCCAGCTGAGAGGCGAGGGGCGGCTTGGGCCCAGGCACAGGCTTGCAAAGGGACAGCTGCTCCTCGCGGAGTCTGCCCGGCCCAGACAGGAATGGAGGGTCCTTGCACTCCCGCTCGGCCCTGGGGGCAAGGAGGGGCCCAGGGTCCCCCCTGCCTGCCTGTCCCATCTGCCCAACACCCAGCACTGTGGGGAGCGTGGCTGGAGCGAGGCCAGCACTCGGTATGGTTCTGGGGCGTCCCTCTCACCTCCCCAGACCCGGCCAGGGCATCTGGAACCCAGCAGGGGTCAGCGCTACGACCAGACACGGGAGAAGCTGAGGGAAGCGGGGAAGGGAGAGGCAAGAAGGGGACTGGGGGAGACAGAGGGCAGCCTCACAGAGGAGGCCATTTCCAAAAGGCCAGCTGTTTCCCCCCCCCCCACCAGCATACCCTGCTGGCCCTTGAGCTCCCTGGGCGGCGCTCAGCGCTGGGGTCCTGGGGCCTGAGAGTGGAGACTCGGACCAGGGAGTGTCCATCCCCCTGCACCCCGCAGGTGGAGGGACGCTGGCTGACTGTCCAGCTGGCTGCCAGCCGCGCCCACCTGGTCTCCCCAGACGACCCCCTGAGGCTCGGCCTCCATTCCATTTGGACACGGGGCGAGGACGTGGAGTTCGTCTTGTTCTGGACGTAAGCATGGCCTCTGCAGCCCCTCACAGAGTGAGCCCGCCCGGCGGCCTCCCAAGGGATGGTGACCAGTGGGGAGGACCAGAGGGACATAAGGCACTAAGTTGCAGGCTTGAGACCCCCCAAGAGGTGTAAATCTAACTTCAGAAGCCCCAGAGCCTTACCACGAGGGGCTGGGGACAGACCCGCACATGCCCGGTCCCTCCCACCGTGGAAACCACAGAAGCCCAGGCAGGGCTGGGCTTCACACTGGTCAGGTGATGGGGAGCATCTACGGTGATGACACGCTGTGCTGATGTCAGCCATACCTAGACCTGTCCTGCACCCAGGGCCTTGAGGACCCCAAGTTAGATCCACAGCCTTGTTGGTGCTCGGCCATAGACACCCACCCCAAGGGCCGTGCGTTCCCAGGGTCCGCAGGCACCCCGCCCACGCCCCACCCACTCCAGCGGAGACACTGAAGACCCCGGGGCGGGGGGCCAAAAAGGAGGGGCCTATGTTTGGAGCCCAGTGACTAGGGACAGCCAGGACCAGGTCCCCACCCAGAGACCTGGAGCTCCAAGCCAAGGACAGACTGGGTCCCACTCCTTCCGGGAGGTTTGGCTCCATTCCAGCAACAAGGAAATCGCTGATTCCTCGCTCCTGCCCTCTAACCCTGTGCCCCAGCTGGATGACCTCAGGAGCCCAGGGAGCCGAGAGACTCAGGCAGACACCTGGGACCTCAGCCAGGGCGCCTCTGATGTCCCCAGGGGCTGGGAGACAGGAAGAGGACTTGACCACCATATGCCCCTCTTTTCCCCAGGGGAGAGGGGGTGTGCAAAGGAGTGAACATCACCGTCCACCCAACCGGGCTCCAAGGCCAGTTCCAAGGTTCCTGTGAGTAGCCCGCCCTCTGGCCTGGGTGCCGTGCTGGACGGGGACGCTCGATGTCCCGAACCAGGGTGAGGGCTGGAGGGAGACAGCCTCCCGGGGTCCTGCACTGTCCGGGGTCCTGTCGGGGGCTGAGGAGAGAAGCTTCACCTGTCACCGGGCCGGGGTCGCCCACAGTGGAGGGAGGCAACAGCGTGCACGTCTGCTTCGTGAGCACGGACTACAGCAGCCTCATTCTTTATGTCCGCCTCGAGGACGCCGACGAGGTCACCAGCCTGTGGGCTCTTCTGGGTAGGTGGCGGCTCTCCGGATGCTGGCTGGGGCCTCTGCCCAACACCTGGGCTTAGGGGACGGGGGCTCCGGGGGTGCTGGCGCCACCAGGGACTCTGTGGGTGCTTTCCCCGGGCGCCCGTCCCTCAGGGGGGCAGCCCTGCACCTGCCCGCTGGCTCCCTCTGGAGTTCACTCAGATTCGCCCGCGGTGCGCACGTGTGGGAGTGTGCGTACATGTGTGTCTGCGTGTGCGTGTGCATGCCCGCCCGCGCGTGTGTCCCGGGAGCGGGGACACTTAGCACAGAAAACGCCCCCTGTCTTGACCAGGGAGCTAGTCAAGGATCCTAAAGGTCCTGAGTCCCGTCAGGCCCAGAAAGTGGAAGAGGCACATGGGGCAGACCCGGGGAGGTGTGGAGGATGGGCTGGGCGGGTGGGGGCGCCTGAGGACTAGATGGAGGCGGCGGGGGGTGTCCCGGGCTGGCGAAGTGGCGCAGGCGGCAGGCTGCCGTGTGAAGGGGGCCCCCCCGCGGGGGCTGGGCCTGATGCACCCCCAGAAGGAGCGCTGTCCCTACTCCGCCAAGGGGCGGACCTGCTCCCGGGGCAGACGAGGACGGAGGGGCCAGGGCTGAGGCCGCAGCCACCAGCCAGTCCGCAGCAGGGCTCGGGCCGGAAAGAGGAGGGGGCGCTCGGAGAAAAGACACGGCCTCCAGACTCTGGGCCCCTCTGACTTCAGCCAGAAGAACGCGCGGGGACCCCTCGTGGCTGCGGAAGTTCCTCGAGTACGCGGCCAGATTCCACCTGCAGAAAGCCCCCATCTTCAACCTCGACGGTAAGCACGGCGCTCCGGACACCCCCCCACCCCGCCCCGAGACCAGGCCACCGTGCTGGGGCCTCACCCGCCGGGCCCGGAACCCCTAGGAGCAGTGACAGGCACAAGACCAGAGCAAGCAAAAATACGGGCAGCCTCTCTGGGGCCGCAGCGGGTTGGCCCAGTGCCGGGCGCCTTGCCTGCCAGATGGCACGAAGCCCCTAGAACACAGCGACCTGGGCACAATATCCATCCCCAATCTGTGGATTCGGACGCTGGGATCCGAGGGGCTTGGAAACAAGGCCAAGGCCACCCAGCAGAGCCCCTCACCCCCACACCCCTTCCCCGTGTACCGTTCAGTCCATCAACACACGCATACCAGGCTCTTTGGGGTGGCGGTGGGGGAAGTATGGAGAACAAGGCAGACACACCCTCCAGCCCTCTCCCGGGTTACCCGGGGTCACTGCAGGCCACCCCCTGATCTGTCAGGGACAAGGGAGCCCGGAGCAGGGGAGGATGGCCGCGCGGCAGGGTCAACAATGGAGGCAAGGGGGACGACCCGAGGGGCGGTGGGGGGGTGGAGTCTGGGTCAAAGTGAGGGCACAGGGCCGTGGCAGGACACGGTGGCCCGTGGGTGCCGGGCTGCAGAAGGCAAGCTGCTCCCCAATGAGGGCAGCCGGCTGCACACCAGGTTCAGTTGGTTTCAAAGGGAATGGACAAAACCTTGGGATCCCTATCCTGTCCTCTCCCTCCACAGCCCGGTGCCCCGCAGCTGAAGCCTAGGTCAGGGCCGCCGGAGATGTCCTGCCTGGCCCTCCTGACCCCTGCCCTGGCCTCCCTCCCCTCCCCCTGCCTTGCTTGCCCTGGGGCCTCCCGAACCCCTGGGCCACCTGAGGCAGCCCCTCCAGCCTGAGCCTGAGCCCGGCCTCCAGCCATCCCCTTCCTGGCCTCTCCCAGCTGGGCCCAGGGGCGTGAGAATGCTCTGAGTGGCCGGGAGGGGACCGGCAGCCCCCACGGCTCTGGGCCACCGCAAACACGGCACTGCAGTGGCGCGGGGGACAACCCCACTAGGGTCTGGGCTGGGGCTCCTCTGACCTGCTTCCACCTGGATCCTGCTCTGGGTCAACTCTGGAGAGGTGTGCTGGGCCGGTGAGCCAAGCCTCACACCCGCCCAGGTCAGAGAGCGCAGAGGGTGCCCAGTACCCACCCACGCACTCCCGGAGAAGAGCCAGGGAGACAGGCCGAGGCATCTGCACGACAGGGGAGCCGAGACAGGCCAGCACCCTTTCCTGAAGGTCAAGGGGGCCACCAGGACAGTGACTGGACCCAAGCCGCCCCCTCTTCCCGGGTGAGCAGAAGACAACCAGGGAAGGGCAGGCTCTCGGGAAACTGGGTCAGCGGCCTCCACACGGACCGTCTGGAAATGTCAGAGACAAGTATGACCAGATCCTGCCCCAGAACTGCTCCTGCGAAGACAAGACCACGCCCCCTCCGAAGGCCACGCCCCTTCGGAAGGCCACGCCCCTTCGGAAGGCCACGCCTCAGCAAGGCATCATCCACCACGCCCAACCCAGCGCTTGAGCTCAGCACCATCGCCCCTGAGCCACCCGGCCCCCAGCAGACGTCCACCTGCCGCTCGCTCAGGCGCTCCTCGAGACCACCGGGTGCTCAAAGCACGATGCTTGCCTGCGAACCAGAAAACCCAAATTCCAGACATAGAATGGCCGCGGTACAATGAGAAAGTAATGCTCATTTAGCCAGAAATCTGCAGACTTTATACGGAGAAAAAATGTTCAAGTCCTTCCTCTGGGACAGTGAAAAAGTGACTTAAGTAAATGGACATGGGGTTTCCTGCATAGTCTTCAATATCATAAATACGTAATAATCCTCAGGGTAACCTGTGCCTCCAAGAAATTCAATCAATATTACAGTTGGGCGGGGCAAGGGCACCTGGGGGCTCCGGTGGTGAAGCGTCTGCCTTCCGCTCAGGTCACAATCTCAAGGTCCTGGGATCGAGCCCTGCATCGGGCTCCCTGCTCAGTGGGGAGCCTGCCTCTCCCTCTGCCTCTGCCTGCCTCTCCCTCTGCCTCTGCCTGCCTCTCCCCGCCTTGTGTGCCCGCTCGCTCTCTCTCTCTCAAATAAGTAAATAAATAAAATCTTTTAAAAAATATTCCAGTGGGATCTTTACCCCGAACCAAAAACCCAAATCTAGAACCCACACGAAAGAACTAAAGTTTTGACATGTTTAGAGAGAAGCCCCACAGGTGCCGTTCCGTTAGAGCGAGCAGGACCCAACAGCAATCACAACTGCACAGACTCAGCTCGGGGACAGAAGAACCACAGGGGGTAGAGTCAAGAAATGAACACTAGCAAGCATAGGAACAGTGCGGTGTACAAATGGCCCATCTTAAAAGACATTATTTATTCAATAAACAGTGCTGGGAGAAATGGCCAAGAGATTTGGAGGGAAAAAAATTAAGTTTAGCTGTCTCACTCTGCATTATCTTAAAATTAATTCCCGGTGACTCTGGGCAAACATAAAACCTTGAAAGTCTGTCTCCATCTCAGGGATGGGCCCCCACCCTACAGATATAAATATCAGGGGAAAGGATGGTAATTATGCTTTCGATGTCTCAGAAACATCCTCACCAAAATTAAAATCCAAACCGGAAATTAATATTGTCAAGAAGCTTGACAGAGGGCCCACACGACCTCTCAGAAGCTATCCGTCAGAGCTCGCGAAGAGGACCCCAGCGTGCGAGAAGTGAGCAGAGCACAGACACCCATCATTTGTACCATCACGTATCAGACGGCCGGTCATTATAGCATGAGGGGAGGTTTGACTTCACAAGGAGTCCTAGAAAAAGAGATGCTATTTTACTTAACAGGTTGGCAAAATTAAGTGTTTTTTATAGCTCACTTAGCACCCGCGGTGTGAAGAAGTGCACTGTTGCTCGGAGGGATGGAAATGGGGGGCCGTTCTGGGGGACCCAGCTTCACGTCTTCTGGACAGACTTGTCCTTGGACCTGGGAGTTCTAGACAAGAACACGTTGACCTATCCTCATCCCAAAGAAGCCAAGGAACTCACGGTGCTTTCGGTCTGATCCCATGATTTTGTTAAAGGTAGAACATTAGAGTCCCTTCCAGGATGTCCCCCAGGCCTGCCCAGCAGGTGTCGAGGGGGAAATCCGCTTGTCTGTTGGAGTGAGGCTCTCCTTGCTCTCTCCAGGCCCCACCTGAGACGGCTCGCACCAAGCTTGTGCCGTCGGGGCTGTGGGTCGTGGAATATCCCTTCTCCTTTTCGAGACATTCACGGGTTCTGTTTTCAAGAGCTGCTCTGTGACACCCAAGGATGGAAGTCCTTGAACATGGCATCATCAGCCCCAGAACAGTGGGATCTGCTAATGCCAGACAAACACGTCCTTCATGAGCACCTTCGGGATTGATGGTGAGGGACGTGCCCTAACACGATGGGGGTGCCCACGGCTCAGCCACGGGGCAAGTCCTGCCCCACCTTCCTCTCCAGGACACAACAGCCAGTGTCTCTTGTGGTTTTCCTGTTCTATTTGCCATCCAGGAGTGCTGTGCCCTTGGGCGGCTGCAACGCAGCCCCCCAGAGGGGCGGCTTGAACATCAGAAGGGTGTTCCCTCACCTCCGGGAGGCTGGGGTCTGAGGGGCCAATGTGGCTGGGCTGCTGGTCACTGCGTGTGTACACACATATGCACACGTCCTGAGCTCCCATCCAGCAAGGTCACCAATCCGCTCGGATCAAGACCCACCTCGGGACCTCACTTGCTGTAATCGCGTCTGCGAAGACCCCATGTCCAGGTAGCCACGTGCGGCGGTGCCAGGGTCAAGGCTTCCACCTCTGACCTGGGGGATGCGACAGAGGTGTCACACTGACCAGCACTGGTTCCTGTCCCACAGAGGAAACCCTCAGCCCCTCCAGCCCTCGTGGGGACTCTCAAAACCCTCACTGCCCTAAACAGACGATGGCCACTGTGCTCTCCTCCACAGCAGCCTGTCGCCTCGCATGGAGAGGGTTCCCCTCCTGAGCCACCGCGCTGTCCCCGCCCCCCACACCCCCTTCTCCCTTTTAGCACTTTGGACTTCCAAAAGCAATGCGGTGAGCGTTCTCCTGTGCCATGCGGGGCCGCGGGCTGCTGCGGGACACAATTCTGATCTCAACAACCACTTCCTTCCCTTCATTGCACCCGAGACGGCCTTTGCCGCAGAGCTCAGGGCATAGCTTCTTCGTGCCAGGATCAAAGAAGGGTCTGCGTTTGGTAGGAACGCCCCAGGCCACCCGTGTCCGTCACATACCGACACAGACGATTCGTGGGGATTCAACACGGCAATGCACGCCCAGGACCGACGCACATGACGCATTCTGCCCGTGAGCTGACGGACATTTATTTGTTCCCTTTTTTCTTTGCCCTTTTGTGTGTATTTTTTTCCTGAGCTACAATCTTTCTCTACTACGCCTCCTGCCCCGCCGGCTGCCTATAACATGCAGACTCTGACATTGCTGTGATCAAAAGCACGTTGTCATTTTTATGCTTTATCCCGCGTGGACCAAACTGGACGGTTCATAGCCACAAGGAGAAACATCTCCCGCGGTGGCCTCCATGTGCACAGCCTGGAAACCAGGAGCACTTTAGGACGCCCTCTGTGCTCGAGAATCCGCGTCTACTCGGTCAGTCAGTGGCGGGAGGAGCTGGCAAGTCAGAGGGCCCTCTGGGAGCACTGCACGGCCTTGACCAGCCCAACCTATGCAGGGGCCACAGCGCGTGTCCCAGCAGACTCCGGAGACGGCAGCTTGGCCGGCTTGTGGTGACAAAGTACTTGTCCGGGGTCTTCCGTAGGTGCTGCTCAGCCCGTTGTCCTTGTCGCAACTGACGCCCTCCAGGTATTCTTTGATGACATTTAAAATCTCCAGGGCCATGCCACCGAGGACAGGGCTGTCGTCGTAGTAGTAGTCGCCCTGTCCCGACGGGACACACGCCTAGACGCAGCTTCCTCTCGTGAGGGAGGTCCCCCGTGTCTCTGACGTGCAACCTGGGTGCGTCCGTGGCTCCGCTCCACGTCTGGTTCCACGCCGCAGGCATCCGGGAAGAGCTCTTGAGCCCTCTCGGCCGTCACGCTGGAGACAAAGTCCACTGTGACCTGGATACGCCATCCTGTGTGTGCAGCTAAGTTCGTGTGCGCGAGGTCCGAGCCGTCCTGCCGTGGCCCCCGACGTCGAGGACCTGGAGCGTCTGCCACGGCCCTGGCTCCGGGAGCGGCAGCCTGCAGAAGGCGTCCCCTGTGAGGTAGAAGACCGCCCTGTAGCCGGTCATGAGGTGCCCACGGGCCGACGGACGGATGGCTCCAGGTACGGATCCACAGTCCTACAAAACCCATGGAGGGAGACGCTCCCTAAACACTTTCAGGAGGAGACACGTCACCCAACGTGCCGCCGGACTGACGAGCCAGTGATGATACCGGACCCGGAAAGGGGGGCCGGTCAGGTCTGCAGCCCCAGCCGCACTGGGTGGTAAGGAAGGATGTAGTGAACCCGGGGTCCGAGAAAAGCCAGGGGTTCTGAAACAACTGCTGGGCAGACAGGAAACGTGAGCTGAAGGGCAGCGGTCCGTGCGGCCGAGTGGCGTGAGCAACCCAGCGAGCAAAGAGGGACAGCGTCCCGGGGTTCACACAGGACGGCCGGACTCGACGGTCAGGGGCGCCCACGGCGGCCCGGGGGAGGAGGTCTCTGCAGGCTTATTTGCACACACCTGCCCATAGCAAGGACGGCCAAGCCTGCGGTGAGGCTCCGGCTCCCATGGTACACCCAGGACCTGCCTACTCAGAGTGCCTTCCCGGACGGCTGGAGCAAGGCAGTCTGTGGTTGCTGCAACCTCGGGGCATCTTCTGTTGACCAAACGAGAACGAGTAAGCAGCTCCTGCCTTTGCTCCCACAGCCGCAGAGGCCGTGGAGAACCAGCTCCCCGCTAACGGACAGAGCCCTTACCACGCGCCAGACGCTCGGTCCGGGTGGCTTAAGCAGCTCATGCCATCTTCGCAGGGCCCCACACAGCAAGCATGTTTTGGTCCTTGTTCTCGGTGTGGGGGAAACAGAGGCACAGATCGGTTCAGTGAGCTCCCCGGTGCCAAAGAGCTAACACGTGCAGGTCAGTGCACAAGACCCAGCAATGACTGCTCTTGTCACCAGGTCACCTGCCTTTGAGCCCAGCGGCCACGTTCTCTGAGCTCCAGCTTACATGGAGGCCGCCAGAGTCCGTGTCCTCTGATCCGGCCTGAAGCCAGCGCTGCGGGCAGAGTGCCTCCACCTCCCCACGTGTCCCTAAGCCCTTCAGTTTCCCTTCCTCCTCCTCCTCTCTCCTTCCCCTCTCCCCAAAAGATCTAGAAGACCCTTGGCTTTAAACCTCTCCTTCTTGCATTAGGTCCATCAGCACAATCCAGCAGAAATTTTAAAATGAGTCCAAAAAGGGACAGAGATAACAGAATTGCTTCCAGTAACAACAGAACCTAAAATACATAAAGATGGTTCAACATTTGGGGCGCCTGGGTGGCTCCGTGGGTTGAAGCCTCTGCCTTCAGCTCAGGTCATGATCCCAGGGTCCTGGGATCAAGCCCCACATTGGGCTCTCTGCTCAGCGGGGAGCCTGCTTCCTCCTCTCTCTCTGCCTGCCTCTCTGCCTGCTTGTGATCTCTCTCTCTCTGTCAAATAAATAAATAAAATCTTAAAAAAAAAGATGGTTCAACGTTTGAAAATTGTTCAGTGCACATACCATTTAAGAAATTAAACAGATGCCCATATCAATTGATACAGAAAAAAAAATTATATAAAGTCTAACAACTATTTATAAGGAAGAAAAAAGAGGGAGAAGACAAACTCCCAGAAAAAGAGAAATAGAGGGAAATCACCTTAACTTGATCAACACCATCTACAAAAATCCCACGGCCCCCATCATACTTAGCAGTGGAAGACTGCGTACTTCCTCCCTAATGCTGGGAACAAAGCAAGGATGCCCCCCCCCCCCCGCACCAACTCTTACTCAACAGAGCGGTGCGAATTCTAGCCATTGCAATAAGGCAAGAAAAGGAAACGAAGCACCAGACGGGAAAGGAGAAAGTGACTATGTCCCTGTTTACAGATGACGTGCCTACACATAAAATCCCACAAAATCTGCCAAAAGATCTCCTAAAACTAATAAGTGAATTCTGCAAGGTCATGGGATGATACAAGATTATCACACACAAAATTTAATCTCATATCCATATACTAACAAGGAACATGCAGAAACTGAAATTAAAAACACAACACTATTTACATTTGCTCCCAAGAAAATGAAATATTTCGACACACCACTGTACCCACTAGAAGTCAGCCCGACAGCCCCCGGCAACGGCTGATCTACTTTCTGTCTGTGGGATTCCCTTTCCCAGGAATCCCCTATAAACGGGATCATGCCCATTGGTCCTCTGTGCCTGGCTTCTCTCACTTCACCTGTTCCCAGGGGGTTTCTATATCGTAGCATGAATCAGTACTTCATTCCTTTTACGGCTGAGTAATAGTCTACGGCATGGGTTTTGTTTACTCACTCATCAATCAATGGACATTTTAGTTGTTTACATTTTTCAGCTCTTATCAATAGTACTGCTGTGAACATTTCTATGCAAGACTTTCTGTAGACATGTTTTCAAGTCTCTCGGATGTACTTGTAGGTGAAATTTCTGGGTCACCTTGTAATTTCATGGCTAACTTTTTGAGGAAGTGCCCGACATTTCCAAGCAGCTACACCATCTTACATTCCTACCAGCGGTCTATAAGAGTTCAAAGTTCCCCACATTCTCACCAGCACGTCTTGTGGTCTAACTTTCTGAATCCAGTCATCCTACATACAGTCTTTTTTTTTTTGAGATTTTATTTATTTATTTGACAGACAGAGATCACAAGTAGGCAGAGAGGCAGGCCGAGAGAGAGAGGAGGAAGCAGGCTCCCTGCTGAGCAGAGAGCCCGATGTGGGGCTCGATCCCAGGACCCTGAGTTCATGACCCGAGCCGAAGGCAGAGGCTCAACCCACGGAGCCACCCAGGCAGCCCCCCATCCTACAGTCTTCACACATCATAGGGTGTGACCTAGATTTGCATTTCCCTGATAACTAATGAGGCTCTTTTCATGTGCTGAATAGGCACGTATTTGAAATGGCTCATTTAAGTCTTTGGGCAACAAAAGCAAAAAGAAACCACTGAGACCACATCAAAGTAAAAGCTGTGGCACAACAAAGTAAACCTTCAGCAAGATGAGGAGGTAATCTACCGCGTGGGAGAAGATACTTACAAACGATGTCCTAAGATATTTACAAATGAAGTTAAGATACTTACAAGATATTTAAGATATTTACAAACGATGATATTTACAAACCTGTTACGGGGTTATTATCCAATAAATATACAAAACCTCAACACCAAAGGACAATGCAATTAGAACGTGGACCAATAACCAGAACAGACAATTTCCCAGACATCAGACGGCCAACACACGAGTGGAAAGATCCTCAACACCACCACAGCCATCATCAGGGAAATGCAGATCAAGACCACAGCAAGATGTCACCTCACACCTGTTCAAGGCAAGTGTCCGCAAGACAGGAGATAGCAAGTGTTGGCGAGCACGTGGAGAAGCGAGAACACTCGCGCCCTGTGGTGGGAAGGCAAACCGGGGTGGCCGCCATGGAAGACAGCAAGGACATTCCTCAAAATTTTAAAACAGAAATTTGAAAATGGAAGTAATTCCACTTCTGGGTATTTACCTGAAGAACATGAAAACGTAAATTCCAAAAGATACATGCCCTGTCATATTTATTGCAGCATTATGTACAATAGCCAAGACACGGAAATGACCCAAGTGTACTGACGGATGGACAGATAAGAGGGGGTGTAGACACACGATGGAATATCACTCAGCCATAAAAGAGGTTGAGACCTTGCCCGTCACAACAACACAGATGACCCTAGAGGGTATTATACTAAGTGGAACAAGTCAGTCGAGAAAGACAAATACCATAGGATTTCACTTATTTGTGGAATCGAAAAAAACAATTAAGCAAACAAACAAAAAACACACTCATAGATACAGAGAACAAACTGGTGGGTCCTGGGGTGGAGGGGTGCAAACTAGGTGAACGGGTGAAGAGACACAAACCTTCAGTTATAAAATCAGTAAGTCCCAGCATGAGAAGTAAGGCCCAGGCATTATAGTCAATAATATTATATTGTACACTGACAGGTGGCGACCACATCCAGCATGAGAAGTAAGGCCCAGGCATTATAGTCAATAATATTATATTGTACACTGACAGGTGGCGACCACATTCATCATAGTTAGCATTTTGTAAAGTGTAGGAATACTGAATCTCTGTGCTGCATACCGGATACAAATATAACATGATATCACGTCAACTGTGCTTCAGTTAAAGACAGTTTTTGTCCCACACCCGTCTTCTCCAGGGGCAGTCTACTGATTGACTGCTTTTCTCCTCTCCTCTCCTGGGCAGAGGCCAAACTGCCTTATTTCTTCACATGTTTGGTAATTGAGGGTTGAAAAATGGGTCATTTAAATAAAGTAGAAACTCTATAAATCAGATCCTTTCTGAGCAGAGATTTCTGTGACCATAAAGGACAAAGAATACAGACTTTATCAAAATAGTTCAGAAGCAATTAAACCAAAGAACATAATGTCAAACAGCAAAAACACACCCTGGGGAGGAGGGAGGGAGGGAGGACCGGGCTCAAGGCCATTGCAGAGCTGGACAGAGTCACCCAGCCCAGGGCAGGGGAAAATGCCTAAGAGCTCACTCTCCTTTATCTTGAGCAAATGCTCCCCAGATTGGTACAGCCTTTGGTTAGTTTCCAGAGTTCTGAAAAAGTCAATTATAACAATTTTGGTCAGTTTCCTCATTGGTTTTAGGAAGGATAAACCTGGGGGAGTTAGTATTTCATCACTTTTGGTGAAATAACTCTACTCTTGTGCTCATTCTGTTGGAGCACCAACCATCATAAAGCAAGAACTTTGGGAACTGACATCAGGTACCAGCTTTGGAAAACTCCTAGCACCATCTTCTGGGCTGGACAGTCCAGCGTCCTGCCCCCCCAGGACCTCCACCTCCATCCTCTTGAGGCTCCCGCATACACATGCTGGGTGACATGTGTAGGAATGGTTCCAGCAAAGCACAGAAATAATCCAAGTGCCCACAGCTGACGGATAAGCTCACCTATTTCCACACTGGACTGTTATAGCTGTCCAAAATGGACGGTGATGTGCAAAACTGGGGGGAGTCTTTCAGCGTCAAGAGAAAACATAAGTCCCAAGAGTGCGTAAGTGTGATATCCTCTTTGTACGAATTACAGGGGTCAAGGGTAAAGGGATGGGAAAGGACAAGAAGCCAGATGCACATCACAGTTGTTGTTGCATTAAAATCAGCAGGTAAGCAAACCCATAAGTGATACCAGTAGGCTTTGCGTGAACGAACGAGGCCAGTGTCGTGAACCGTGGTATGAGTCATCTCAGAAGCTGAGGTCTATTCAAAGTGCATGCCCATGTGAGGAGAACATGTGCAGAAGATCAGAGAAAAATGAATGATAAAATATACTCCAACATGGGGTAATTACAGAATCGCAAGCTGACTTGGAGTATTTTAAACTAGCAGTTTGGCCTAGAATAGACGATTTTCTGATGCTTCCATTTATCCACTGAACCTAACTACAACAGTACCGTTATTGAAGAGAAGTTTACCGACCCATGTCCAAATTATAACTGCCTGCCTTCTCTGACCGAATGACCGCATATGGGGGACTTGTCCCCCAGATCCGCTCACTCAATAGTGGGAAAAGAGCTCCATACAGGGTTAGTCACTGAAGCCTCACTTGCAAAAGCCCCGAACGGCTGACGACCCAAGACCAGCGGGGACCCGGCTGAGCCGATGATAGTGCGCAACGGCGGCGACCACACCGCTGTGGCAGACAGGACGTGCCAGACGCCTACGAGGGCCACTGTCACTGATCGGTCACACCACCGGCTGCAAACCCAGCGCCGTTCTCTGTGTGGGAGGACGCGTCTCCCCTTACCTGGGAGTAAACCAGCCTGAGAGCCGCAGTTCTACTTCAGCCCTGGGGGCAGAGGGAGAACCCAGTCACTAGGAGTCACCCGTGTGTTCCCCCGGGTCTACGGAGACCGCGCGGGAGGGCGCTGGCCGGTGCTGACGCCACAGCCCGCCGGCTGCCGCTGGGGAGCCGAGGAGGCGGCCCCAGTGGTCCCCAGCGGTCCCTAGCGGTCCCCAGCGGTTGGGCAGACCGCAGGGACAGGGCTCTAGGCGCATAAATGGTTCGTCCCGTTTGGGGGTCAGGAGCCACGTGGAGAGAGGCTGTGTCTCTGGGTCAGGAAGGGAACCAGTAGCCGGGAAAGAGGTGTGGGGTGACGAGGTGGCGGCCGGAGGGGCGGCGGCGATAAAGGGCTTGTGGGGGTTGCTGGGAGGATCACAAACCCTGCTTGCAGGCAGACGCCACACTCTGGACGGTCTGCGCGAGCACCGTGAACTGACAAGCCAGGAACTTGCTAGAAAGTGGCCGTTTGGTTATTGATAAGCAGGCTCTGCACCCAACACAGAGCCCGACGCAGGCTCGGACCCACGCCCCCAAGATCAAGACCTGAGCTGAGATCAGGGTCGGAAGCTTCACTGACTGGGCCACCCAGGCGCCCCAAAAGTGGCCTTTCTTTTAGAATGTTGGAGTCCCAGATCGCTGGGGTCCCGCGGAGCGACAGAGATGTGGAAAACGTGGCTGGTCGAAGAGGGGGTCCTGCCCCAGGGAAAGCACCACCCTGGAGGGACGTGCTCCACTCACAGCTGGGCCGGCCTCGGCCGGTGTGGGGGCGAAGCCTGTGGGGCTCAGAGGACTGTCGTCATGTGGTGGCCAAGGGCACCCAGCTCCGTACCGCACGCCTACCCCTCCCCCACACCGCGTGCTCACGCGCCTGGCTGCCTGCGGTGCTGGCTGACGTTGGGACCTCAGGAAACCCACCCGCCGTCTGCTAACCCCAGAGAGGCAAACCGTCCCACGGACCTGGGGCCCCGCCTGGTCCCCGTGGGCAACGGGAGGCGGTAAAGCTGGCTGTGAGACGCTGTCCTCTAGTGTCCTGTCTGCTCCCCCAACCCCACCACCCTCCCCGGACCTACCACACACGCACACTGGTCTCACGGAGATGTGCACGTGGGCAGCAGATATCCCTGCCGACGGGCAAGAAAGCCGATCTCCAGGGGACCTGTGGGGACTTCCGTCTCCGGTTTCTCTGTCCCCGTCAGAACCTGCCCGGCTCCCCCGCTTTGCTGTCAGTCTCTGGGTCTTCCCACAGCCGAGCTCTGGCCAGCAGAGAAGCCCCCGGAGGGCAGGTTGCCAGACGAGACTCGGGACTCCCATTCGGCGGAGCTGAAGGTGCCACATGGGGCCTTTCCAGACCGCTCTTGTGGCTCAGTGATGTGCGTCGAGGGTTCCTCCGTGTCTCCACGGCCCCGGGGCTCATGTCTGTTTCGCGCCGAGCAATAGGCCCTCGTCTGGGGAGCGCCACAGCTGGCGCATCCATTCACCCACCAGAGGGCACCGCGGTCGCTTCCACTCCTCAGCAATTAGGAAGCGAGGTGCACACACAGCTTGGGTGGGTTCTCAGGGGACGTGCGCCTTCAGACCCCTCCGATAACCAGAAGCACGGCCGCCGACCGTCGGGAAGACTGTTTAGTTCTGTTGGAAGCCGCCCAGCGGTCTTCAGAGTGGCTGCCCTGTGTGGCGCGGCCCCAGCCCGGACAAGAGTCCCACTGTCCCGGGTCCCCGCCTGTGCCCGGTGGGGGCAGGGTTAGGGGCCGGGTCATCCTCTCGGCGTGTGCTGGCGTCGCACGGTTCTGGCCGGCCACTGAGGGACGAACGGCCTGGAGCACCTTCTCGCAAGCCCGTTTGTCTCTGGCATCTTCCGCCAGCCGCGCGCTCGGGTTTCGCCCATTTTCTAATTAGGTGGTTTCCTGGCTGCTGAGCGGGAAGAGTTCTTTGCACATCTGCATGTAAGCCTCGTATCAGACGCGCGATTCTGTGAAGACGTAATTTCTCACAGTGCGGCTGCCTCTCAAATACCACTCGGGAGCAGTGCTGGGTTCCTTGGACGGTCGTGCCGAGTGGGCGAGAACGAAATTTCTACAGGAGAGAATTCTCTTGTGTCAACCGCGGGCCGCCCCGGGCCCACCTGCGGCCCCAGCAGGCTGCTCAGGGCCGTCCACTTTGTGCAGAGGAGCAGCCGACACTACCCCTCGCCTCGCTCCCCTTTTCCTTCACGCCTTTGTCGCATCAACTTGGACGTCGCCCACTCGCGTAGGTCTGCCCTGCCCTCCCGCTCTGGAGTGGGAAGCTCCCCGAGAGCAGGGGCTTTGGTTTCCCGCTGCCCCCTGCCCCCCAGGTTGCCCTGTTACCCCCTCACCACGGAACAGTTAAAGCTGGGACACGCTGCTTTGTCCCACAGAGAAGGGAAGGTCTGGTCGCTTTCGAGAGTGTTAGTAACTCTGCGCCAAACCCGGCCCTCCGTGTCCTCTCCGCCGACCGCTGCAGGTCCGCACTCGCCGGAAGTTCATGTTCACCGGACGTGATCCTCGAGCAACACAAGCTCTAAGACACAGGAAATCCGTAAGAGCATCTTCCTCCTGCAGCTCGTGGTGTTCTGGAGGGAGGAGCAGGGAGAAGCGGGTTTTAAACAGTAATCAGTCGCGCCTTTGCCACCTTCTTGCCGTGGGTTTACCACGTCTGGCTGGCAGACCTCGGGACACGTCTGATGCTCCTGCTTCTGGAAGGAGGCGGCGGGGAAGCTCTGTGCCGTCGGCACTCTCAGGGCACCGAGCTCCCCTCCGGGGACGGGTGCACACAGCCTCTGGGCCTCCGGCTACAGCCCGTGGAGCCTCTCCTGGACCGCGGAGAAGAAATGTATCAGTCTCCCCCTACCCAGCTCTCCCAAGGAGGGCTTCCTGGACTAGGAGGTGTGACGGGCCCCACAAGTAGACTTTTTGTTCTTTTTCCTCCCGCAGATTAAATGAGATGGCTCATTTGTCCCAAGACTATGGCGGCTTCAATAAAAGCTATGAGCTCCCTCATTGGCCGATGCTTATGAACAGGGATTAAAGCCCAAATCACAGACATTAAATTCCAACGACGACCTTCGGGCTCCGGCCAACCTCCTGAGCTCACCCCGGGATCTCTGGTCACGGGTCTGTAGGGCTCCAGGGTTCTGTGTTGAAGCAAAGTGGAGGTGTCTGGTCTTCGTTCCTGAGCGCTCCCGCGTGGGCAGGAGGCCTCCCATCGGCATGGCCCGGCTCGGTAGCTACCAGCCACATGGGGCTACTGCGCCCACAAAATGCGGCTGCTCTGACCTGAGACATCCTGTGCGTGCCCAAAACACACCGACCGGGTTTTGAAGGCAGACGTAGGATGAAAGAAAAGAAGGAACGAGTGTCTTTAATGACTTTAGACGGAGAAAACACGGAAATCAGTATAGTCCGGTCTACTGAGCCACACACGACTCTGTCGTGAAACTAACTCACTTGTCTCTACACCTCCTGTCGCATGGCCACGAGAAAATGGCGTCGCCAATGCAGCCCGTGTCTGCTCGTGGGGCGTCTGCTTACACGGCGCCGCACGGGCAGTCTTCGCAGCATCTTCAATTAACTCAAGGGCATTAGAGAGGCCCCATGCGTCCCAGTGACGTCATCCCTGTGGTCACTCAAACTGGTCCACATCCCTCCCGAAGGGCCCGTTGACAGGGCGGGGGACGGAGGGAACAAGGTGGTGCTTGCCGAGCGTCCATCTTCGGGTCTTCGCACAGCCTCAGGCCGGACGCTGTCCCCTGCCCTGCAGGTGGTGACGTCAGCAGGCCCTTTGAGGACGAGGATGTCAGGGAGACTCAGTCATAACGGCGTCTCTGCTGGCGGGGGCTTCTCACAGTCGCCGGAGGACAGGACCCGGTCTCAGTCGAGAAGCCAAGGATGGGGCGCCTGGGTGGCTCCGTGGGTTAAGCCTCTGCCTTCAGCTCAGGTCATGATCCCAGGGTCCTGGGATCGAGCCCCGCATCGGGCTCTCTGCTCAGCGGGGAGCCTGCTTCCTCCTCTCTCTCTGCCTGCCTCTCTGCCTACACGTAATAATCTCTGTCAAATAAATAAATAAAATCTTTTTTAAAGAAGATCAAAAGAATCTTTTTAAAAATATATAAAATAAAATAAAAATAAAAGCATAAAGGAGATCTCTAAATGCTCCTTGTCTCCTCTATTGTCCCCTCCCTGCTTTCTCACAACTGACCCTCACTCACAGGGACATGAGTTCACCCTCACTCAGGCACGTGTGTTCATGCCTCTGACACGCTCCCACGTATCCCCATGTCCCACCGTGGCGTCCCCCTCGCTGCCGCCCGGCGCCATCCAGCACGCTCCCGCAGCACGCATCCTTCAGACCGGAGACACCACCGCGCCGGTGCCGGGCAACCCTGCAGGTGCACGGAGACCGGGTGAAATCACAGAACGTGGAACCCGCCATCATGACCTGTGGTCGTAACACGCACCTTTCCCAACGCCTCCCCTTTGAAAACAAAGTCACGTTTATTGTCGAGAGCTTAGCCCACGTGCGTGGTGTCTTGGCTCCCTGAGGCTACGTGACAGACCGCCACAGACGGATGGCGTCGAGCCCGCGGACCTGTGCCCGCACTGCTGAGGGGGCCCGAGGCGCGGGCAGTAGTGTGGGCCCAGCTCGCTCTCCCGGTGGCCTCCCCACCGCTCCTCCACTCCCAGACGCCTGGCTCCCGCCTCTGTGCTCATGCGGAGGCTTCCCCCCGTGCGCCCGCCCCTCCCCGCAGTGCCCCTGCAGTTCACACCCGTCTCTGCACACCCCGCTGCCCGGAAGGTACCCGGGCGGGCATGGAAGGCCCCTCCTGCTGCGAGACTGTGGGCCTCAGAAGACCCCGCTGTGGGGCTGCCCAGCCCCAGGGAGGGCAGATGCGGGGCAGAGACCGACCCGGGGCCTCCGCCCGATGTCCAGCCCTGGGGGAGACTGATGCGGGCGGGCCCACTCCTCGGAGCCGCCAAAGGTCGCCCCTGAACCCGGCCGCCCCAGCCCCGCACAGGCCTCCGTGATGCCGTCTTTCCCTGAGAGTCAAGATCAGGGACTGAGGGGCTAGTTTAGGCGTTCCAGAAGCCACCTGAATGGGACAGAGGTTTGGAGGTGGAAGGAGCCATGCAGGGGTGGCCAGGAAGGGGCCGGCCAGCAGTCAGCAAGGGCAGCGGGTGGGGAGGCCGGCCCTGGTCACCGCCGCTCACTGTCTACTGCCGGCCTCCACCTCTGTGGGCTTCCCAAGAACTGGTACTCGCTGTCCTCACGGGCCCTGGAACCGGCGTCCACTGATGCACAAGCCGGGATCTGGCACTCTCCGTAGGATTTGGGGTCCGACGTCCTGGTCAGTCCTCCGGGGGCCTCTGCCGGCCCTGTGCCTGCAGGCCGCACAGGGAGATCGGGAACTTTCCACCACTGCCCTGGACCCTGGCCAGGACGGGGACAGGCTGGAGGCCAGGCCCACGTCTGTCTAAAACCATGTCTGTGGTCTCCAGGCCCCAAACCGCAAAACATCTCTCTCGTTCTGACCCCACTGCCTGGGGCTCCATCATGTGCCCTCCCCCTGGATTCATCCCTTCCAGGGCCCCGTGGACCTTCACTCCAAATTCACAGACACATCCTCAAGGCTGGGATGGCCCACATAGATCCCGCCCGCATGGTCACATGGGACCTAAATGCTCTCGAGGCCCAGGCAGGGACATGGCCATGTCTGCTGCCCAGCTCCAGCAACACGGGGAGCCCAGGGAGGGCCCGGCGTCACCCGGGGCCCCTGCAGCTGCTGGGGGCTCCCACCCAGGGCTCCCGGCCTCACCTGATTTCCCCTTGTGGTTCTGACCCAGATGGACACCCTGTTGAACAGATTCCGGGGTGAGCCCATGGTTGGCTGCAGGATATCCAAACCTGGTGGGAGGTGGTGGCCTCCGTGGGCCTTTGGCTGTGTTCCCAGCATGCAGAGGATGGGTGCAGAGGACAGGCCGTGCTGGGGGCAGAAACCACAGGGCAGAAAGGGGTATAAAGGTGGCAGGCCACAGGCAATATCCCCACCGGGGGCAGTGGCACTACTGCTGCTGGGCCTGGGGCTGAGCCTTGTCTCCACACAGGAGCTCAACCCCCGAGCCATCGTGCGGAGGAACTATGACATGGCCACGGTGGGTCTGCGGTCCGGAGTCTGGGCCTTTCCCCGGGCCGGGCCGCAGGCCCCCGTCCTCCCTCGGTCTGCGGTCTTTGACCTGGAGGAGGGCGCGGCTCCGGGAAGGTTTGCTTCTCCTCCCCCAGCTGTGATGCTGCGGGGTCCCTGGAAGGGAAGAGGGGTCCCTGGGCAGGCAGAGGGGCTCCTTGAGAGAAGTGTCCTTGAGAAGAGAGAAGGGGCTCCCGGGAGGGCAGCGAGGGGAGGACCCTGGCTGGCAGCCGTACACTCAGGGCTCCGGCCCCAGGAAGGAGGCTCCAGGAAGTCCTGGGCTGCCCCCGAGGCTCTTTGCCCATCAGGGTCCTGTCTGTGGGTCTCAGGGCTCTGGTATTCGGTGTGCATGGCCTCGGACGACATGAAGCGGATTGAGGAAAACGGGGACCTGAGGGTCTTCATACGGAAAATTCAAAGCTTGAAAGACAGCGGACTGAGGCTCTGTTTCCAGTTCATGTGCGTGCCGCCTGTCCCGGCCGGGACTGGGGAGGCCGGGTGTCCCGCCACCTGCACCCTGGAAAGCAGGAGGGCAGGGCTGCACGTGGGGTCGGGCTCGGGATGGGGTCGGCTGCCTGGCATCACCCAGCTGGTCTCAGGGTGCACGGGGAGTGCGTGCAGGCGCCGTGGTCTGCGAGAAGACGGAGAAGGACGGGGCGTACACGGTCAGCTGTAAGTGCAAGAGGGTCCTCCCCGCCTGGTGCCGGCGCACTCCCATCCCTCGGGGCCCTGGCCTTCTGCTGGTGAGCTCTGACCTCGGAGATTCCATGGGGCCCTGTGACAGCTTGCCCATGACGTGAGAGCCCCGACCTGGCCCGCCACCCTCGGGAAGGTCCCCGCCCCCGCCCCGGCCCTGGGGAGGCAGGTGTGCCAGAGTGGGGCTCAGGGTAGGGGGCCTGCACTGCTCCACGACAACGTCCAGAGACCTCTGCCGGGGGGCACCGTTCCTCCCACCTGCCCAGCACCCAAGGCCACACAGCACACCCAGTGCGGAACCCACGGGGCCAGCGGGGGCCCCTCTGAGCCAAGTCTGCACACAGATGAGGGTGACAACAGGGTACTCCTGTCAGAGACTGACTGTGAGCTGTGTGTCACCTTCCACCTCCGGAACATCAGGAACAGGACAGAGACCAACGTGCTGGCACTCTACAGTCTCGCCCCCGACTCTGCCTGTCGGCTAGGAGAGACTGGCCGGCCCCTGGGGGACCCCATCCTCCGCAGACACGTCCTATCCTGGGGGGCTCTGGCCACACACCAAGCCCCCACCTGCCGGTCTAGCCACGGTCAAGACACATCACGGTGGGTGGGGGACCCTCCACCGGGCACAGCCCCGTCTCTACTCAGGGCGCCCCCTTCAGCGTCAGCACTGCCCGCGTCCCCCGAGACCTCCTCTGTGCACCCACGTCCCGAGCAAGCAGTGAGGGACCCCCACCCCCGCTGCTCTGTCCTCAGGACAGGTGCCGGACCCGAGCCCCAGCTTCATGAACAGATTTGAGAAAGTCCGGACTGAGCCCAAAGGGTGACATCAGCCTGAGCAGCCAAAGTAGGGTCTGCCGCCTTCTGCACCTGCGCCTCGGGCTGGGAGGGCCTGGGGCAGAGGTGTTCAGGGAGCCCCAGGGTCTCAGGGCTGGGGGGATGGGGACCCCAGTGAGGCCCCGTCTGCAAGCCCAGCTCTGTCTTCCCAGATACCTGTTTCTAATACAAGAAGTAGAGGAACCCACCCAGGCCTTTCGGTGTGTGTTTCGTGAGGGGCTGGCGGGGGAGCAGGTCTCAGTGGGAGGAAGCTGGGTGCAGGCGTGGGGCCGCTTCTGCAAACCCAGCCCTCCCCCTGCCCGAGTAACCGGAGCCTTCTGGGGTGGGAGCATGCGAGCACACGTGTCCGTGTCCTGGGGCCACTGTAGCAACTGGCCATGGCCTGGGGGTTGTATCGAGACAGAATTCCCTACTCCCAGCTCTGGAGGCCAGAGCCGGAGGTCAAGGTCGGGTGGGGCAGTGCATCTCGGGCCTCTGCCAGCCTCTCCACTGTCTGCATCTCTCTGCTTCCTCCTCTTATAAGGACGCTTGTCCCTGCATTCAGAGCTCACTGCGTAATCCAAGATGATCTCATTTCAAGATTCTCACTTTTTTTAAAGATTGTATTTATTTATTTGAGAGACAGAGAAGACAAGCACAGGGAGTGGCAGGCAGAGGGGGAAGCAGGCTCTCAGCTGAGCAGAGAGCCCGATGCGGGGCTCATCCCAGGACCCCGAGATCATGACCTGAGCCAAAGGCAGAGGCTTAACCCACTGAGCCACCCAGGCGCCCCTCCAGATTCTCACTTTAATCACATCTGCAAAGACCCTTTTTTTCCAAATAAGGTCACACCACAGGTTTTAAAGGTGGGGACTGGAACGTGCATGTAACTGGGGGGGGTGCCCATTCAGCCCCCAGTTTCCTTTTCTGAGCTGTCCTCCTTCCTCAGGGGGCAGCCGTGTCCCAGTGAGGCTTGCCCCCACCCACACCTCCCAGGGACAGGCCCTCCACAGTCCCCTCATCTGAGAGGTGAGGACCCTACGGCGCCCCCAGGAGGGGCGTGAGGTGGACGGCGGTGACCGTCACCCCTCGGAGGCGATCAGCTCATCAGCTGGGACACTGGACCCCTGCCGCATCCCATGTTTATGGGTACATGGAGAGTTCCCACTAGTCCATGGTTCACCCATTCGTGGACAAGAAGAGCTTGTCCCTTGGATGTTGGTCCCCAAAATATGGAAAGAAGCCCACGAACACCTGGAGGCACACGCCCGCAGCAGCCGCGCTCACGGCCTCCTGCCTGGAGACCCCCGGCCCCGCCCCCCGCAGGAGACCGGCGGAACACAGCAGTCCCCGCGCCTCGGGACATGGCTCGGCGTGAACAGGAAGGAGCTGGAGGGTCTCGAGGCGGTGGTGTCCAGTAACAGCGGCCAGCCCCAGAAGGCGACACTTCCAGACTGTGTTGGCACAGAAACAGAGCCACTCTGTGGCTTCCAGGGCTTCAGGGTGGGGAGGGGTGCGGCCTGAAGGGTCCCGGCGCATCTGGACTCTGCCGGAGGGTGTGGGAGCCTGCTGGCCCCGGGAAAGGCACGGCGCCGCAGATGCACACTCACACTCACCCGCAAGGCACACCAACAGGCTGCATGGGGTGGGGGTGAGGGTGACGCCAGGGCCCATGTCGGGGGGGGGGTGGCGGGTAGGACGGGGGCATCGGGAGGACAGGTGATGGTCACCAGGGGTCTCCTGACGCTGTTCTCACAGCTGTGTGTGAGTCCACAGTTATCTCAAAATAAAAGGTTAAAAAGAGAAAATGTGTGTCCTTCCTTCTAAGTCAACCCTCAAAATGCTAGCAGGTTCCCCCGCCCATCATCTCCCCCTCCCCAGGCCCCACCCAGACCCCACCACCATCGCTGCCCCCTCGCGTCCCACCGGGGATTCCCTCTACCTCCCTCACAGCCACTAGGAACAGGGACCGAACTCTGCACACCGGTTCTGTAAGCGCTTCTCCGGCTGGCGGGCAGGGCGAGGAGGGGGCTGTCCTGGCCCCTGGGCACCCCCAGTCTGAAGAGCAGCTGGCCCTGGCCACCCTCCACAGCCGGAGATCTCCCCACAGCCCACCGTTCCAGAAACCTCCAGGATGGATTATGGGCTGGACGGCCCTGGCTGGGGTCAGCAGCCAGATTCAAAGCCACAAATCTTGGCGTGGGGGGGTTCCACCCCACAGCCCTTCTCCCAGGGTGCTGCGGGGAACAGTGTCTGCTCATAAGCAGAGTCGGGTTGCTGTAGGACCAGGGGTCCAGGCGCTCCGCGCCATGGAGAGGTTCAGACAGAGCATGTCCGTCAGGACGGGCAGGGAGCTGAGCCGCACCTCGCACCCCTGCACCCCCGTGGCCCACCGACCTCCAACTCCTGCACCTCAGTCCAGCCAGCTGGGCCATGGCAAGGGACAAGTGAGAAGCGGCCCCCGGGCAGGGCCTGCGGGTACGGGGAGTCGGCATTTGGGGACAGAATGGGGGCTTCCCAGCAGAGAGCAGAGCTTGGAGGGACCCCAGTCCCTGCTGACTAAGCCAGGCTCTGGGGCTCAGCATGCTCCTACGGGTCACCCAACCCCAGAGACACTCCAGGTGGACAAGGGGGCAGAGGCAGGGTCAGGGAAGCTGGGCCACGGTCTCGGGGTCACCGGGCAAAGCAGGACTCGCGGGGCGCAAGGGACCCGCCAAGAGACGTTGCCACTGGCCTTGTGGCCACCGAGGGCCGCCCTCGGCAAGTGAGCAGGACCTCAGCGTGAGTCTGGCAGGATCGAAGTCCAATGAGCTGCAGGAGAGTGAGTGGAAAGTCACCAGTCGGCCTCCCAGAAGCCAATGTGATCCCGGCGGGAAGTGCTTCTCGGTGTTTGTTACGACCGGAAAGCTCTTATTCCAGAGGGAGACCAGCACCCGCCACACTGGGCCCTGTCCCGTCCCTAGGGACCGGCTGCCGTGCCCTCGGCCCAGGGGGAAAGGAGGCAGGGATCCGGGGTGGGGCGGCGCGCCGGTGCCGCAGGACATGCCGCCCCCCGACCCCACGGCGACATGAATCCCCGAGGGACACGACTGCCAGCCCCGTGTGAGCCTGGGAAGCCCCAGGGCAGGGCCATCTCTGCAGTCCTTCTCCCTCAGAACAGAGGCCCTGGTGGACGGGGAGGAGACGGAAGGAAGGGCTGCTGCCCCCTCCCCCCTCGGACGGGGCGGGGCGGACAGTCTCCCGGCCGTGGAACGGTCTTCTTTTACCTTTCGTCGCCCTCCCCTCCAGCGGCTTTCCGGAAGACGGTGTCCTTCTCTCCCGCCTTAGATGGGAGGAGCAAGAGGGTGGCCCCCTTGCGGGTTTTATCCAGGTCACTGGCGCATATAAGGAAGATTCCTACGTCCCCAGAGGCCAGGAAGGGACGGAGCCCCTGGCAGAGGGACCCTGCTCCCCACCTGGCCGAGTCTGAACACAGAGGAGACACCAAGCCGGGCCGGCTGCTCATCAGCCCTCAGTCCTTGCCTTTCCAGGCACCGAGCCCAGGGTGAGGGGGGCCCGCGCCACGGAGTGGGACCGTGGAAGTGGAGGCCGGCCGCACCAACGTCCGTCGTCGGCTCCCCGCAGCGCTGCTGTGTCTGAACGTGGGGCACTCCCCAGCGGGTGCTGCCGACTAGAAAGAGGGCCAAGGAGGAAGGGCCTGGCCTCAGACGTCACACGTCAACACACGTGTGTCTGGGAAAAAGATTTTGGAACAAGTGACACCAAGGCAAGAGGTACGGCAAGGTCCCTGACCCCATGTGCTGAGTAAAGCAGCAGCCAGTTCTGTCCACT
The DNA here is from genome assembly GCF_902655055.1 of Lutra lutra. Classification (NCBI taxonomy): domain Eukaryota; kingdom Metazoa; phylum Chordata; class Mammalia; order Carnivora; family Mustelidae; genus Lutra; species Lutra lutra. The sequence goes on along the minus strand of NC_062290.1, from coordinate 93,134,876 downwards.
GATTCAGGCATGTGACACTGGGTGGTCGTGTGGGAGACAGGGCGGGGTGGGCAGGGACAGCTCCCCCAAACAGAGGTCCCCATCCTGTACCTACCAGTGTCATGTCACCTCAGGCCTGACACCATCCCTGTACTGTGCAGGCAGATCCTGCCCTGCCTGTAGGGCCCGGATGGCTCAAGGGCACGTCCAGGACCCCGTGGGCACCTGCAGCTCAGGCCAGGCCTCCCCAAGCCGCCCCACAGCGGGAACACCAGACGGCACCTTTGCCTTGTGCACACCCATGTGCCGTGTGCCTGCCTTGTGGGCCTTGTAAAGCCCGCCGGATCCTGGAATTTTTCAGTTATCCCCAAGGAAGGAGCCTGGGATCCCCACCTCCATCGAGCCAGGGGCACGACGTGCAGCAGTCCGGGAGGAACGGGGCACAGCTGAGCACGTCGGGCGGGACAGAGCAAACGCCGGGCCCTGCAGACCTGGGCCAGGACGTCACACACGCGGGCCGTTGCCTCACCCTCCCTCTCCCTTGGCCCTTGGAAGATGACTCTGCCACCTCACCCAGGACAATGGGGCTCACAGGGGCTTTGGGGGTCCCCCATCTACAGGGCGTGGCCTGGAAGGGTCCAGGGTAGGAGCCCTGCCCCCTTACATCTCTGCCGCTGTTACAGGATTCTGTTCCTCGGTGCCCGCGCCAGCTGGAGGAAGGAAGAGCAGACCAGACAGAGGGGGGCGGGCAGCCGGGCAAGGTCAGTTGAGCAGTGGTACAGAGCTCCCGAAGACGGAGGGGACCTGAGAGGGTTGCCGTTCTCACATTCAGGGGTTCTGATCAGCTCTTTCCAGGAACTGTCTTAAGCCGTCTGAGAGTGGCCCCCGTGGACTGGCCGCTGAGGTGTGCCCATCGGGGCTCTGACCATACCCGTCCACCAGCAGGTTTTGTTCCACTGCCTCGGCGTGTGACAGGGACCAGGGCTTTATGGTTCATTGTTCTGTTTCGGGACATTTTGCAAAAGTCACTCCCGCAAAGGCTGCTGGACAGGACGCGCTCGTGGTCTCGTCTCGGCTATCCCGGCTTCCTGTTTTCTTGTTGGGGACCCTGGCCCTGACGCCCTCAGCATCCCATGGACTGCTAACACATCACCCCCTGTCCTGCCTCTCTACCCGGGGAGGCCATGGACCCATGTCGGACTCCAGCTGAAGCATCACAGACAGGCCTCCCAGGCAGTACCCACGGGGAGCCCCACCGTGGCTGAACTCCCCGTCCAGAGCCAACTGAGCCTTCTGGTGGGGAGTGAGGCCAAGGAGAGGGATGGGGGGGAGGGGAGGGTCCCAGCAGGGTCAGGGAGGTGGAGAGGGACCGGAGGTGGGAGATCACAGTGCATGTGACCAGGCCATCTGGGGCTGCTGGCAGACGGGCCCATCTCGGGTGCTGGCCAGCACTGGGTGCGGCCAGGGTCATCCCAGGGATGAGGGCTTCTCCGTGCTCGTCCGTGTCTTTGGAGGCCAAGACTGAGACCTTGATGAGGAAAAGCTCAGAGGAGCGGCTGGAGTCTGGCCCCAGTACTCACAGCCCAGCCAGCCGTGCCTGCCTGGACGAAATCCGAAAGTGAGAACAGGACACGTGTCGTGGGGGACGTGGCACCGACACGCGGGCCAAATCCTTCATCTGGGGGAGAACGCCGTACCCTGCTCCCCCGAGGCTCTCCGAGGCAGTTCCGTGACTCTGGTCCCGCAGCGGCGCCCCACCCCGCATCGTAGGGAGCTCTGTGTCGCTTTTCTTCCCTGTTTCGTGTTTGATCAGGACTTCTCTCCGACAGGACATCTCCGACCCCCCCGCGGCCCCCAGGGGCTCGAGCAGACCCTGACCTCCGCCTCCTGTTACTTCTGTCCCATTGTGTCCCACTGCTGCATCACAACCACCGTCCATTCATAACTTGATCCCGTCCCCCGCCCCTGGGTGCCTTTCTCCCTGGCAAGCCCCCAAGGAGGTGTCCACGCCGGCCAGCGCTCTGCCTCGCCCCCGGCTATGGGGCCCATCCACTCAGGCGCACGTGGCTCTCCCTCTGTCACTCGGCAGAACTCCTCGTTTCAGCCTTAACTCCCCACACTGGGGGTGCCTGGGGGGCTCTGTCACTTGAGCCACCGTCTCAGGCTCAGGTCGTGATCTCAAGGTCGTTGGGCCCGTCTCAGGCTCCATGCTCTGCCCGGGGTCGGCTTGTCTCCCTCTGCCCCTCCCCCCGCACACACTCTCTCTCTAATACATAAACGACTCCTTCTAAAACCTACGCCACACTCGCTGCCTCTGCTCTTCTGGGGCCGAGGGTCTGGGGTGCCCTGCTCCGCCTGGGTAAACTCTCCGGGGCCGGGCCCAAGGGTGCGTACAGCCCCCGCGCCCCCGCAAGGACTCCAAGCAGCTCCGGTCCCCGCGTCCCGTCACTGCCCCCTCCATCCTCGGGGGTTGCCCGGGACCGTCTCCCAGGTGAGAGATGAGAGCTGGCTGTCCCCCTTCACCCGGTCTCCCAGCAGGTGGGAGGCGCGTCTGTGCACTCTCCTCCCCCTCCGGGGGCTCCCCATTCAGATTCGTTGCCCCCTTTCTGTTTGTGGGTTTTCTCCTTATTGATTCTTAATTCTCTACTTTGGATACGGATCTGATTTTGCTCCCTGGTCTGCAGACCCCCGCCCCCGTCTGTGACCTTCCTCTTACCGTGCTGATTCCATCGCCTCCTTCCAAAACACACGCACCTCTCGTCTGTCTGTCTGTCCTGGTCCACGAACCTGGTGTGCTCAGGGCTGTCTCTGTCCTCCTGTCCCTCCTGGCTCTTACAGCAGGCAGCCTGGCTCCCCACAGGTGTCAGACGCTGGCCCAGACTCTGCCACCGCTCTGCGACCTTGGGCACGGTTCGTGACTTCCCCGTGCCTTGTCTGCTTGCTGAGGACAAGGACCCCACACCATCAGGTCATCGTGACAAGGATCACAGGGGCGGCCCTGGACCGAGCACCTCCCCCACCACCGGGCAGACAGCATTGGCACAGGGGAGCCGTGTCTCCTGGCCGTCACTGGTCTCAGCCCCTGCCAGGAGGCTGGCACACAGACCCCCAATTAAACGATCGATTGTGTAGTCTGTGCTCTGAGCCAGGAACGGATCCGTGGGCTCACCCTCCCTCAAGGTCAGGGATGTATAGGGGCGGATGTATAGGCTCTGGATCCGGGAGAGGCTGTTCCGTGTTGTTTTTAAAGGCTGACCTTTCAAAACCAGTATCCCCTCAGTGCCAGAAGCACCTAACAGAGCTGGGTTTGGACCCAAAGTGTGACCTTGGCCATGCCTACAGAGAAAGGCAGCCTCTGGGAGGCAGGGAAAGCCCACGGGGTCAGACTGCTTGCAGGACCCTCGGCCCCCAAGACCCAGGCCCACCCGCGGCCTCTCCATCACTTGCTCCCCGAGCTCTACCTGCAGGCACTGACCTCAGTTTTGTAAGGATCGTGGAGCTCAGTGTTCCAGAATGAACGAGGCATGCGGGGAGCCTGGTGCTGGGGGCTCCAGGCTGAAGACAAGCGTCCTGGGGTAGTGACCCTGCATGGCAGGGTCAGGGGTCAAGGCCGTGACACAGAGTAAAGTGTGGGCAGAGGCATCAACACTGGCCAACTATCACCCCCAAACCTAAGCCCCAGAGGCACAAACACAGCCTCCTTGCCCTCCGCTTCTCCAGCCCCAAGTGCATCACAGGCCCTGGAAGGTAACGGAGAGGTCTGGTGAGTGTGGGTGGGTGGTCTCACACGTGGCATCACACCCCACACCCCCCCCCTCCGGTGTGGAAGGCCGCCTCGCGGTTTCCAGGCTGACGCCCGGCTGACAGGTGCTGCCAGAGCTGGGCCCAGAAGGGAAAGACGGAACACCATGTGGGAGGGTCCCTCGGGATCGGGACCATCACTGGCCTGCGGGGGTGAAGGACGGAAGGAGGTCGGAGCTCAGGCCCCTGGGACAGGATCGCCAGACGCCGCATAGCACAGGGCACACCTGCGCGGGAACACGGTTTGTGGTGCGTCAGAAGCTGCGGTCTAACTGGGTTTCTACACAGCCTCGGGCAGGGGTGAACCCAGCGAGGCGCCCAGAGAAGGGGGGGTCGGCCGGGCCCCCCCGCAGCCGCCCAGGCCACAGCCCCCGTCTGTTGCTGCCCTCGGCCCACTCGCCTCCAGCGCAGGGGCAGGACACAGAGCTCCGGCTCCCGTGAGCGGCCCCATGATGGGCTGTCAGACCTAGGGATTCCGTCGTCTCGGGGGGCTTCCACCCTGGGCGGCCCCACAGCACTCAGGCATCTTCCAAAGTCCGTGCGGCCACAGGCTCTTTCCCACCAGCACCACTGAGGCCACGATGGGCGGCTGCCCCCGACGGGGTATTGCCGGGAAACCCTGGAGGGAAGGGGGCTCTCAGAGGACCGGTTCCTGGCTGCACCGCTCAGAACCCCTCGGCCTGACATGAGGCTGTCCCTCATGACTGTCCCCAGGTGGACTGAATCTGGGGACATCCGCCTCCTGGCAGGAGGACGGAGTGGGGCAGGCTCAGGGTTCACGGGCCTGCAAGACGTTCCTGCTGCCGCAGCCCGACATCCCAGGAGGCTGAGGGTCAGGGCCCCTGCCGCCCGAGCTGTGGGGGGGAGAGGGGCCTGGCTCTCACCTGCGCTGTCCTGGACATTATTCCGTTCCGTTCTTGCTCCAGAAGCCCAGACATGGCACTCCAGTCACTTCCCAAGGGTGCCCTGAAACTCAGAGCCCCACAGGGAGCTTGCCCAGGGCTTCCCGCTGGGCAGGGGCCGCACTGGAGGTCTGTCTCTCGTGGGACATGATGCTGGGACCCAGGGCCAGGCCAACAGACCCAGCAGTGCCGAGCACCTGCCAGTCCCACACACGCATCAATGCTGACAAGGTCCCTTCCGTTCGGGGCACCTGCAGCAGAACGCCTGCTTCCCCGACTCCAGCTGTCCAGGTGTCAGGACAGCAGCTCTGTACCATCCTTGGGCCTCCTGCTCCCACACCCTCAGCCGATCCCCCAGCAGGAATCCAACTCCTCAAAATACAACCCTGGCCCCCGCCTGCTCCAGGGCTCCCCTGTGCCAGCCGGACCCTCCTGCCGCTAAGATTCTCCTCCACCCCCCAGGCTACGATGTCCCAGTTAAGATGGGAGTCTGTGTCCTGCTTCCGGTAACACGGGGTGGCGGCCATGGGACCAGCCCCACGGCACGCACAGAGGTAACTAGTCTAGGTAGGACACCAACAACCCCCTAAACGCATGGGACCACGTCAGAAGAAGAGACAGCACTGAAGAGATGCGTGTATTTTTCCTTCTTTACTTCTCTTTTTCTCTTTAACAGCTCTCTGCATGAGCACAGGCCCCACTCGGCTGCGGCAGGGTGGCCAACACGTGGACAGAACCCCCCGATCTTCCTGGCTTCAAGAACCCAAGAACCAAGCTGGAGGCAGCCCAAGCCCCGAGCACAGACAGGGGCGCCCTGGGCAGGAGGGCGAGCTCCAAACCCACCCGTGCGCCTCCGTCACCTCTCTGCGTGCCCGGGACAGACTGTGCAGCCAGCGGGCCTGGGAGGAAGGAAGGGACGTTTCTGTCCCAGCAAGCACACCGTGTTCCGGGTCTGGATCCAGCCAAGGACATGACCGCTGGAAACTCCGGAGAGGAATTAGATAGGATGCAGGCTCTCAATCACGCCATTCAGGGTGTCCTGGACACACTCCCAGACCAGCAAACACGCGAAGGGCGAGCCCGTGCTGAGAGGGCAGGTGCCCGAGTCGCCGGACCGGACACGTAAGCAGCTGCGGCAAAGATTCGTGGTCAAGAACGTAATGGAAAAACATGCTCATAAAGAACGGAAACTGGGACAGCTCGGGGACGTAACCGCTCTGAGAGGAAACAGAAATCCCGGGGCTCACCGTACACACATCAGATTAAACACTTCCTGGACGGTCTCGGGGGCCACGTGGAGACGGCGAAGTCGGTGACCTTGAGGACAGATCGGGAGAAACTGTCCAATCTCAAAACCAAAGAGGAGAACTGGGGGGGGGGGGGGGGCGTGAGCAGCACATCCGAGATCGTGTAACGACAGTGAGGGCCTAGTATTCCACAGCAGCTTCAAGGCAGAGAAGGGAGGGATGTGGGGGACACATTTAAAGGAATAATGGGTGGAACAAATCCCAGATTTGGCAGAAAACATGAATTGGTAGATTCTAGAACTCTAGAACCTTCCGGCCAAAACAGCACAAAGGAAAGTGCCCCCAGGTCACCCACTAACCAGCACTTGTCCCGCCTGGCCCTTTAGGGACCCGGAACCATTGGGGAGCGGGGACTCCCCATCAGAAACAACGCAGGACATGGAACACGGACCTGCCTCAGCGAAGGCGGGAAGAGAAGCCAAACGTGAACCAGGATGCCAATCTGGTCCTTCACGCACGGAGGCAAGGCGAGTGCTCGCTGGGCCGTGTGCCCTCTGCTCCCACCTCGCTGCGGGGGCAGGGGGACCTTGAACCTCATTCCGGCTGCCCCGTCCTGGCCCCTGGGAGCTCACTGTGCCCGCCCTGCCCTCCCCCTGCCCTTGACCCTCCCCGCGCTGCCCCCCACTCTGCTTACTGTTCCCATTCTCAGGTGGACTATCCCTTTCAACATGGACCCAGAAGGGATCCCCAACTTCCCGTGTCTTCCTCGTATTGTCTCTGCCGTAGAACGTAGGATCTGTGACACCACCTCCCCACCCCAGTCGTCGCATCCTGACGTGTCCAACCCCGAGCGGTGGGGATTCCCATGGGCACACACAGGCGCTCCGCAAATCTGGCCCAAACACAGGAAGAAGCATCTAGAGATCGTGGAATTCACGAGGATTAAGGGAACCCGTAATCCCTCCAAACACGTGTCTGTAAGGTTTTCGCTGCAGACGTGAACCAAGGGCAGAAGATCTTGCCACCGAGGAGACGTGGGAGCTCAGGCTGGGCCCCCCTTGTGTGCATGGCAGGGCACCCGTCGAGGGACTGTCTGAGAGGGTGCCCACTGCCCCGCTGGCTCTCGGGAGACCTCAGCTCCGCGGGCAGAGCCGGCCTGGCCACCGCCGCCCGTGCAGGTCGCCCCCTTCACACCGGTTTCTCTCTAACTGCCGAGCGGTCAGTCGTGCTGTGGCCGAGGCTCTGCCGCTGTTCCCGCTTCCCCCTCCTCCTCACACCCCGGGTTGCCCCCAACACGTTCCCACGGACTGGGCAGCTTAGAAGCCCCCATCAAGGCCAGGAGTAGTGGGGCCTCCTTCAGCAGCTCGGAGGGAAGCCCCACCCCCAGCGTCTCACAGCCCCTGCAGACACCGGCCGTCCTGGGCGGGTAACACCTCCCTCCCCGCCTGCCTTCCCGCCGCAGCCCATGTCCCGGCGTCCCTCTCCCTGCACAGACACCTGCCATGCTGCACTGAGGGCCCACCCGACCCCTGCATGACCTCATTTCATTACATCGGCAAAGACTGCGCTCCCAAACCAGGTCACGTCCTGAGCTCCCAGGGCTTGGGACTAACACAAATCTTTTGGGGGGACGCAGTTTGACCCCCAGCAGCCTCCCAGACCGCTTGCATTCCTGACTCTATCACCTCCCAGAGAGCCCAACTGCCATCACTAGGGATAAACACGCAGCTCATGGCGATGCTGGGAGAACAGCATTGGGTGGCGGCCATGGGGGACGAGCCAAGCTCGGGGGTCAGTGTCCCCATGGAATCCTAATCCCGGGAGAGGCAGGCTGCCAGGAAACGGCTTCTCATCGTGGGACCTCCTCAGGGTTCCGGGGATGGGGGTGTCCTGAGCGCTGGAGCAGGACCCAGGCCCTGGGACTTCCTGCAACCCAGTCATGAAGGCTGGGCAGGGGCTCCCTAGGGAAAACGCTGCACAGCCCCTCCCAGTCCTCAGGTCTGGGCAGAGGGGACGGGATGGCGGCTGCAGGCCCGTGGCCTCTGGGAGCAGCGGGAGCACCCGTCAGGTGCTGAGTCTGCTGGCGGGGGGACAGGAACAAAGTGATACACACGGGTTTAAACAAAACAGATCTCCCCTCTCCCAGCTGGGAGGCTAGAAGCCTGGGATGGGGGTATGGCCTGGCTGCTCCCACTGGGGGTCCGTCCCCGGCCTGTCCCCGCTCCTGGGGGTCCTGCCGCCGTGGCAGCGAATCCCTAGTCACCCCCCCACTCAGCATCTCCTCCTGCGAATCCTGTGCCCCAAATCCCCGTTCCTGAGGACAGCAGCCATCCTGGCTCAGGGCCCCGTTCCCAGCATGATGTCATCTAAACTCACATTTGTCACGACACTGGTTTCTAATAAGGTCACATTCTGAGGTCCTGGGGGTCCGGACTCCCACATAGATAGCTGGAGGGTCCCGATTCAGCCCCCGACAGGCTTCAGTCACTGTTCCCGGCCTGCGGGGACCTGCGGGGGCTGGGTTCTCAACCCCGGGGGCTCCCTGCTCCCGGCCCCCGTTCACCAGCCGTGTTCCGGCAACATGACAGGCACGGAGGGCACGCCAAGGTGACTCCAGCACCCTTTGGGCCCAATTCACCGACGCCCACATGGAGAGCAGTGACTGTCACTGTGGGCAAACTACACTTTCATTTAAAACACGGAAAGGGTCAGTTGGGCAGAGGACATGCACCGGCCTCTCTGCAGGTAGGAAGGCCAGTGTGAGAAAGTCTCCCTCACTGCGTTCAAGACGGACACCGACAACAAATTCGACCTGGAGTGTAAGTGTGTGCGGACAACGGGCCCCCTGCAGGCACGGCCTCTCGGAGGTTTGGCCTTGTGGCAAGGACCCGGCGGCTCCGAGCCCGAGGGATGGGCTGGCATCAGGACTCGGGCCCCCAGCCCAGCTCACAGGGCACACAGCCCATTCCCCCACCCAGGTCCCGAGGCTGGACAGGATGCGGGGGCCCGGCCCCAGGCACAGGAAGGGGAGAGGCTTTCCCCCACCCAGATGGGCCTGCAGTCACCCCACCAGGCAGCCCCCCATCTCCAGCCGGCCTCAGCCCCCGTGTCCTCTGCAGTCTGGGGACACAATGACCTCTACCTGCACAAGGTACAGCCCAGGGCTGCCTAATTCTCCACACGATCGACTGGCACAAAGACGCGACCAGCCTGGTGGTCCGCCTGATGGGTACGTGAGGTCCCCTCCAGGGAACGGGGCTCCAGAGCCTCCCTCACAGGCAGGACTCCGCTCCAGCCAACCCATGGGGAGGTGGCCTGCTGCCCCCCCAGCAGCAGGACTAAACAGGTCTGGGGATGCCAGGGACCAGACCCCAGTGGAAGGCTCCGGCCCCAGCCGTGCTCCTGCTCGGCCTCGGCCACTGTGGCCCTGGGGTTCCCCTCACACCCCCACACACTCACCCATGCGGCCCTCTCGCCAGGACCCTCCCACAACCGGGCTCCACCTCCACGCTGCTCGGCAAGGGGAAGAAGGGACAGTCCCTTCCTCCGAGGTCATCCCAAGGGAAAGAGGGGTCTCTCCCTTCTCCCCACACCAGCCCCCATCTCCCACCAAGACACGGACTCCCCTCTCAGTCCAGAGCACTGCCCCTGGTCCGCCCCCAACAGCCTCTGATGCCCCCGGGCCTCTGCCCCCCACCCCCCACGGCACCCCGGCAGACCCCCCATGTCCCCCACAGTCCGGGACCCCAGCATGCAGCAGGACGTCCTGCAGACATTCCAGTCCCTCTGTGACGACCTCGGCCTGCACGAGGACCAGACTGCGGTTCTGAACACAGACGGTGAGCCCCGCTGCTCTCCTGCACCCTCGGGTCCCCATGGGTTGGCGGCCACCCGGCGGGCAGGAACTCACTCCAGCTCACTGTGCCCCTCAGATCGCTGCCAGAGTTTCAGGTCCTAGGGCCGTCGGCCTTGCACAGGTGAGTGGTGCTGCTTTGGGGCTGTGCCCGTGGACTTCCCCACGGCCCCCCAAGCTACACAAAAGGGCCCAGGAGGCAGACAGAGCCCCCACCCGGCCCTGGAGCTGCCTCTCAGAGGCCAGACCTGCCCCACCTCCCGTGCTGTCCCTTCCCCAATCCCCACCGCCCAAGAAGCAGGGTCTCGCTTACATGGGGACTCCGACCGCAGGTCCAGGCACCCTGCTCCACTCCCCCCGACCCCCCGCAAGCCCTCCAGGGACTCCACCAAGGAGGAACGCAAGAGGACCCGCCTGCGCTTCCGTGTGCGGCCCTGGCCAGCCCCATCCTGCTCCCTGCTCTCCATCTGCCCCGGCCACACGCTCCACCCAGCCCCACGATGGGCCCCCCCCCTTGCACAATAAAGGACGTTCCTTTCAAAAGATGACTGCCGGGTTGGTCAAAATTGTCCAGAGGCCCTTTCTTCTGGGCTGCAGAAACAAAGGAAAAGACGAACCATCTCCCCCAATCCAAGCACGTGGGCAGAAGCAGCCAGAGCCCTCCCCAAACCTGCGTGCTCACAGAACTCAGGCACAGACTGTTGCCAAGTGACGAGGAACGCGGTCATTACAGTCTCACCCTCCCAAGTGTGTGAACATGCATCCATTAGGACTCTTGGCTTCAAATGACAGAAAACCTTACACGCACACTTTGGTGGTACATGGACTGTGTTGGCTCTTATGCATGAAAGGTGCTGAGGCAGAGCTGCCCGCAGGCATGGCTGTATCCAGGAGCAGAAGAGCCATCTCTCTCTGTCTCTTGCCTCTTTTCTTTCTTTCCTTGTTGGCTCCATTCTCCGGCTGCCCATACGGCTGCCAGCAGCCACAGACGACCTCCCCCTTCCTCGAGATAACAGCGTAATGCACTCATACTTCCTCCAAAGTCCCTGCAGAGGCCTCCGCACGGCGGCCCGCGGGCCCACCCAGGTCCTCACCCGGCCTGTGCTCATCTGCAAATGGAGAGAGGCAATGCCCTCGTGCTTCTTGGCGGCCAGGCCTGAGTCAGGTGTCCTCCCAAGAGCCAGGACGGTGGCGGCTTCACCCAAAGCCCAGGGTCTAAGGAGAGAGGGTGGGCCTCATGAGGACGTACTTGGCGGGTGTTGGGTGGAGGCACGGGTCCCACTTGGGTCCACAGCCCAGGCTGCAACCTCTATCCCATGCCTCCTCCCAGTGACGTGGGTGCACCTCGATCACCTTAACACCCTGACCCCCTGCCGGGCCCTGGTCACAGTGCCTGCTCCAGGTCTGACAGGTGGGAGATGGGGGTCCCCCTCATCATCGGGGAGAGGAGAGACCCAGAGGACGCCCCCGTGAGTGAGAATGAGGGCAAGCTCCCACGTCTGCCCTCTTGGTGGGCCACCTGCGGTTACTGCCGGAAGGTGCCCAAAGGAGGGCTCCAGCCTGGCAGGAGGCAAGGGCTCCCCACCCGCTGGGACGCCAGGTCGATACCCCGGGGAGCACATGGCAAAGGCTTCCCGGTTGCCCTTCCCAAGGGGGCTCCCAGGGGCCAGGCCGCCAGGACGAGCCATCCCAGTGCTCCCTCCGCCCTGCAGCTCTGACAAAGTCCTCCCGGCAGGCTCTGCCTCGGGTCCACACCGCAGGCCCCCCTCCCCACAGCCAGCAACGCACACAGAGTACAAGGACGCACTTCACAAAGAAAAAGTTCAAACACCCGATAAAATCATCGCACGCGCTTCCGCTCACTCGCAGAGAGACGCTAAGGACGGCAAGAAGGCTCCTCGTGTCCCCGCGGCTGGGCGAACATCAGGGTCACCCCCCGGCTGTCTGCAGCACCGGGAATGGGGCCGCTACGGGGCTGGACACAGACGCGTTTTTCGAGCCGGAAGCCCCCTCGAAAGGAGAAACGGTCCTACAGAACGGCCTCCACTTAGAGAAGCCAAAGCGAGTCCAACGCGCTCCCCATCGCTTGAGAAGCTCCGGCGAACGAAGACCAGGCCAGGAGGGAGAGGACAGTCTGCAGTGAGACGAGGCCGGGACATCTCGGAGACAGGCCGAGACCGAAAGACGGCCTGCGCGGCCCGTCCGGAGGGCGAGTGGCCCAGGGGAGCTCAGGGAGGAGTGCGGCCCCACGGGGCAGGAGGAGGGTCCCGGCGGGCAGCAAACACCGGGGCAGCGAGGACTCGGACTCGAGGAAGTTCTCACAAGATAAACGTGAAACGAAATCAAAGATGAGACGGGGCCGCACTCGGCATTAATGATGTTTTCTGTTTGTCACGTACAAGATGCCGCGAGCCGTGACCAGAGCACCCAAAAGAGGACACACGAGGCTGAGGCCTCTCCCCAACCCAGGTGAAGGCCGAGGCCTGAGAGGACAGGTGGACCCACACGCTGGGTCCAGGAACGTCAGCAAACAAGCATAGGGGACGGTGGGATGGACGTCCAGCACAGGGTGTCCACTCTCTCTCCTCCCTTGAGGACCCACAGCAAACACACCCGTCCATATGGGGCCAAGGCCACCCACACACCCCCACAGGATGCCAGGCCATGCACAGATTGGACCACAGGGGGAGGGGAGGCCGCACACAGCCCTGAATCATGCCAGCAATCCAGAGTGGGGGCATTAGGGGGTGAGGCTCATTCCTAAGGACACAGCCAAGGAGAATGAAGGGCATTGTGCCTGGGGAGCCAGAATCTGGGAAGGGCTGGGGTGACCCATGACAGTCTCAGAGGCCCTGGGGACTGCAGGTGACTCATTGATCCACAGCTTGGGGGAAAGCACCCCAGCTGTGGGTCCAGGGACAGCATCCTTGGCGGGAAAGGGTGAACTGGGTAGGCAGTTCCCCTGGGTCCTTGAGAAGATTCCGGAAGGTGAGGGGGTGGTCAGTCCATGGTCTGAGCTGGGACAAGCGCCTGGCCAGCCCGCCACCAATGACACCCCACCCTGCTGCCTTGCTTGTGGTCCCAAGTCCCCTTCCATGGGTCACAGCCTCCCCCACACCAGGAGCCAGCTTGGAAGGGCCCCTGCCTCTGTTTCCCTACACATCCCACAGCTGCCCACCTGCCAGTCAGCCCAGCTGCCCAGAGCGCCTGCTGGCTTCCAGGGCAGGAACACGACTCGCTGGGCATGGGGCAGGACAAAGACAGCTGGTGTCCTCGGCAGAGCTCTGCCCAGCAGGGACAGGGCACCCACTATCGTTCTTCAAGGTGAAGACGTCAACACGCTCCCCAGTAGTGCTGAGAAGCTCAGCGTGGACACTGACACTCCTGGGGAGCTCCCGGCATAGGACATACCCTCTGGACCGATGTTGCATGCCTGGCCGTCCGGACAGCCAGGACCCAGGGGTCCGCATAGGGCTCAGGGTGCCCCCGGGACCAGGGGCAACAGGAGCACTTATAACTGAGCACACCTTTCAGTGAGAAGGCCATTTGCTCTTTGCCCACAAAGGGCTCCGTGACCCAGAACAGAAAGATTTTTCCCTGAAATGAGGTGTGCCCCTAAGTGCCACCTGCCGGCTGGCCTGGGCCCTGGGCAAGTTTGGGGTGGAGGTGGGGACTGGGGCCAGTAGGCAAGGAGGGGGTGGGGACCAGGAGCCCCAGAGAGGGGCTATAGGGCACACGGGCTGGGCCTGGGCAGGTGCTCCCACCCCTGCGTGGGGGAGGCTGGGTGGTGGAGGCCACGGGCTCTGCGTTCACCAGGCGACCCCCGCCGCCCTGCCTCGAAGCTCCTCTGCCCAGCTCTGGAGGTCAGAAGTCGGAGATCAGTCTCACTGGACTGAGCCAGCGACCAGCAGAGCCTCGCTCCCTCCAGGGGCCCTCGGGGAGGATCCGGGTTCTCACCTGCTTCCAGACCATCATTCTTGTTCCTGCTTCAAAGCCAGGAGCAGAGCCTCTTCAAACCCCTCCACCAGGCAAATTCTTCCTTTTGGGTCAAATATCCCACTGCTTCTCCCCTCTAAAGACCCTTGCCGGTACGTTTACAGCCCAGCGGGTGATCCAGGAAACCCCTCACCAAGGATGCCTAATGTACTCACATCCGCAAAGACAGCTGTTCCACGAGAGGCCACATCCACGCGCGGACCTGCCCTCTCCGTGGTCCTCCCACAGTCACTGCCAGGCCAACGAGGCAGAGCCAGCACAGGTGCAGATGTGAGGAGACATGACCGGTGCATAGCCACGGGACGCCACGCTCGGCATGGCACACAGAACACCCGTCCCTCGGGGCACGGGGCACCCACGCCCACACCACGGCTTGCACCATGACCCACAAGCCTCAGCACAGGTCAGAAAACAGAAATCACGCTAGATGGTCCCCTTTTCTCTTCTGCAGCTCAATTCATTCCGCAGACGATTAGTCATACCACAATTAACAGAGAAAAAAATCAAGTCACACACATCCGACAGACCTCACGGGTAGCATCTCTAAGGAACTCCAACAAATCAACAGCAAAAGGAAAACCACCCAACTTTTAAGAAAAGAAAAAGAAATAGGCAGCGAAGGGGAACAGGCACTTCACCAAAGACGGCATGTAGGCGAGTGGCCGAGAGGTCCGCGGAAAGGTGCCTGGCGCCACCAGCCGTCAGAGACGCTAAGCCAAACCAAGGTGTCCTGCCGCTTCCCACCCACGAATCGGCTAAATTAAGAGCTGACTCATCTGCGGCGGCGCCAGCGTGAAGCAAGAAGTCTCCGGCGTGGCCCGCGGGGCTGCCGCGGGGCGCGGCTCCCTCCGGGAGTCTGGGGGCTTTGTACTGACACGGGAAGCACCGCAGCTCACGCCCCGGCCACTCTGCTCCGAGACGTTTCAGTAGATCTGGGGTTCCACTTGGCGCTTAGCGCGGCATGTCTGTTCAGTGTCTAGTACGAGTTTGTGCTCAGCACCTCAGTAAGCGGCATGACACGTCACCGAGGGACCGCACGGCCACAAGCCCGGGGCCAGAAGGAACCCAAACGTCCACGGACAGCGGCGCAGACGGACGGCCCGTGGAACGGCCCCACACAGGACACTCGAGGGGGGAGAACCCAGCACAACCCCACGGGCCATGCGGGCCACAGCCGTGAGCAAGGACCCTGCACGCCTGCGTGTTTATGACATCACACTCACTCACGGACACACACAGATGCAGTCACACGGACTCACTCACCCTCATGGACACACTCACAGGCACATGGACACACACACTTAGACACAAATTCACAGACACACACTCATGGACACATACTCACAGACACAAGGACACAGAAACACAGACACAGACCCACGGGGACACACGGACACACACACTGACGCACACTCACAGGGACACACACATTCACGCACTCACACACACATACAGACTCACACACTTAGACATTCACACGGACTGACACACATTCACACAGACACACACACTCAGACACACACTCATAGACACACACATTCCCGCTGCTGGCGAGAGCACAAAATGCTGCGGGTCTGTGGCAAACAGCGGCAGGTTCCTGACAGAGGAGACCCAGGACCACGACGCGGTCCAGCAAGTCCCCTTCTGGGCGGAGCCCCACACACACTGAAAGCAGGGACGCAGCTCTGCGCACACTCACGTGTGAGCAGCCACAGAGATGACCTGACGCCCACAGACCGGGGCGCGGGTGACCACCACATGGCGTGGACCGTCAGCCGTAAGAAGGACATTCTGACACGTGCCACAACCCACGTGAGCTTTGGGCACGTTCTGCTGCTCGGTGAGATAAGGCCACCCACGAAAGGCCCGAACCCGGAGGACTCCGTGTCTGCGCGGGCCCTAGCGGGGTCGTCGTCGCGGAGAGCGGCAGGGTGGGGGCCCGGGGTTGGGGGGCAGATCTCCAGGCGGGGAGGAGCTGGGAAGAGGGAGAGCTCTGGAGCCGGAGGGTGGGGCCGTCCACACACCCCAGCGAGTGCAGGCAACAGCCCACCGCGTACGCTCGCAACACTTATGACAGCAGATCTTCTGTGACACAGATGCGACCATGACAAAAATAAACCCATTCGCTTAGAAGGTCACATGGGTGACTCTTGGAACGTAGCATTTCACCAAAAAGCCTGGGTATGAGAACGTGTGCTCCGTGCGACACCATTCCGACCAATCCCAAAAACAGACAAAATGAAAACAAGGGCCAGGGACGCACTGTGGCGGGGGGGACGTGTTCGCAGGGATCCGGGGTAGGGTCCCCCCTGCAGGGGCGCCCCATGGTGGGGTGGGCACAGGAAGGCCCATGTCACCCGAGAGCTGCTTCCGCCCCAGGCCGGTGGCAGTGAGCGCTCACCATGGAAAGTTAACGTCCGGCCTTTCAGCGGGATCCGCCCGCCGCACCCGGGGCACTGGCACCCTGCGAGGGTGAACGTGCTTCAAGGACCGAGCAGCATCAGAGGTCACTCTGGGAGGATGGCCAGCAAGCACAGGGCACATACCCCCGACCCCAAGATGCCCCACTAGACGGGGGACAGCCGCCTGCAGACGTGAGCCCGAGCCCCCAATGGGCGGGCGGGGGACACTTGGCAGCCTGGTCTCCAGCACCGCAGGGCGGGTGAGTGAGGCGCATCGGAGGGCTCTGGATTCCGCTCACCCAAAAGACGGGGTGCTGGGACAGCCCCAGGAGCCGAAAGCACAGGGCCACTGTGGGGACCACCTGTGGGAGAGCCACGGCCAGCCCCTGGCTGAGCCCCTGCCCCAGGCGTCAGCCCCCTGGGTGCCGCAGAGCTGGGCCGTGGCCCTCCGCCGCCAGCAGCTGCCCGCATTCTTGGTCCTGCCCGGGCACCCGTGACCTCCACGCAGCCTGGGAGGCAGATGACGCAGAGTGGACACATGGACACAAAGGGTGCGGCCAGCGCCCACGGCTGGCTGAGGTCACCCAGGCCCCTGGACAAGGATGAAGGCGCCAACCCCACGCCTGCCACAATGACCAAGAATGCAAGCACGTGACCTGCTGGCCCCAGGCCGGGGGCCTCACTACCAGTCTGTCCCAGGAAGAGGCCACCAGGACGCCAGCTTTTGTTTTTAGAAAATTAGCCTCTCTGGAACCTTTGTTGACGTGCCAACCACCACTGCCGCCCTGGGCCCCAGGGGACGGTAACTGCGGCTGGGAGCCAGGCCAGGAAGGACCCTTCAGGGAGAGGCACTCACCGTCGGATCCCCGACAAGGATGCCAGGCAGAGAGCGGGCCGACTGGGGTCCCATCCTCACGACGACTGGTGTGGTCATTTTATTTCTAACATTCTGGGGTGCTGGGGGTAGGGGGTGTCGAGAATCTCGGTATAATTTCCACTTCTCTGGTTACCAGTGAGGTCGCACACCCTTCCGTGCTTCGGGCTGTCGGATCGCCTCTTGGTCAAGTCGCGACTCAAGTCTTGAGCCCACTTCTCCATCAGTGCGTTCTTGTTGCTTTGGTGTATGCTCTTTACATATTCTGGAGAAGAGCCCTTGGCTGGTAACGGGGACAGTTCACCTTTGCCACCTGCGGCTACATTTTCACCTGCTTGTCTTCAGTGAACAGGGCTCTTCCTCCCCCACAGTCCAGCTGAGTGGGCTTTTCGCCAAAGGCCCTGCCCTTTCTATCCCGTCTCTGCTGGCTCTTTCTCCCCGAGCCCGTGGGATGTGCTCTGCAGTCCTCCTCGGTTCAGAGGCTTGGACATTTTTGCCTCTCATCCCAATGGACCGTCCACCTGTGCGGGACACTCCGCCTCTTCCCACAGACCCTCCCTCCACCCACAACCACGTCCCCACAGCTGCAGCGACAGGCAGCTTCCCACAGGACCCAGGGAAGGGAGATCCCGTGGGAGACGGGAACCGGAGTCCAGGGTCACTAGCAGCCCACCCTGCTGCGTCCCTCCTGGGGCCCAGCCCTCCCCTGGCTGTCCTCTCCTGCCCTCCCACACTCTAGCCTCAGTCCCTTCCCTGAACTCCGCAGACGCTCCTCTGAGTGGGCCACCTGTTCCTACCCGGACTTGTCTCCTGTCCTGCCGGAGGGGCGTCCTACAGTAACAAAGAATCACAGACGGGGCAGACACAGCCAGTTCTGAGGTCCAAAGGCCCCCCTCCACGTGACAGGGCCGTACCCTCCTCCAGAGACTCCAGGGGGAGACTGGTGCTTCCGGCCCCTTCCAGCTCTGGGGCTGCCTGCGTGCCCTGGCTTGTGGCCGCAACCCCCACCTCTGCTCCGTGGGCCCCCCAGTACTGGATTAAACCCACAAAGACTCAGTCTCAAAGAAGGTCACATTCTGAGGTCCCGGGGACAGAAGGGCCACCCAGCTCTGGGGCGGGACACCACACAGTGCCCCGGGGTTCAACTTTGTGCGGGTATCACGCAGGCTCACACTCATCCTCGTCCGGGAGGGCATCCAGCGCCCAGTCTTAAAAATGCCGTCTCGTACCCCATTTCTCTGCAGGGCCCGTACGAGGGAGGGCATGTGCTTCCTTCTGGCTTTGCCGATTCCGCACGGGCCTCATCACGAAACCTCTGCGGTGAGAACACAAGTCTGCCAGAGCGCGTCCCACCAAACTGAGCGCCGGGCACCGCGGCCCGTGCAGACCACATGCCAGGCCTCCCGCGGGGCATCTGGCGAGGACGCAGCTGGTCCCGGGGAGAGCGCACATGGCCGCTGAGACTTCCAACCCGGGACCTGGTCTGTGGTTGACTCCGTTCATCTAGACGTCACGGGACTAGCTGGTAGTTTTCTGGCCAGAAGGTCCGCCCGATTCCCTGTTGGATTTATTGCTGGTTACTTGATTTTTTTTTTTTTCTGAATTGCAAATAAAGTCTCTCGGCCTCCCACCCACCGAGGACCGCTCACGCTCAGAGATGGTGCCTTTTGTGTACAGACCCTCGGACAACTCGCCTCCCTGAACTCGCCAACGTGACGAGCCTACCAGCGGGCCATCTTCCCACGACCTCGCTCCTTGTCGACCTTCCCCATGCTCCCTTCGTCCCTTCCCGGAGGGAGCCAGTGCCGTGTCCAACGGCAGGGTGACAGCATCCACGGTCCTGCGAGGTCAGCTTTCCTTGCTTCGCGCTGACACAGGACTGTTTTATAGGAATCTGGCAACCCCCCTTCCAACAGACCCGTTCCCTTCTGTGTCAACAGCGGCTTTGGGCGCGCATCCTGCTGATTCTCCTCAGGGGCTTGCCTGCTGCTAACGTGATGGCCACACGACCTTCTCCACGTCTCTGCGCGTGAAATACAGTGACTCTCCGTGACCAACCTTGCGTTTCTGGATCAAACCCCACAGGCTCTAACACATCAGCCTGGCCACACATGGCTGGGCCCACTTTATGTCAGTGAGACTCATAACATGAGACTCTGTAATGGTCCCGGTCCGGTTCTGATAACCACATGCCACCACCGTCGTGAGCACAGACCACGGGGGGCAGGGGTGAGCACGGGGACACAGCACAGTGACCCAGCCTTGGTGGGGGTGTAGGGGTGGGGTGATGGAGACCTCCCGTGAGCACCTCCCAGAAGTCTGCAACCAAGCGGGCAGGTGGGTGGACGGTCAGGCAGAGTTGTCACAGCCACGTCCACAAGGAGGACACTGGGGCTCAGGACCTGAGGCCCCTGGCCCACGGGGGACACTGTAATCTGCACTTGCACTGGTTCCTGTTCCCTTGGCCCTGGGGTCTCTGAGCAGCTGAATTTGGCCCAGCTCGGGTCGCCCTGCAGTGGGGAGGCTCTGGAAATAGGCCAAAGTGGAAATGGGATGCACCCCCAGCCCAGCCCGCGGCCCCCAGCCCGTTCCCATCCTTCTGGGCCCTAGGCCTCGCCTTGCTCTACATAGATGGGCAGTTCCAGGGGACGCACTGGGCAGCGAGGCCATCTCACAGAGCGGCCACGGTCCCCAGAGCCCTGGCACAGCAGCATGGGGCACAGGCACTCCAGTCTCCTCACACGCCCTGCAGAGTCCCTGGACGCCGTGACCAAGCCCTCAACCACACGAGCGGCCGTCACGAGGAGACATCACAGCCACCCGGGTTGCTGAATGCATCAGAAGGAGCTCCGTGACTCCATGAGCAGAGCTCGGTGCCCACTGGGGACACGCGGATCCTGGAGGCAGCCCAAGCACGCGGTTGGGGTTCTGGGAAACGGCACAACCGCCAGCATGGGTCGGGCAGGGGCTTTGTGGACAAGTGGCCATTGTTGGCAGTAGTGTCAACAAATAGAGGTCATTGTGGTGAGCAGGAGGGAACCCGTGACAGCCAGCCACGTGGCAGGAGCCCTCTCCCAGCAGGGCACAAAAGGGCCAGTGCCACAGGCTCTGGATGCCTGGGGTGCCACCAATCATTCCTGGGCCACGCCTGCGTCACCATGAACACCCCACTGCTGGCGCTGGTGCTGGCTTTGCTGAGGGGGCCCTACGCCCTGCACACAGGCCCCCAGGACCCCAACATCGATGAGAATCTGGTAGCCACAGTGGGCATCTGGAGTGGGGAGAGGTGGCAGCTGGGGACAGAGAGAAGGGGACAGGGCCAGGCGCCAGCCAGCCCCCCGCTCCCTCCCCAGGACCAGCATACCCACCTCTGCTTGGCAGGTCAGCGGCGACTGGTTCTCAGTAGCCCAGGCTTCCAATGAACCAAAACTCCTCTGGAAGGACTCAGACATGATGTCCTTCGTTCACAAAATCCGCATGACCCCCAGGACCATGGAGTTTCATCTCTACGGAAGATAAGTCTGGGAAGACGTTGCCAAACGGGGCCAAGGTCCAGGGGAGCCCCGTGCCCTATCCCCAGTCAGCTCAAAGCCATCTAACCGAGACACTGGAGAAAGGGTGACACAGTGACACAGGGCAGGGCTGGGGCTCGCTGTGCTGGGATGGGACACACGTGTCCAACATCCAGCGTGGCCAAATCCCACCCAGTCCCACCGAGGGGCACTGTGGGCACGTCTTCTGGATCCGGGGTCCTAAGGAATCTTGTCCCAGAATACAGGGCACGTGTGTCCCTATTATAATGACGGCAGATGAAACAAAACAGAAATTTCAGTACACGCTGAGATGTAGGTATGAACGGTCAGCGTCATCCAGCCTGCGAGCGGGGAGACCCGGGAGTCCCAGCAGTGTGTGGCCAGGAGCTCACCTGCCGGGACACCCCCTTGCAGGAGTGTCCCCGGCCGGCTTCGGCACCCCCTAGGGCCCCTCCACCGGCAGTGGGTGTCTGGGAAGGGCGGGGAGCCTGCACGCGGTCCTGCCCCTTCCTGGGCCCCAGCTGCTCATGAGCACCGAGCTGTCCAAGGCTGTGGGAAGAGGTTGGGGGGCAGCAGGGCTCCCAGGGCCCGGTTCTGGCCCTGGGGAGAACCCCGCACTCCCACCTCCTGCCCTGCTGCCCTGCTGCCCAATTCGCAGATGCTGGCCACAACACCATCTTCCTGGAGGAGGTGGGCCCCACTCGCTTTCTCATCTTCTGGTTCCACAACAGCTGGCACGGGGGGGAGACGGCAGTGCTGAACCTCCTCGGTAAGTGCCCACCACCGCCGGCCAGCAGGACCTGGGTTCCAGGGGAGTAGGAAGGCACTAGGCCAGCAGGGGAGCCCTGACACGCCAGCAGCTCAGGTGGGCCTCCGTTAGCTTCATGGACAGTAAGTCTGGAAGAAACCCGAGGTCGTGCCCCTCCCACCCTAGTGCAGCCCCGCGGTCTTGCCGGCGGCCCCCAGGCTGTAGGAGCCTCTGCTCTTCCCCGAGGCCATTAGGGCCACGGAGACCCACAGACAAGAAGCACAGGTAAGAGACGGGGCTCTGTGGGTTCACTGGGACATCTCAGCAGGGACCACGGCATCCTGGGTGTGACGTGGCAGCATCCCGACACGGCTGGGGAAATGTTCGTGTTTAGGAAACAGGCTGGCGGCCGCACTCGGGCCCAGAGGTAAGGGCTGTTCTTGGGCTTCACCCGTCACAGAGCTCTCCCGGGAGGGCGAGGGTCAGCGGCAGGGGCGCGGCAACGGGCCCGACTCCCTCCAGCCGCTCCAGCTCCAAGTGGCAGCTCCTCCTGCCCCCTCCAGCCCCGGGGCCTCAGCCGTGTCCCTGAGCTCTGCCTCCGTCCCCAGGGGGCTTCTGCTGTTCTCAAACCTCCCTCCTCTTTCCCTTAAGAGAACACCCGTCCCTGGTTTTCCTGCCCATTCTGAACCCAGCAGTTACCTCCTCATCCTAAGACGCTCGCCACACCTGCAAATCTCCTGCTTCCAGACTTTGCCCCATTTCCAAGTTCTGCGGCCCAGGACTCACCCCCACCTTTCAGGGGACCCATTCCGGCCATGCAGGGAGCACGAAGACGTCTGATTTGTGCATGGTCCCGTGTTGGGCCCCCAGATCCGCAGGGCCGGTGGGGTGAGGTCCAAGCGTCCAGGAGCCACTGGCCACGCCCAGGCCGAGAAGCGCAGGGGGCAGCAGACTGCGGACCCGGGGCAGAGCGATGCTCAGGAAAGGAGAGGCCGACCGTAGGGCGGGCAGGACTACTGCTGCCCCCGGCTACTTGCTTCTGCTTTGCGGGCGGTGGGTGCAGGACTGGCGTCGCGGGGCACACGATGGTGAACTTTCACCCGTGTCCCCCGGGGCTTCCCAGACACCGCTGGGTCGACCGGCCGGCCGGCCTTTAAACAACCCGCCAGCCAGACACCCACAGATGTTCTCAGGCCCAGCCCCGCCCCGACGCGGGCTGACAAAGGAAGCACTGGGGACAACAAGGCCCGGGGCCCGGAGGACGGGCCGGACCCCAGCCGAGGGCTGGCTGGGGCTCTGTGGGCCTGCCTCCTCTCCAGCCCGGCATGGGGCACTCCGGGCACACCCTCCCACTCTGGCCACGGCAGCTCATCCCCACAACCCTGCCTACACCCGGAAAACCCAGGGCCGTCTCCAAGCTCCCAGAACCCCACGGCCCGCCGTCTCAAATGACCTGCCGGAGGGACGGCCCTGCCGCTCTGTCTGCAGGCCGGAGCCCTACTGTGAGCTGGGACATCATGCAGATGTTTAAGAATTACCGTACATCAACTACATCTACCTGACCCGAATGGGTAAGTGGCCACCCTCGCCCCAGCCCCAGAGGCCGAAGGGTGCAGCTCGGACCCCCGCTCAGGAACCCGTGCCCCTCTTCACAGATCGCTGCCCGCGTGCCCGACAGTAAGTAGGCTGCTGGGCCCAGCTGAGTGACCTCTGACCCTGCAGGGCTGTGGCTCGGGGCCCCTCGAGCGGGGCGGTGAGGGGCGGCTGCTGCCCCACACCCCCGAGCACCGGCCACGCCAGCCGTGGGGACCATGCAGCCGGGGGCGGACGGCGCGGAGGTTTCTACCACTGGTTCTGCTGGCCGGAACCCAAGGTGGGGATGCCCACGGGGTCCCCCGGAGCACTGACAGGGGCAGGGCCAGCCTGGCCTGGGGGACCTGCCGAGAGGCTCAGGCCGGTCTGCAGGAGGAAGGGTATGGCAGAGCAGATGGGGGAAGGTCATGGAAGAACCCCACCCCCGGCCCAGGGGCAGAGCCCAAGGCACTGCGGGATCTGCCCCACCTGTCCCCATCCCTGAACCCACCCTGCCTGCCTCTCGCTCACAGGAGCTGCAAAGGACTGACGGTTCACAGTCAACCAAAGAGCTTTGAACCGCGGCCATCTCCCCAGGAAGCCCCCCATCTCCGAAAACCTTTCCTGGTGTGTCCAATAAATGACTCCTGCCCTGAGACCGAGCGTGCTCTGTG
Organism: Lutra lutra; assembly: GCF_902655055.1. NCBI lineage: Eukaryota > Metazoa > Chordata > Mammalia > Carnivora > Mustelidae > Lutra > Lutra lutra. The sequence continues at coordinate 93,111,295 of NC_062290.1, read as the reverse complement.
GGGGTGTTCCAGCCGGTGACCACACAGGGCCAGGGCCGCAGGGGTCAGAGAAGTGAGGACTGTCCCCCCGAGTAAACCCAGCTCACTGTGGGCTCATGTCCACATGGTGGAGGAAGCTGCTAGGGGTTCCCAGGGCGCCGTTCAGAAGTGATGGCCACACATGACGCAGGCAGTCAGCGAGGCCAGGCCCCAGGGCCACCCGGTGCCCAGTCTCAGGGCTTCCCAGGCAGCGGGGCCAGAAGCAGGTGTCGTGGGGACAAAGATGTCAGCACCATCCATCTAGGTCGGGCCCGGCTCAGGAGCCCCTCTGGCCACACACGTGTGTCTCTGCTAAATGGGGGCTGAGGCCCTGGGGGCAGGGACAGCCATTGGGCAGCTGGCAGGGGACGCCACCGCTGCCCCTTCCCCCTCCAACTGCGCAGGCCCTGCAGGTACATGCCCGCAGCCCCCACTGAGGCACACTGAATGCCCCAGCCTCCCCTCCACAGGTGCCCCGCTGCATGGAGGCCCTGTCCTCCCCCGGGGCCACCACATATGAGCCATCCCTCAAGCCCACCCCCACCTCAGACTGGGGGCTCCTGCCAGCAGTCAAGGGTTCCTCGAGGGGGTCTCTCAGGGCAGGCCGGCCGTTCAGCACCAAGGCCTGTGTCAGCCTGGGATGAAGGGGAGCTGGCTGTGGTGTCCCCCAGTCAGAAGAGGGGGTCTGCAATTGGGATGAGGCTCCCAGGCCCTCGGACTCACCCCCAAGACACCCCCAGCACCAAGAGGCCCTCCCTGCCCGATGCCCTCTGTTGTCACCACCCCTCGGGCACCCACCCCAGCCTCCTGCATCAGAAGCCACTGTACCCACCATTCCCATCAAGAGCGAAGCTTCCAGCAAGACCCAACACTGGAAGCACGTCCAGTGAGGTGGGGTGGCTGCCCGTCTCAGCGGCCCCAGGCCTCGTTGCTCAGCAGGTCAACAACCCCATCCTCTCCTGCTTCCTCCCGTCCAGGGGCAACACCAGTTCCCTCTCCTCGGCCTCCCGGAGCCCAGGCTACCCCTGCGTCCCACCCCCTCATCCTTTCTCCCCCAGCCCTCACCCTGGGGCAGCACCGACTTTGGCCCACGGTGACGTCTGTCTGGGTCCCGGTCTCGGGGCACCCGGTATCCTCGCTCCTCTCCGTGCCAGCACAGTTGCTCTCACCCCAGAGCCCCTGTCCCCCGCAACCCGCCACCCTCCAGGACGGGCCCAGCCCATCCTGGCCCACAACCTGAATGCCCTGTCCAGGCACAGGGAGGCGGACAGGCAGGGTGAAGGGACCCGTCTACCATCCTCTGAGCAGCGGGAATGGGACCTCCAAACTAGGGCACTGGCTGAGAGCAGGCCTGGGGGCCACTGGGCCCAGGTGATGGGCTGAGGGACAGTGGGGCCTACTGGGGGACAAGGTGTCCTGGCCATTGGCAAACGAAGGCGGGGCTAGAGACGCACCCAGCGGATGTCTGGCTCCCTCCGGTCTGAATGCCGGGGTCGGGGGGGCGGACAGTGAAGCCTGACCAGTCAAGCAAGGGTCTCCTCTCACTCACTCACTCACTGGCCAGCTGATATGGGCGAGGGAGCTTATGACTGTCCTGCCAAGAGACGACCAGAGCCTGGGGACAGATGAGAGGCCCAGGATGGCACCTCCTCCCAACAGCGGAGCACCCAGCCCCCTAAGGCAGGACCCGTGTGGCCAGAGAGCTGGATGAGGTCCCTGAGCAGAAACGAACACCTCGACCCAGACCCCAACTCACGGTGACCACAGTGGCCATGAGGCCCACGGAGCGAGAAGAGCAGCAGAGAGACGGGAGGATGGAGGAGAGCAGGCAGGACGCAGAAAGGGGAAGATACGGTATTAATGGTCACTGCTCAGACCAATGGCCAACTGTCACCAAGGCCCAGCTGTGAGCACAGCCCCCCCAAAATGTCCCAACCCAAGGGGAGTGTGGACTGAGAGGTTATGGCCTGAGGGCATCTAGGGTCCTGCTGGGGCCGCGTCTGTTCTGTGTGTCCTACTTCCAGGCACTCCTCATGGTGGGGGCAGCGGGGAGAGAAGGAGGTCACCGTGAGAGCCGGGCGGAGACTTGCTGAAGCCCCCAGCCACCCCCAAGGCCCCAGAACAAGCCTGAAGTCGCCAGCAGCACGGCTGGAAGCGCACAGTGAGGACCACTGCCCCCAGGGCCGGAATTCAGGTTCACAAAGCGTTGGAGCAGGACAGCGGGCAGGACGGCAGGAAGCGGGCAGCTCCCTGGACCCCGCAGCTCCTTCCAGCTCTGGCCAAGCCCCCAGCAGGTCCTGCGGCAGCCCCTCTCCTCCAGCTCCCCTGGGGGGGTCCTGCCATCAAGCCCCGCCTGCCTCTGCCCTGCATGTCACTGTCTACAGGGGGGAGGCCAGACCCCAGCCAGCTAAGCGATGGGGTTTTGCGTCCACACTCCTACAGCCGGCAGGGCAGGGGCCATGGCCCCACGGGGGAATGCTGCCTCTGGGCCACTCTCCTCCCCTGGGGGCTGGAGGGAGGGGCAGACATTGTCGATCAACCACAGCTCTCACCCCACAGGCCCAGACTGGGCCCCGGGGTCATCTGCCACACCCGCTCCAGGTGCCCCCTCCACGGGCTCAAGGTGCAGCAGGCCTGCCATCCGAGACAGGGCCTCGTCCCTGCCCTGCCAAGGGAGAGCCTAGGGCCGGGTCTCCTCCTCGTTCTCCAGGGCCTCGGCTGCAGCTCTCAATCTCCCTCAGTGGGTGCTGACCTGAGGTCGAAGGTGCGAGGGGGCCCCGGGGCTCGGAATCTGCCTGCTCTAGGTTAGCTTGACCAAAATCAGCTGCAATTTCCAGGGAGCCCTGGGGTGAACCCCAGCAGAGACAGACAGCTTCCTGGGGGTCAGGGCTCAGCAATGCTTCCCCAGGTCCCCCATGGGCTCAGGGAGCCGGAAACTCATGGGGGCAGGACCTGGCACCTGCCTCAGCCCTGACACGGCAGCCTGGCACAGCAGGGTCCCCCACAGCTGGGTTCAGGGTGCTAGCCTGATGGTGGGACACCTGCAGCGTCGTCCTCCCCCACTGGAGAGAGGCACAGGTGTGCACTCGAGCCACACACATGAACACGCGTGTGCACACCAGCAGCGATGCCCACGAGCACACACACACAAGAGCATGGGGGTCCTGAGGACTGGGGTCTGGGGGTGACAGCCGCCCCCCATGGGCACCCAGCCCCCCGCAAGCACCCCCCCCCAGCCACTGCCTGGCTCTCCTCCAGCCCCACCGCAGACCCACTCTGCCGGAGCTTCCATCCCACGCCAGCCGCTCTGCACGGTCGTCTGCAGTGACTCACAGACTGAATGGAACTTTCCGGCTGCGGGAATGGAAACGCATGCAGGTGCGAGGCAGGCAGCCCGGGCCAGGGGCTCAGGACTCACAGTCAGGAGAAGCCTACTCTCCTGGAGAACAGGGAGCCCTCTGGCCCCCGGAGCACTCGCTGGGCTGGAGGGTCACAGGGGGCTGGGGCGTCTCCAGAAAGGTATGAGCAGGAGCAGAGCGGTGAGGCCCTGGCCAGCCTGGGTCAGGGACGCACACCCGCCTCTGCTGGACTGAAAGGAGGGGAGAGGCAGGGCAGGATCTGCCGCACCTGACCACGGGGGCTGGGGATGCTCCTCCCAGTAACCCAGGCCTTCCCCAGCCCCCAGTGGTCCAGAGCCGCTGCAGCTGGAGCTGTGCCCGCCAGGAGAAGGGTCCAGATGCTGACACCAGGTGGCCCCTGTCCCAGGCACACCCACTCCTCGAGAGAAGAGTACAGAGGACCCCCCGCCTCAAAAGCAGGAAGACCAGTCCTTCCCTCGGGGCCCTGGTTGTGCTGAGAGCACCAGGGCCTCCCTCAACAGACCCCCGGGCCATGAGGGCCACTCGGACCAATCCCAGGGCATGAGAGGTGAGGTCGCATGCCTGCCTCTCCAGGGAGCCGGCCGGGAGCACAGAAGTCAGCCCCGGAGCGCTCCCCAGGCTGCAGGGCTATTCGCGGACTCTGCCAGGCCAAGAACAAACAAAGAAACAAAGCCCGGGGCAGATGCCCGCGCTCCAAGCGGAAGCCGTGCCATCTGCCCAGTGAGCGAGTGAATGGCGCTGATTACACAGACGCTCCCCAAGTCCCGATTTCCACAGGATGGCCGCCTTTAATCCCCAGCCTCCCCGGCCGCGGCCCGCCAGCCTCGCCACAGCTCAGCACAGCTGCCTCCCGAACCCAAAATAAGCCACACGGCACCCGACATGGACACGTGCGACACAGGCCTAGCAGGGGAAGAAGTCGGGGAAGATACTGTCCACCTCCTCCCGCAGGGCCAGGCTGGGGCAGCCCGCATCCGAGCCCCATGGCTCCAGGGGGCCATCCGGGAGCTCGTGGAGGCTGGGCTCGGGGTCCGTTGGGAAGCCTGGCTCGGCCCTGTCCAGCAGGCTGCTCCTGACCGCACTCCGAGAAGGGGCACGGGCACCTCTGCCCTCCACGGACCCTGGAAGCAGAGCAGACACGTCAGTCTGGGAACCGCGGCCGACATGGCAGGATCAAGGTGCAGAAGAGGCCACCCCTCTCTGTCCTGCCCAGCTTGGAAGCCCTTGACTCCCGAGTGCCACGACAGGTAGACGAATCCACTCCTGCTGGCCGTGCTCGAGACCTGGAAGGACCCATGAGAGCACAACAGGAAACCATGTGCCACATGGCTCATCTCACAGACGTCCTGCTCTCCAATCCTGATGCCCTCGCAAGGATGCTTAGGGGAAGGGAACACACAGACCCCGAACGGCAGGAGGCGCACAGCCAGCCCCATACACCGCGTTCACACGGGCGCTCCACGTGCACACGCGCCACCTTGTACTCCCCACCTGTGACCTCGACGACCACCAGCAGAGAAAACAGGCTCAGAGACAGACAGCAGAACCTCGGTAGCACACACCTCCCCGTGCATCCCAGCCACCTGCCCAGCCCCTCACCCAGACTGGCTGAGACCCTGAGGCGTGGCCCAGGCTCACCCCCCCCCCACTCACCCAGCCACCAGTCGGGACCAGTGTTCAGCAAGTAGGACACCCCGTCTTCCACATCACATCCCAACACGGGCCTGCGTGGGATCAGAAGACGTCATCGTGAGTGACCCCAGCTGAGCACAACTCCTTAAAGCTCAAGAGCAAAGTGCAGGAGCTCCAAAGTGGCTTCAGGTTCAGGATGAACAGGGCGCCCCTCCCTCCCCATCAGACCAAACCTGCCCACCAAAGACAGATGGGCCCATCCCGCCACCCGCTTCTGCTGGTTTCCCTCCAGCCTCTGCCACGCTCCCTTCCCACGCCCCAGCTGGTGCACGCTCACAAAACACAAACTCGTTTACTATCAGCCAAAACACAGACCGGCTAGAAACACGACAACGTTTTTGGAAACGCGTCAGAAAGCCACACTGCGGCATCTGGCTCAAACGGGCCCGGGCAGCCAGCTGCGGCCCGGGCACAGACAGCGAGGTGGGGGGGGCAGACTTCCCCGAGGCGGGGGCGGGCAGAGTACCGGCTGCTGCGAAGGCCCACCAGGGCACCCACCTGGTATCCAGCGTCCCGACAGGGTCGGCCCCGTCCGCCGGGGGCCCCACCCGGCCCAGGCAGCTCCGAGCCTCTGCACTCACCAGCGGGGAGGGCGGCTGCCACGCACAGGGAGGCCAGAGCGGGGGTGGCCTCAGGGCCTCGGGAGGACTTGGGCCTGGAGACTGGGACAGCAGGCTGCAGGGCTCTACGACAGAAGGGAGGTGCAGGGTGGCCTCCCGCAAGCCCTCGGCGCCCGTCCACAGTCCCCCGCACAGAAACAGGAGAGCTCAGAAGCAGGAGGCAGACAAACGACCCAGAGACAGACACCCGGGGCCGAGGGGCTGGGCAACTGGGGTCAGGGCAGATTCTCAGAGGAGACGCCCATTTGGCCTCGGCTCAGCCCTTAGAGCTCAGATACGGAACCCCGCCCCGGCTGCCCACAGTCCCTGCCCCAGCCTCTACCCTCAGGTCTCGCTCGCTGCTACGTGACCTCTGCACCCTCATGCCTGCCCTCAGCTCCCAAAGTTCCCCTGAGGCCCCAGCTCCGCCACCAGCCCCAGTGACAGGCGGTCCCCTCCCCCACTCCATGGGCACATTCGGGCAATCAGAAGGCACAGCCTTGGCTCCCAAGGCAGTCAAGTGCATGGGGCCTAAACCCCCCGCAGCCATTCACACCCAAGGAGTGACAGACGGCTGGGCTGCGGGGTCCAGCACGAGCCAGACGCAGTCATTGGAAATGCCCTGCGTGCGTGGCTGCACAGTAAAAGGACAGATGCCCTCCCTGTGCAGCCTGTGACTCACACGGCTCCAGAAGACAGGATCAGGAGGGCGCCAAGAAGCCCAGGTTGCAGGGGCTGCTCGAGAGAGCTGGGCACAGCAGTGGTCAGCAGCAGGCACAAGGACGGGACCCGGGGACCCCCAGAGGCCCAAAGTGAAGGAGGACCGGGGGCCTGTCCTCAGGGAGCAAAAGCGTGGACGCTGTTCCCCACAAAGGAGGACAACAAGGACAGACGAAGGAGAGCCTGTAGCCTAGAAGCCCGGGCACCTCGGCCGTGTCCATGAACCTGTTTGCCGCAGCTGCGAGCAGCGTGGGGTCCCCGAGGCTCACCCCGACACGTGGGTGTGTCATGATGAGACCACAGTAGGTGCCAAACTTCGTTGAGGAATGGACCCCGCCGTGCCCCGGGCTCAGAAGCCATCCTGCAGCCCAGGCCTGTCCCCTGGCGAGGACACCAAACCCATCCGCACTGCGACCTGCTCTCGCTTACCAGGGAGGACTGGCGGCCCCTCCACCACCTCGGCCGCCGCCGGCCGGGCCTCGTCCTCAACTGCGCCCGCGGTCCCACAGCTCACAGGAGCCGGTGGCCTAGGTGACAGAAGACAGAGGGAGATCCTGAACGGTCTGCATCTGCTGCCCCATGGGCCCCCCAGCCCCCAGGGGACACTAACACAGTCAGGCCGGAGGCTCCCGCGCCACAGTCTGGGGACCCTGCTGTGCCCGCACTCGACAGGACCTGCGGCAGAACATCCGTCTGCCACTCGCGCCACACCTCCCTGGACGGACCCAGAACCTACAACGGAAACGAGCCTCGTAAACCAGAACAGCCGAGCAACAGACACACACACACAGGACACGCAGGCCATGGGTCGTCACGGGCTGCCCCGCGGGGGTCTGAGAGGCTCAGCCTGAGCACAGACCACGGCCTGGAAGAGCAGAACGGTGGACGGAGGGGACGTCAGGGACTGAAGCGGGGACCAAGCTTGTTCCCGGGGGCTCCCACCTCACTGGGGGAGACGGTGCACGGACAGCTGGAACTGGCACAAACAGAGAACACCGCCCCACCGCCATCACAGCCACCCTGGCTGCCCCCGGGGGGCGAGATGTCCCCCGGCAGCCCCTCCATGCAGCGTAGCCCGGGCGGAACACCACTCACGGTGTGCGGCTCCTGGCTGGGAAGCAGGGTGCCGGCGAGCCGAAGGAACTGCACGGACATCTCCAGCACTGAGGCCATGTCCTCCCGCCGGCCATCAAAACGGGGCAGCAGGGCCCGCAGGCGCTCACAGCTCACCGAGATCCGCTTCCTGCTTCCAGACAAGCCACATGTCCAGCAGCCCACCTGGCTTTGGCCAGCGAGAAGGACCACGGCCACGGGCTCTCCCCTCAGAGGGACCCTGGGCTCACCCCTGGGCGGCTCTCGGAACAAGGTGACCCTTCAAGGTTGTGGGCCACAGGCTACCCAGATCTTTGCACCAGCTCTGGCCAGCCCGTCCCTGGACCACCCCTGCTAGAGACCCCGAGAGACACCCTTGAGCTGCCCAGGCCTGGGGTCAGAGAGGGGGCTGCCCAGGTGGGCCCTGGGAAGCCCGTCCCTTGGGTTTCCTTGCCGCATGCTAACTGCCCGCTGACTGCACGGCCCCCACATCCCTGTCCACTGCCCACACCCAGGTCACCAGTCTGACGTCCGCCGCTGCCCCCACCACAAGGCCCCGGCCAGCCCGGGACGGTCCTCCGCCCACCTGCGCTCCCTCTCGCTGAGCACGTTCCTCGGGAGGCCAAGGCTGGAGCCGGAGCCGGGGCGCTCGGGGGGCGCCCTGACCAGGCGGGCGGCCTGACCGTAGTCCTCGCTGCAGCCCAGGACGCTGGATGGGGACGAGCCACTGCCCAGGACAGGCAAGAGCGTGGAGCTCCGTGAACCCCAGAAAAGGCTGCCGAGACCCAGGGGCCCTCACGGTCTTCTCTGGGGGCCGCCGGGCGCGGTGGGGGCTGCTGCAGGGCAGGGGCCCCCTTGGCCCGCCGCCCCCCACGAGGCCTGCACAGGGTGCCCTGCCCCAGGCGGTCCCGACGGATGGGGACCTGCAGCTCGGGTCCCCAGCCCCGCACCCCTGAGCAGAGGCCTTCCGCCTGACCCCTCCAGCGCCCCCCACTTCCTCACCTGCACCCCCCAAGCGCAGCCTCAGGGCCGCAAGACGCCATGAGCGCAGCTGCAGTGACGTAACCACGCGCCGGGGACGCCACACCCCGCACCACGCATGCGTAAGGCCGGCTCCGCCCACTCACGTGGACCCCTGCCCCACGTGCGGCCCCGCCCCCCCACCCCGGCCCTCCCGCAGGAGCTGCGTTGCAGGGGTGTGCGGGCGTGGTCTGCGGGCTCTGAGGCTGGAGTCCACCCGCCTGTGTGCTCCTCTGCCCTCTCCGGGGGGATCGGAGGACGGGGGGGGGCGGGCCGCTCCCACTCCCGCTCAGCTGGGCTCAGCCACCTGCGAGGCCGGGCCTGCCCGCAGGGAGCCTAGCTAGGTAGGGGGACGCAGGCGAAGGCTACGCCTACCCGGGGAAGGAGGGCAGGAGCGTAGAGTGGTGTTCTGGACGGGGCGGGTCCCGGCATGTAGGTGGCAGGGAGGACGCTCCCCACGGTGTTGCCTGAGGCGGGGCAGCCACAGGTGTGGGGAGAGGAGGAGGAGCTGAGGGTTTCTGGAAGGTTCTGCAGCCAGGAATCCCGCTGGGGGGGTCCCAGAGGAGAGCGGACAGCTGGTCTGAGAACTGCCGTCGGAGATCTGTGCGATCGAGTCGGCTGGGAAGGGCTGGAGGACACCCACCGGCCCCGGAGGCCGGCAAGTCTGCAGTGCACTTGTGCCTGTCCCCGGAAACACGTCCCCTTCCCAGGCGCTCCTCCTCGGTGAAGTGCCACCCTCCGCCTAGGAGCCGGGGGCTCGCGAACCGCGCCCAGCTGTAGCTCTGGACGGCATCTTCCCTCCCTGGGCCTCCGCAGCGCCCCAGCTCCCAGGGCTGGCCGGCCTGCCTCCCCACCCTGCCTCTGGCCGCGCCAGTGCTCTCGGCCTGCCCAGCGCCACCCCCTCAGCTCACTGACGGGGGGGGGGGGGGAGCTCTGCTCAGAGCCCAGGCCCCGCAGGTCCTTGGAGCGTCCCGTGCCCGAGCGCCAGGCTCTGTCCGCTCCTCTTGCTGCGCCTCCGGGGACGCGGGCCGGCGTTGCTGGAAGGACCGAGCCCCCTCCCCCCAGGAGCGAGGAGCCCCATGCGCCCTTGGGGGTTCCCAGCGTTAAAGCGTGGCTGGGAGGGTTCCGAGCGCCTCGGTGGGGGGGGCGGGTCCCCGGGTGCGGATGCGCCCACGCGACCGGTCGCTGCGCCGCTGGCAGGGGACACGCCCCGCCTGGCGCCCGACCCCCACCCCGGAAAAGACTTTCTTCTGCTCGGAGGGAGAAAAGTGCGGTGCTTCGGCCAAGGCAAAGCAGCTTTTCCCTCCGCTCCGGATCCCAGCCGCTGCCGCCGCGCATGCCTCTCCCCGACGGGGCAGGCGTCCCGGGGGGCTCGTCCAGGGGGGCGCAGCGAGGGGCGCGCGGCACGGGCCACACCAACCGGACCTTCGTGTTCGACGACGGCAGATGCGCCCGCAGGTACGGCCGACGCTCCTGCCCCCTGGTGGAGGGACCCCAGTCCCGGCCTGCGCCCCCTCCCAGGAGCCTTGCACCCGAGACCCTCCCCCCTCCCCAGAGCCCCACATCCCAGGTCCATCTCCAGGCCCGCGCCTGCGAGCGCCCTCCCTCGCCTACCGGGGTGGGGGGACAGGACCGCTCCAAGCAGGAACCGGCTGCGCCAGAGGGGCACTCACCCCAACGACCCGCAGGTGCCCCGGGCTGGCGTCTGTGTGTCTGCGCTCTCAGCACGCAGGTGGTCCTGGCCAGGCCATCTTTAGGTGTGGGGCTTCAGCATCTCCCAGGCGCAGGGAGGTGCGGCCTCCCAGCCCCCCTCCACCCAACCTGGAAGAAGGGCTCTTGGGGTGCACGCCTGCGGGGGGGGGGTGGCTTTGCGGTCCCCAAGTGGGCCATGGCAGAAGGGTACTCCGCAGGGAAGCGGGGGTCCAAGGGCCGTCCTTCCAGGAAGGACCCAGACTGGGGTGTGGGAGGGAAGTGCGCTTTTACATCAAAGGCAGGAATCCTGGCTTTTGATTGTTTGATGTTTGGGCTTGTCCTTTCTCTTTTGGGTCCCGATTTGCTCAGCAACGTGAGAGTAGTTCCTGATATAGATTCTAGGTGGCTTGGGAGCCAATGACAGTCGGCCCCCCTTCCCCACGCAGTGTCCCAGGATGCCACGTGTCCTGTGCAGCCAGGTGACTGGCCCAGAGGGCACAGCGCTCCGGGCAGCCCCAGGGAAGGCAGAGTCCCAACAGACCTGCTGGGTTTTTTTGTCGCAACCCAGGGAAGGTCATGCTGGGTGAAAAGTCAGGCTGAATGGGGAAAGGGAGATTGGGTGAGGACCCCCAGGAGAAGGTCAGGCTGGATGGAGAGGCCACAGGAGAAGTTAGTCTGGGTAAGGACCACCCCCCACCCCTGCCCAACGAAGGTGAGGCCAGACTGGAGTGGGAGCAGCAAAGGACAAGGCTGCGGGGTTGGGGACGCAGGCTTCAGCTGGGAGAAGGAAGACCTTTCTTGGGTGAAATGGGGGCCTGGGTTGGGCAGTTTCCTGCCCCAGGCTTCACAGCAGGGGCAGCTCCAAAGTCCAGGGGCCTGGCTTGGCGCTCTCTCCAGACCTTGGGTGAGGCTCTGTCTTGAGAGGGGCTGCGTGATATCGGTAATAGCGCTGTGGTTCTGGGCCAGGGGGGTGGGGGGTTGTGGGTACCCCTGCCTGCTGCTGGTGGGGGCCGGCCCCTAAGCTGTGAGGTCAAGCATGAGAGGTCCTGGGAGGGCTCTTGGCTTTCTGGGCTGCAGGAATCTTTACCTTGGTGCCTGGACCCTGGGTCTAGCCCTGGGAGGTGGGGTCCCAGGCTCCGGCCACCCGTCAGGTCAATGGGCACTGCCCTTTTTATCCTCTTCCTCCCCCAAGTGTAGACATCATTGTCCTGCAGGTAACAATTGTTACGGAAGGGACAGAAGCCTGGGGAGGACGGTCCTGCCCCTGAGCTGGCCAGTGCTAGCTTTCTGGTCCAAGCCCTGTGGCCTTTCCCAGAACTGCCAATTCCCCTCAGCCCTATCCCTCCCCACTGGGGCTGCCATGGCCTCCTGTGGGTCCTGATGGCAGAGGGCGCAGAGAGCCAGGGCTGGCGTCCTGCCAGGGACGTGCCTGGCCAGAGGTCTCGGCCGGCCCTCCAGGCCCGTATTAGGGAGCAGTCCCTCCAGGGCAGCAGGAAGTGGCCTAGGCCTGAAGGGAAGGGTCCCAGGACCCGAGGTCCAGTCCAGCTTGGGCCGCGCGAGGGTGGCCTCCCAGCCTAGGGGGCTGGAGGGGACTCGGGTCTGCCTTCATCCAGGGGGGTCTGCAGCAGCAGCTCGGAAAGACAGCAGTGAGTGAGGAGACTGAGGTGGGGGTGGCCGCTGGGGGCTGTGCTTCTGTCAGAGGGTGGGTCTGTGGGTGTGACCTGTGTCCTCACGCCCAGCTGCCCCACGGCCGCTAAGTGTGCCAGTCCGTGCGCCCGCCAGCTTGTCCGCCCGTCTGGGTCTGAGTAACCCGCGGGGTGGCCGAGGTCGGCTCTGTGACTGTGACTTCCTCTCCCCACGGAGGGTTAGTGACTAAGTGTGAATTCTTCACCGAGGTTTCTGCTCGGGCTGCCGGAGGAAGCGGGGGTTTGCAGGCTGTTCGGAGGGCTGCCTGCCTTCTCTCCAGACAAGCCCCCGGAGCTGTGCCCTGGGCACGTCTCCCTGAGTGTGTCCGGAGCCTTGTGCGTGAAGGGGCCTGACGGGCGGGTGTGTGCGTGCCTGGGTGTGTGTGCGTGTGTCACACGTGCATTGCAGTAGGAGAGTGGGGCCCCTGGAATGTGGAGCGGGGGCCCTGCCTGCTGCTGGAGGGGGGTGGGGTGGGGGAGTCTGGGGGGCGCCCCAAGATGGGTGTTGGCTCAGGAGCAGCCCCGGACGCCGCAGGCGGTCAAGTCGGCTGGGGAGCTCTCGGGCCGTGCATGCGGTGGGTGTCCTCCTCCACACCTTCCCCCGATATCTTCTTCCCCTGCGGAGCCAGGGGCCTTGCCCAGGATGTGAGGCTCACAGTAGACGCTGGTGAGTTTAAAATGTTTGCGGGGGATGGAGGCGGGGCCGGGCCAGCTGCCTGGACTGAGTCCCTCGAGAGCCGCTCCGGAGAAGTCTGTGATGCCGTCCGGACCTTCCACGGGGGGCATAGTAGACAGTCTGCCGTGTTGTTGCTCTGGGCTGTCCCGTGGGGGACAGGGAGGTCTGGAGACCTCCAGACACGTCAGCCACCCTAGGCAATGGCTCTTGCTGGCCCATGATATTGCCTGACACACTGACAGCGACCGGGCCAGAGGCCGTTGCTGGGGACCTCAGCTGGTGCTGGTTTCCTAAAAAGAAGGCTGGCCGCCATGTCCTTGCTAGCAGAGGGGACCCAGAACCTTAGGACTCCGCTCTGGGCTGCTGGGCAGCAGCAGGAAGGGGCCGTGGCCAGGTCCCAAGCAGCATGGAGGCCATGGTGTCCGCTGCCCACACTGTGGCTCAGGCATAGGGGCAAGTGTCCTTGTCAGCTCCGCCCCTGCCGAGCCGCTGGGGACAGTGCATGGGGACAGAGCACAAGCTCACATTTCTCCTGAGGGGTCAGGGTGGGAAGCGGGCAGGAGAGCAGATGGAACTCGGCCTTTGTGGGGGTGCCCATGACTGCTGCGCTGGGCGGTGCAGGGAGATGGGGGTTCCTGTGGTCTCAGGGCCAGCACTTGAGGACCTGGTGGACCTGGAGGCCCAAAGAGGTCCTCCCTGACCCTGTGGGACACGGGTGTGGCAAGGCTCGGGGAAGTTGACCAACCTGTCTATTCCTCAGCCAAGTGACAGCCAGCTCTCCGGACTGCCCCCGTGGGGACCGTGACCAGAGCTCGGGGTTTGTACCCGCAGTAACCATGACAGGGCCAGGCCGGCAGGGGCCTGGGGCCCAGGAGAGGCTGACAGCCTGGCGTGGAGTCCTTGTGGGAGCCCTGAGGGTGTTGGTGGGAACGTGACCCTGGAGGTGCTGGCAGGTGTCAGAGGACAGGGGAGCCACCCAGCACTGGGTTCTCTTGGATGCTGAGAGCACGAGACTCAAAGAGCCGAGGACCTGCCAGGAGTGAGGTGTCACGCGTGGACAGAGTGACAGCCCCACCGGGCTTCTGTTTCATGAGGACACCTCTGCAGGGCAGGGCAGCCTTCGGGGGCATGCCCCGTGGCCAGCTCTGTGGGCTGAGCAGGGGCCTGGTGGGGACAGATGGGTTAGCCGTGCTCTAGGGGAGCCCCCATGCCCGGCCATGACAGAGGCAAGTTCATGTTCCCACCTCGGGCTGGCTGTCCTGATGGGTTCCTAAGGGCCCCCCATCCCATGTGTCCTGCTGGAGGTACAGGTCCTCGGGCACCTTTGGCCAGAGGATGGAACGCTGCTCTCGGGCAGGACCAGCTAAGGGTCGTGGGCACCCAGTGGGGGATCTGGCGATCTGGACATGGACCCACCGCCCATCCCTGAGGGACCAGGAACAAGGACAAGACATGTCCTTGTTGGCGTGTGCAACGGGGGGCTTTCTTAAGAGGTAGGCCCAAGCCCAGCTGGGTGGGCGGGGTGGGGACTACAGATCCCCATGGCTTCTGGGTGGACATCGGGCTCAGGGCAGGTCAGTGGCAGGGACAGGGCCCTGGGCCTAGGCCCGAGGCCCTGCATCCCCAGCATGACCAAGTCCTTCCTGCCTGCCCTCCGGGTTAGCTCCGTGCATGGAGAGAGCTACTGTGAAGGGTCTGTTCCGGTGACTTTCCAGTTTGAATTCAGCTCAGTGACGTGTTCCAAGCTCTCCCTCTGGAACTCGACGCAGAGGGGAGGCAGTGGGGAGCCAGCAGTTCGAGGCAAGGAGTCAGAGCCCCGTCCCCTGTGGAGAGAGGGCGGATGCTCCCCAGAGACGCCTGCCCGCCTGCTGCTGAGGAGCTTGAAAGGTTCTGGGTTTTTAATTATCGGCAGAGGAAGCACTTAGCCGTCCGTGGCTGTCCGCTTCCTCGGGCACCATGCCCGCTCTCCACTGCCCCCCGCCCCGACGACGCTGCAGTGACCTCGGGGCTCTCCTGGAAGATGAGCAGGTGTGCGTGGGGCCGTGCTCACACACATACCCATGCACACGGGCGTACTCACACACGTGTGCTTACATGTGTCTGTGCACACGTCCACGTGCGCACGTCCCCCATCCCCAATGCCTCTGATGGGCGTGGTTCTCCAGGCTCCTTGGGAATTTTGAACCGAGTTTGAACCACAGAGGGACACGTCATAGGAGAGACACCGTGTCCCTTAGAGAAACTGCTACTCGCCGTGGGCCCTGGGACAGTCCATTAGCACGGTCAGCAATCCGGCCCTGGGGAGAGGAGCGTTTTCCCAGGACACCTCACACCCGGTGTGGGGAGCAGAGCACTTCTCCCCAGAGGCCTGCCCAGAGGTGGGTCCAGGACAAGGGCCAGGGGACGGGTGCTCCAGCCTGGGGAAGCCGGGGGCAAGGCCAGTCCTGGCCTCCCGGCCTCCAGCAGCAAGCTCATGTGACACAGGCTCCTCGTGTAGCATTGTGGATGGGACGTGGCCTTTCCACATGCTGCTGCCCCTGAACCAAGGTCACCGCACGGTGGGGACAGTCCGTGCCCACAAGCTGGGTGCCCAGAGGAAACGCCCTCTTGTGGAGGTTCTTTGGGACTGGAGTTGTGCTATCTTCAGTGTGAGACCCCCTGTGAGGGCCACGTCTCCAGGCGGGACAGCCCTGCTGTTCCCTCATAGCCAGGGCATGGCTCCCAGCGGCTCCGCTCGTGTCCGCATGGCAGGCACGGGGGCCGCCCCACGCCCTCCCCGTTCTGGACGTGCCCGCGCTGGGCTCCGTCTCCCCGAACGCCAGAGGGGCGGAAAGCTTCTTCAGCGAACGCTGACCACTTTGTGTGTGTTCGTTGACCTGCCACGTACCCGTCCTTCGCCGTTCTGTGCCCATGTGTCTTTCCTCTGTGACCTGCAGGCGGTCCCGTGGGGGACCTGGTGGGATTGCTGCTGCCGGCGGCGGTGGCTGTCCCTGGAGATCGCGGTTCTGCCCTCCGCTCCGTTTCTCGACGTGCTGTTGTCGTCACGCGTTAGAGGCCTTCTCCACGCCAGATAGCTTTTCCCGGCGTCCTGTTCCAGTCTCCTCCATGGGCGGCCGCAAGGTGGGGTCTCGTGTTCACCGCAACCCTGGTACCTGCGTTCCAGCGCCTACCCCGCCAGGCCCACGTCCCCATGTCCCGTCACCGCGGTTGGTGTGGGTGGGGAGGGCCACCACGCCCACCACCCCTGCATGTCCCCAGCTCCCTGCCACGTGTCCTTTCTCGTGCCCAACCCCAGGGCTCCCGTGGCTGCGGCTTGTGCCGACAGCCCCGAGGCCGGTCTTGGCCCGGGTTGCACATTTATTTTTCGGTCTGAATTTTGGAAACAGTTTGTCACATTTTGAGAGATTGACCACATGTGTTGCTGGGAATGAGTTGCTGCTTTGTCTAGGGAACACTCTGGGGACCTGTCGGGAGCATGACCTTCTTGTCCTGCTAGCGACGGCTTCCAGCTGGTGTCCGCGTGCCGGGTGGTCTCCCCCGCAGTCCCCTCGGCTCCAGGGGTCCGTGCGCCCACCGTGAGCGGGGTCTGTCCGAGATGCTCGCTGCCGTGTTCTTGCTCCTGCTCCTGGCTTGTGGGTGTGCTCAGGTGGGGCTCGGTGACGAGATGCTCCCGTTTGTTCTCGGTGACGAGATGCTCCCGTTTGTTCTAACAGTTCTTGAGTTGATTCTCTCGGGGGTTCTGGGCGTGCTGGCCACACGCCAGGAGACGCGTGCATTTCTTTTCAGCCTTCGTTCTTCTGGCTCTTGTCTTTGTCCCCTGGGCTGGCTCCTGTCGCACCAGGCGGACTGGCGTCCCAGGCCACAGGCACCATGTTGGCCTCGATTGCTGGAAGGTTCCTTTTATTGTTGTTAATTAGGGTGGGGGTGTGTCTTCCTCTGTGGAACGTATCCGTGGGTTTTGGATCTTAACAAATATTTTTTTGTACCTGCCAATGAGATCCAGATGGACTGTGTCCTTGAATTTCACAGCATAACAAAGTACGTTGCACGTTTTTTTAGGTAAACTGAATTTGGTTTTGGTTGTGCGACATTAACAGCTCCTGGATCCCATCGTGAACAGTCGATTCAGGCTGTTTGTACAGCGGGTCTTAAGGGAGATGGGCTGATGCTAACATTGGTCCCGTGCGAGTGTGACTTCAGTGACGGGTTGGGGCCGACCCCGATGGAGGAGCAGAGAAGCTTCCATTGCCTTCTGGGCTCTGGAGCCGTCTGACTGAGGGGGCAGAAACAGCGTGTAAGACCGTTAGGTCCTGGTGCCTTTGGTGGGAGGAGCAGGTCTTTGACCCTTTACCTTCCCGTAGTCCTGCTGACGGACTCCTTGAGCACCAAAGGGGCCAATGCAAGCAGGACAGAGAAGCAGGACTTCCTGGCTCTCGGGGCTTCCCCTCGCCACCCAAAGGCAGCAAGCACGTCTGCTGGTAGCAGGAGGCTCCGGCATCAGGCCAGCCTGGCTTCTCTCCCCCGTGGCCTATTCCTGAGCTTCAGGTCCTTGGGCTCCATGAGCCCATGGGTCCTCACCTCAGAGGAGAGGTGCTATGAGTCCTGGCTCTGTGCTCTTTGTTTCCGGGACTCCATGCCACCCCGCCGGGCTGCCGAGGCTCTCCTCCCACAGGGTTAGGGGTTTGGGGAGCGGGAAAGTGCACGCACGGAACTCACTGTGTGTCAGGCTGTATGCATCCTTTCCTGTCTTCGGCCTCTCTGCCTGGGGTCAGCATCACAAATCCCAGCTCCCCAGAGGGGCCTCTAGCTGACCTGGAAATGGCAGGATGGGGCGTTGGCCACCCCAGGAACCTGACACTTGGGGTCGGAACCTTTATCCATGGGAACTTGGCCAGACGCTGCCCAGCCAGCCTGGAATTAGACACTGATGCAGATGAAGCCGTCCTGTGCCAGGGTTACACCGTATGTGTCACACTCACCTCCTTTTTACCCCTTTACAACCGGCCTGGGAGGATGGAGGCACTCTTACTTATAGATGAGGAAGCTGCGGCTCAGAGAGGGGCAGTGACTCCACTGGGGCTGCCCAGCATGAACTGAGGGGACAGTCCTGAGCCTTGCTTGAGCCCTCTGACCCCTCTGCTGCTGCCTGGGCCTCATGCTTGGTGCCCACGGGCCCTGAGAGTCTCCAGGAGGAGCAGGGACGTCCCCCACTCTACCCTGGCTCCAAGGGTTGCAGGTCCCACAGAGGGGGCTCCCGGGCTTGTCCTGAGGGCATGTGAGGGCTGGGGAGATGGGAGCCTTCCTTGGGCCACCAGAGCACACGGTGCTTGTAGAAATCAGCGGTCCTCCGGTGTGGCCACATCACAGGAGATGTAAAGACAGCGGGCACAGTCGCGGACTTCCCAGGCTTCCTCCCCAGGTCCCTCAGGTCAGGCGGGGAAAAGGGAGCAGGAAGGGGGCAGTGGACACTGTGTCTGGGCAGCCAAGCCAGGGTCCTGTCCCTGCCCCACCCAGACCACCTCAGCCGCGGCAGGGATGGGACAGCATGCCTCCCGGGTGCCCAGAAGCTCTCAGGGACACGTGCCTTGGGGCTTGGGGAGAGGTCTCTACCAGACCCCAGTGTCTCAGGGAGCATGGCTCAGCCATGGGCCACTTTCCAGGAGACCCCGGGGGCCCCAGCCCTCAGCCAGCACAACAAACAGTCCTGGGCTTTCAGCTCTGCTGGAGGAACAAGGCAGGGTGCCAGGAGGCCTGTGGGGTGCCCGTGTACTGACTCCAGTGTCCTGTGTCCCAGCGGCACCATCGGGGATGAAGGCAACACAGCCTTACCCACCCCAGGAGTGGGAGGCCAGGCCTGCCGGCTCCTGGTACACTTCCTGCCCCCACGCCCACCCCCACGCAGCGGAGTCCCCCCCCCCCGAACTCTTCAGCGGACCCTGCAGGTCTGGGCCTTGAGGTTAGGAGAGACGGAGGACCCAAGGCAGCTCAAGCCTGGGAAGGAATCGGGCAGCCCTGCCCGGGGAGCTGGCAGTCTCTCGGGGTTCTGCCACTGAAGGAGGCTTTCAGCAAGAGAGGAGCCAAACAGAGAAATTACAGCCCCCAGGCTCTGCCCTCCTGCCTGCCTGCACCTCCCCCACAGCCCAGCCGGCGTGTGACTAAGGAAAAACACGCAGCCACACTGATGCAATTAGGAAAATGTTGTTTTTCAATCATTGCCAGATCCTCGGGGTTGACCTTGTAACCTGGGAAAATAGCGTGCGGGCGTGTCGGGCCTGCGCCTGCCACTTGCAGCTTTGGCCTGAGAGTGCTCCGAGTCCTTGAGCAGCTCTGAGGCCTGTGGGATGGGGGTGCCGAGACCCCCCTGTTGTGTGTTCAGGGCACAGGGAGTGTGGGATGAGCCCTTGCTGGGGGCTCAGGGAATGTGCCTGACCCTCTGGGTTTGAGGAAGGAGAGGAGGGCTTCTAGGCGCCCGCCTGCCTGCCTGAGAGGATCTTGTGCTCCAGGTGAGTGCCCCCCAACCCTGCAGCCGCTCCCAGCCTCTGGGCGCAGCCTGCCCTCAATTTTCCAGCTCGGGGAACAGAGTGTGGTCAGCAGACTCCTGTGCCTGCCTGGAGGCCAAGTCCAGCTCCTGCGTCCTCCTGCCACCCTCCTGCCAGCCCAGCTTTAGACTGGGGAACAGGGCTGCTAAAGTGGAGGGCACTGTCCCCAGCTCCTTCTGCTCTCCCTGGAGCAGCTTAGAAGGGGCCCAGGGTCCAGGAGGCCCAGCCCAGGGCCCCCCTACTCTAAAGAATCAGAGCTGTGGTGTGGCCCTCCTCGGGGTTTTCGCTCTTACAGGAGCCTGGGGAGGGTGAGCCCGGCAGGTAGAGGCTGCAAGGGAAGGATTCCTATTTTCTCCCAAACACCCCACCATGGGCTGTCTGGGAAGCAACACCAAGGGGTGACCTGGGGCTGGACTGCCCTGGGAGGTCTGCCGATGCCAGAGGACCGGGAGTCCAGGGTGAGGTCGGGAGCCTGGGTCCCTTTTTGCACATCTGTGCCACGGAGGCATCCCATTAAGAGATGCGCAGGCTGTCCTGCTGGGCCAGGAGCCACTGAGCTGTTCTGAGGTTATGGGCTCAAGGGGTGGTTAGTGACCCTCTCGCCTGGAGAGCAGAGAGGGCGCATGAGCCTTGGGAGCTGCTGCTGCAGAAGGCCAGGAGCCTGGGGGTGGCTGCACTGGCATCTGCCCACACTTCTATTACAGGTAACTAGCCAAAACTCACTCCAGTGTGGTGATGGGGGCGGACGGGGAAGGGGCAGGAGCCCCGAAAGACGCTTGCAACTCCAGGGAGCCTCTTGGCTTACCTAGTCTGGCCCCAAACCCCCTGTGCCAGCATGGTCGAGTCTCTTCCACTCAGGTGATGGGGGCAGGGGGCTCTGTGGTCTCTGAATTCTGTGGACACCGCCAAGGGCAATTCAGCCCTCCCCAAGTGACACCCCACTCCTAGGCTCTGATCTGAGACAAGCCCCTTGGCCCCAGGGAGGCCAAGAACAGGGTCCTCTCTTAAGTCTTCTGGTCAGGCGCTCCCCCTCCCCAGGAGCCCGAGGTTCTGGGAGGAGGTCTCTGGGTCAAAGACGGGTGTTCTGGACCTGGAGGAAAACTGAGCAGACAGCCTTAGCCGCAAGGATTGTGGAGGGGGCTGCTGGGCGGGCTTCATGACCCTGAACAGGCCTCGACAAACCTCTCCCTGTGTGCTTTGGAGTGAGCCCCTGACAGGTGCTGTGCGTTCCAGTGGCCACAGACCTGGTGGGTAGGGTGGAGTTGGGGGGGGCGGGGGTGGTGTGGGTGACAGGGGCCTGCAGAAGGCAGGGCTGGGTAGGGAGGGGACGGGGGTGCAGGTGGGGTGAGAGCTGCTGTGGGCTGACCAGGCAGGGGTCTCTGGAAGGGGAGGGGGATGCACAAGGGGAAGGGGATGCAGGGGGGAGGGGTGGTGGGTCCAGGGAAGGGGAGGGTTGTGCCTGGCTGACCCAGCAGGCAGGGGCCTGCAGGGGGCGGGGGGAGTCAGGTGGGCTGGTTGGGGCTGCATGAAGCTTACCGGGCTCCGAGTGGAGGGGGTACTTGAGGGATGTGGGCCGGGGCCGCCCTCCCGCTGACCCCGCAGGCGGACGTGTGTGGGAGATGGGGGTGGGGTGGGGGTACTTGGGGGTGCAGGCCGCGGATGGCTCTGCTGACCCTGCGGGCGGGGGTCTGCGGGAGGCGGAGCCCCCGGGGGGCGGGGGGCGGGCGCGGCGCGGGCGCTGGCTGAGGGGGCGCTGGCGTGTGCCCGCAGGCAGCCCGGCGGCGGGGACGGCGAGCGCCCGGACACCGGCAGCTTCAAGATGAGCGACCTGGACACGGAGGTGCTGCCCTTGCCGCCGCGGTACCGCTTCCGGGACCTGCTGCTGGGAGACCCGTCCTTCCAGAACGACGACA
The DNA here is from genome assembly GCF_902655055.1 of Lutra lutra. Lineage (NCBI taxonomy): Eukaryota > Metazoa > Chordata > Mammalia > Carnivora > Mustelidae > Lutra > Lutra lutra. The sequence continues at coordinate 93,090,269 of NC_062290.1, read as the reverse complement.
GGTAGGGGCGGGGGTCGCCGTGCGCCCGGAGCTGTCCGCGGTGCTGGAGTCCGGCGCGCCGCCCGCTGCCCTTCAACTTTCCCGGGCTTCCGGGCTTCCGGGCAGGGGAAGTTTCGGTGGGGGCTGGGCGAGGGGGCGCGCATCTTCCTGCAGGGGGCCCGGGGGATGGGACGGGGAGCTCTGCACTGGGGAGTCCTCCCAAAGACCGCCCCCGGCCTGGCCTCCCCGCTGCGCGTGCCTGTCCCCACCCCCAGCCCGGCTGACTTGGGGGACAAGGCCAGGGCCAGAAGCAAGCCGGCGGCCGAGCCCGGGAGTCTGGCTGAAGGCCGGTGTCCTCCAGACTCTGGCTGCGGCCGTTTACTCTTAGCTAAGGGAGCTTCTTTCAAGCTCCTGCCGTGGTCGCTTAGGGAGGGTGACCACGGTCCCTCACCTTCAGTTCTCCTGCCTGGAGAAAACCAACATGAGTCTTTTGGTAAGAAACCCGCAGAACCAGCTCTTGGGAATAATTCATACACCAGGAGAGCTGGCAGGAAGCTGGAAGAAATGTTGCTTTTCTCTGCCTTTTCCCCAAATAGCTGTCTTGGGTAAACACCCGGCAGTTAAGCTCCGTCAGCCTCAAGGGAGGCGCTTTTCCACCCGCCTTCACTGCAAGCGCAGGGCCTCAGCGGCAGAGCCTGCAGGGCTGGGGAAGGAGCTGGCTCTCCTTGCTGGGTGTGCCGAGCCGCCCTCCATGGCCCCGGGGCACCTGCAGGTCCCTCCCCGCCCAGCCCGGGACCAGCTGGGGGAGGTCCAGTGTCCCTCCCACGGTGCAGCCAGTGCAGCCCTTGGCGTCAGCACCTAGCGCACACGAGTTGAAAGGGTCGGACTCAGACTGAGCCCCTGGGATGATCGTTTGCTGAAGCTAACCTGGGAAAAGTCAGATTTGTGAACAAGGTCAGTGTGTAAGGACGGTGAGGAGCTGCCAAAGCATGTGAAAAGGGGTTTTAAGACCGCTGTGCCCACCGCCGGAAGCAGAGCGTCCCACCAGACCCCAGCACATCTGCTTGCATTCTCATCGGGAGGAGAGCCGAGCTGACCCCGTCTGCCCACTCACCGTCAAGGTCAAGAGTTCAGTAGATGGGCTTCCCGCTCCCTGGCTCCTCTTGTGGGACTGAAGGTTGTAATGACAAGCCCACCCAAGAGCACACACAGGGAAAGTTTCACATCCCTCTCTGGGGAGACAGAGGGGTCAGGAGAACTCTGCCTGTGGCCAGGGCGCTCCTGCCCTCCTGGAACGCAGAGCTGGACCTGCATTCTCAGCATCTTCCTAGGGCAACACCAGCCCCTCAACACCTGCTTCCATGGGACTCCGTTAAATCTTGAGAACAGCAGCCCCAGAGATTTTTTCCAACGTGGGAAGGAATGGCGTCTGTCGCCCCGAGAAGGCCGGGGGCCTCTGGCTGTGTCGGTAAATGCCAGTGTCTGCGGTTGGCATAATTTAAGCCACACATCCCTCTGCTTTCAGGAGTGGATGGCAGAGGTCTTCTCCCTGCTTGCCCCAGAGAGGAAGCACAGGGCCTCGGTGGATGTGGCTGGCCCTTGGAGGGTCCACGGGGCTCCTGGGTGGGGAGGGGGCCACTGGTTTGCACCTCTCCTGCTGGGTTCCAGGTGATGCTACCCCTGCTTGCTTGGAGATTGGAGGGGAGCCTGGGAGGTGCGGTGTTGGCTGCCCAGGGTTCCAGGAGCAGCCAGCTGGGGTGGGGGGCACTGAGGACTGGGCACGGTGGCGACCTGGAGGGATCTTTCCTCTGCCCCCTGCCAGCCACTGTGCCAGGAGCACAGTGAGAAGAGCTTTGTTTTCAAACTTTTTGGTTTAGGTGTGGCCTTGTCCCTCTTGTGAACCCCTCATGCTCACAGGCTGTGCTCCTAGGTCTTACTGGGGCCAGGGTTGTGTTTGGAGGTGGGGTGGCTGAGACCAGCTGAGACCCCCATCCGTCAGGACTCACAAGCAGGGAGGCCCAGCCTGGGTCGGAGCTGACAGTCCTAGCTCAGGGAGGAGGAGCCAGGGAAGCCGGTTTGTTGGAGGCCACTTCCTGGATGCCTGTGATATGGGCCCCTAGAGTTTCTACCTTTGTCCCTTTCTCGTCCTCAGTGCCTATGTCCCCTCCACCATCACTGATTCCCAAGGTGGAAGATGGAGGCAGGCTTCTGCCCGGCCCGGCAGGTCCCCTTCTGCATGTATAGAAACCTTGTCAGGGTGTTTCCGGGGGCAGGGGCCTGGCATGGGGTTCTGGGGCTGCAGGCTGTCCCCCAGCACCATGAGGCTGGGGGCTCTGGCGGACCCCACCCAGAATTATCCTGGAGCCCTTTCCCTCCCCCCAGCCCTCCACCTGCAGCCCCCAGGCCCCAGGGCAGGCTCTGTGGGGTGAGCTGTGATTTTCTGCCCTGACTCTTGGCAGGCTGCGAGTGGGCAGGAAGGGCTGTGGGCTTCCTGCTCTCTGGAGAAATAAAGCCACCAGCAGTGAGTCACTGCAGCCTCACACGCTATGGCCTTGGAGGGAGGGAGGGACTCAGCCCACGTGGGTCAGGGAGGCTGCTTCGGCCTCTCCTGAGGGGTAGGGGGAGCCGGGTGGTGGGGGAGAGCAGAGCCAGAGCTCACAAAACTTCCAGGGACCAGCTGAGGTCTTGGGGTGACCTTCACCACTGCCTGCAGGGCCAGGTCTTGAGGTCCTGGAGAGCAGGACTCTGCAGAAGTGCCCCTGGCCAGGCCTGGGGCTCAGGACTCCCCGCTCTACCTCCTGCTCCCTACCCCCCCCATTCTGCAGCTGACCCTCCCGCGCACCTGGACACCTGAGCACATGGCACTAGCATCCCCGGGGGATAGACTTAGGGATCTGAGTGCTTCACAGCCGGGGGCCACAGGAAAGGGTGATGACAGCCCCAGTCACCCCGCAAACAGCACTGTGATGAGACAGCAACATGGGTGGGGTTTTTGTCATCGTAAGTGTTTCTCTGCCTCCTGTCCCGGAACACAGATGAGAGGCTTCCCACCATGCCTACCCCCAGGCTCAGGGAGATGCAGGTGGGCTCTGTCCCCTGAGGTACAGGGGACACGGGGACACCACCACCTTGTCCCCACGAGGAGAACTGTGGAAAGGGCTGGGGTGGGGAGAGCCACAGGTGAAGGCAAAGGGCCTGGCATGTGGCCATCTCCTGGCCTGCGTGTCCCTGATCAGCTGCTTTCCACAGCTGCCTGCCGGGCCGGAACCCAGCCTGCGGGGTGGGGGGTGCAGCTGGAGGCAGTGTCAGTGGGCGGGGTGGGGCACCAGGCTGCTGCAGGAAGGACGAAGAGGCCAGGACTCCAGGGGACCCCACTGGGCTGTTGGTCTCTGCTCCTCTGACAACAGAGGAGGGAGCTGGACTTGCTTCTCTGGAGTCGAGCAATGCCAAATATTATTTCACACAACAAACTGGGAAGTGGGAAGACAGGCAGTCCTGCGCTGCTGGAGCCTGGGGTGGGGCGCGGGGGCTCGAGCACAGACCCCTCCCCGCCCTGCGGCAGGGTGATTGACAGTCGGGGCTCCCGGGGCGAGAACTCCCAGCTCCTGGTCCACTGGGGACCCTCAAACCCAGGTTTTGGGTGCAGAGAGGAGCAGGCAGGGCTGGGGTCCCTGCGGGAGGCGTGCCCCTTCCCTCCGCTGAGCAGAAGGGGCTCAGCCCCGCAGCAGGGGGTCAGAGCCACCGAGCTGTAACTGTTAGTAAGTGGGCATTGCTTAGCCCCACGGGAGAGGCCGCCAGCGCAGGTGGGTCTCGGTGTGGCCGGGTCAGAACCGCCCCAGGCTGCTCCCGCCCCAGGGCCCTTCCCCTCCCTCTCTTCCCCCCCTCTTTCTCTCCCCGGGGCTCCAGCAGATGCACAGGCTTCAGAGCGGGACACTGTCCCTGCTCACGGGCACAGGATCCAGGACTCTCCCGAGAGCCCAGGAGGGCAAGCACCACCGGGGATCTTTGCTCTGGAGGGGTCCGGGGAAGATTGGAGGCCGTGAGGGAGGCCGTGGGGACAGCAGGCTAGCCCGAGTTTTGCACGTGGGGGTTCCCTGCGGATGATGAACACAGAGGGCCCTGTCACAGTAGAGGAGGACCAAGGGCCACGTACGTGCCCCCGCCCATGCCGGCCAGGCTGAAGGGGCGGCTGGCTTGGCACCAGAGGAGCTCACTGCTTCGCGCGGGGACCTTCCCGCGTGGGGCTACCAGGCTCAGACCTCCTGGGGGCCTGCCTCCTCCTCTGTGCCGTGACTCATGGGCAGGGCTGGGCTGGTGGCTCCATAGTCAGGGTGGGACAGGGTGGGACCCCCACTCTGCCCCAGCACCTGCTCCTTGCCCTGCTCCAGCTGGCGGCCTGGGTTCACTGCAAACATGCAGACTTCGGAGGACGCGCCAGCCAGGGAAACGGCCGGGGCCCAGGCTGGCGGGGCCCAGGGAGGGAGGATGCTTGCCACCTTCAGGACCTGTGCGGTAGGACTGGGTGGGCTCCGGGCAGGGGGACATGGGGCTAAAGCCAAACCCCTCAGCTCCCCCCAGAGACTCCGTGCAACCGGCACAGCCACCCCTGCAGAGCCCGTCACCCCCGGGAGTGGCTGTTCCTGCTCCGCGCCTGCCTGCTGCCCACCGGCCTCTCCGACACACCCCAGACTTCCTCCCTCGCTCCCTGGCTCTGACCCGAAATCCCTGTGCCCCCAGCTGCCCGCCACACCTCTATCCTGCCTGAGCCCCAAGGCCCACTGGCCCACGCACAGTCTGGGCAGCTTCGGGCTTCACGCTGTCAGGCCGTGGCCCGGGCGCTGGCGTGCGGCCCCGGGAGCTGATGCTGGATGCCGTGAAGCTACTCCAGGGACGCGTCCGTCTGGGGCTCACTGCAGCGCTGCTGCACCATCCAACCAAGGAAGAGCCAGTGGTGGGGCCAGGTTTGGGCTAATTCCCGGAGCTTTAAGGACCTTTAAGGGAGTAAAATTGGTGATTTTTTTCCACTCACCTTCCCGGTCCAAGGCTCATCGCTGCGCCTCCCCCACAGCACTGTGAGTGGCCCGGGGCTATCTGATTCCGTTCCCCGTGTACCTGGGGTCCCCCACAGGGAACAAGGGCCTGAGTGGTGGTCGGGGGGGAGGAAAAGGTAGAGAGAAGGGCAGGTGACCCCTGTGGAGGCCAGGCTCCTGGGGGCAGGTCGTGCCTTTCTCCAAGCGGGGGTTCTGGGGACTGGGGTCCCCCAGCCTGAGAAGGTGAGCAGCAGGCAGACGGAGAGTAAAGGGACAACAGGGAGGGACAGGACGGGGAGGGGCACAGGCCCACGTGTGCCGAGACAGGTCAGCTGGGCTCTGGGCCCTGTGTGTGTGTTTGTGGACTGGGCACGCCGCTCTGTCTTCTGGGTGCTAGGGGAGTGGTGGGCCTCAGTCCATGTGCCGGCTGTCCTGGGCCCCCTGCTCATACCCTGGAGGTGTCTCGGAGTCCCCAAGATAGGGACTTGGGTGTCCCCCAGGAGCCGTGCTCCCCATCCTGCTGCTGGGCTGTGCCAGCTCTAAGCCCACATTGGGAGACACGTGTGCATGACTCAGAGCTCGCTTCCTCCCAAATTAGTGTGAAGCGTGGCATGGACCCCCCATGAGGGGCACCAGCATTCTCCAGGGGCTCCAAAACCATGATCGGTTTTGGTTTCAAACTGTAGCTCCCATTAGCGCCTGTTGGGCTCCCCGTGATGGCCGTTTACCGCTGTAGCCATGTTGTGGGGGGACCATCGCGCCGTGCAAGCGTCGGGAACAGCGCAGGGAGGCGGCAGGGCTCGGGCGGTGCTGCAGTCAGCTCTGGCTGCGTAACAGAACGGCCTAGACCAGGCGGCTGAAGCAAGAGATGCTGACGTCTCCGTCGCAACAGGAGGGCCAAGGGCACAGAGCCAGCCGGTGGGTCCGGCTGACGGCCTCTTCCCGGTTTACAGCCACTTCCTCGTTGTGTCTTCATGTGGTGGAGAGACAGAGGGAGCGCTGGGACCTTAGCGAACCCTAATCACCCCCCAGGGATGCCTCCCAACAGCATCCGGCCGGGAGCTGGGCCTTCAGCATAGGAAGTTGCAGGCTTGGCGGAGGAGTTAACGCTACAAGAGAAACGGCAGGTGGCAGGTGGCCCTTCCCTTCATGGGGTTAAGCTCTGCTTTGACTTCACGGTCCTTAAGCTCCGAGGGCGTCCCAGGAGAGACTGGAGCGAGAGGCTGCGTGGAGCCTCCCGTGTCCCCTCCAGGCTGGGCGTGCGCACAGCGAAGGGCCCCATCCAGGGTTCCAAGGCTAATTGGGGGAGCTTCGGGAAGGGTGGGCTGCAGAGAGTACCCCAGACCCAGACCCCTAACAGTGCTTGCAACGAGCCCCTGCCCCAGCCCCAGAACGCATGCTTACACAGAGCCTGTGCACACGATCTTTTTGGGGAAGTAGGACCTTTGCAGCTGTGATCAAGGTAAAGCTCTCAAGGTGAGATGATTCTAGGTTAGGGTGGGTGCTGAGCCCCGTGACCAATGTCCCTAGAGAAGAGAGGACAAGGGCAGAGGTTGCAGGGACGTGGCCCCGAGTCAGGAGCTGGGAGAGGCAAGAAGGACCCTCGCCGGGAGCTTCCCGCTGGCCTCGGGACGGGCAGAAGATGAGTTCCTGTTGTCTTAGGGCCCCCAGTTTGTGGCACCTTGTTATGGCACCCCAGGACGCTGACACCGCTGTCACAGGGTAAAGTGGGAGGGGGGGCCTCCGAAGCCAGGGACCCGGCACCTGCCCCCTTGTCTGGGCACTAAGGGAGCTTATGGCATGGGCCATGGAGGGCACCCTGGGCCTGCAGAGTGGTTCCTGCCCTTGTCCCGTGGGACCCTTGGCCCACGGAGGTTGGATGGAGTCTGGGAATAACGGTGGCCCGTCCTTTAGCTGGGGTGTTTTCTGGAGTGGGTCCTACATTGACGTGGAAAATAGGGTTTTCAGCGGAGGAAGAGAGGCTCCCTCCCACTGGGCCTCCCCCAGCCTGTGGGAACAATGGCTCCTGGCTCCCAGGGCTCAGGGGCTGGGGGGGCCCTGCATCCTTCGTGACCTTGACCCTCACTAGAGCCCAGGAAGGAGGCCACTCTGCAGGCAGGGAACGCAGCTCCCCTGGGGCAGCAAGGGGCAGGGAGGAGGCCTGCAGGAGGCGGGGGAGGTGTCTGTGCTGGGCAGAGGGCTGGGGCCTGAGGCAGGTGCATGGGGGAGTACGAGAGGACAGACGACAGACGTAGAGGTCCCCAGCTCTCCTCTCCACAGCTGTGTGCTGGGCAGGGAGACCACCCCCCCAATCCCGGCGAGGCCCTGGCCAACCCCCACTGCGTCTTTGTCTTTTCTAGGGGTGGGAGTCCCTTCTGGGAGGCGAGCCAGCTGCCTCCTCACCCCCTGGGGGGCCCACGTCCTGGCTCCCTCCCTCCTCTGTAGCCCCATTCCAGCCTTAGTGGGCCCTGGTGGCGGGGGAGAGGCTGAGGTGAGGTCACCCGGGGAAAGCTCCCGTATGCAACCCCTGGAGAGCCCCAGACCCTCCCCACGGGACCTGCCCTGCCACCCCCTCCCCCAGCTAACCAGCAGCTGACTGTCTCTCTGTCTCTGTGTCTCCATGTCTTCTCTCTCTTGCTCTGCCTCTCCAGCCGGTTTGTCCTTCGTTCTAGGCCCTTCCAGAGCAATTAACTAGGGCCTGGGAGCAGGGAGAAGGACCCCAGCCCCATGTCTCCTTCTGGAGGGGAGCTCGGCCAAGAACTCCAGCTGAGCCTGGCAGGGGTTCTAATGCCCGTGAGGGGAGATGTGGCCCCATGGCTAGGCAGTGCCCCGAAGGTGGCGGCACCCCCCACAAGCCAGCCCCGCCACATTCCTCTGGACCCGCTGGGCGGGAGTGGGGCGCACAGGTGGGCTGTGGGAGCTGCCCCAGGAAGACAGCCAGCCAGGGCCCAGGACCACCGCCCCCAGGTCGGCTGAATGATAGTCCTCCAAGGATGTCCCCGTCCTAATTCATGGAACCTGTGAATGTGGCCTCAGATGGCAGAGACTTTGCGAGTGGGACCAAAGTAAGGATTTTAGAATGGAGAGAGGATTCTCCCTAAGTCCTGTCCCAGGTGTCCTCATTAGAAAGAGACAAAAAATGTTAAAATGGTAAATTTTGTTATGTGTGTTTTACCCCAATTTGAAAAGAGAGAGAAGCAGAGAGCAATTTTATACAGACAAGCTTGTATGAGAACAGAGGCAAGGATCAGGGGAACACGGTCCAAGCCAAGGGACACGGCAGCTTCCAGGGGTCACAGCCCTGTGGTACTGACCACGGACTTTGGGGCTCAGAACTGGGAGGGAACGGTCCCCGCTATGACAGCCGTGGGGACTGGAATGCACAGAATTATTGGGAGAGAGAGGCCATCGGGAGAAACCACCCCGTTTCCATCTGGGGGATGGCCAGGCCCATGGGCCAGCCCCATGCTGGGAAGCCACTGTCTCCCGGCAACACGTTCCCAGTGGCATGTGCAGGGGACCCCCCGAGACTCATGCCATGTGCTGGGGAGCCTCTGGTGGTGCCCAGGGATTGGTGGAGGGCGTGGCGGGGGGTGGGGGCTGAGGGGCCCAGGGAGGGGAGCCGCAGCAGTTGCCCAGGGGGGAGCTCACCCCTCGCAACTGGTTTGCTCAGACCAGGAGTCCTGTGTCCTGTCTGATTATTAGGATCCTTGGACTCCTCGTGATTCCGAACAGCTCCCACCCGGGGCGGCACCCCCAAGATCTCCACGGCTGCCCAGGGCCGTGAATGTGATGGGAGGCCACACCTGGGTTCACGGTACCCAACACGGTGTCAGCGGCTGAACTTCTTTAAAGTCACATGTTGGGGTTCCAACCCTCCGGGGCCTCAGAAAGGGACCTTGTGTGGAAGTAGGGTCACGAGGTACCCACGAGGTCATCGAGGGGACCCTGCGCCTACATGACAGGCCCTTTTACAGAAGGCAGTTTGGAGGCCGGCCGAGGGAGGACACCGGGGGCAAGGCGGGGAGGGAGCTCGGAAGGGCCGGCCCTGCCAGCCCTGGCGTCGGAACACCTGCTTTCCCTTGTCCAAGCCGCTGGGTCAGCGCTGCTTCCCTGCTCGGGGAGGGACTCCACCGTATAGTTAAAAAGACTCAGTGACCTCAGAGCTGATCAGAAGGACATTCTCTCGGGGGCCCGGTCCCGTCGCACGAGCGCACTGAAAGCAGGACGTCTTCTCTGGCGGGATGTGGAAGAGCCGGCGCTTTGAGGCACGGGGCCTCTGGCACCCAGTGCCTGGTGCTCCAGATGGAGGTGCCGCAAGCCGAAGGAGGCAGCCCTGGGGAAGGGAGCAGGTGGCAGCCAGCGAGACCAGGCGCCCGGCCGCCCACCGCCCACCGGGGTCTGGAGGAGCTGCCGGCGAGAGAGCCCAGCCCTGCGGACAGGGCCGAAGCCTGGCGAGCCCCCAGGTCAGACGGAGCCAGGCTCTGCCCAGACTCACCCTGAAGCACTGGCAGGGGGGAGGCATTGCCTGCAGTGGCAAAGCTGGTGGCGACTGGTCACACAGCAGAGACAGCTGATACGTGAGGCCTCCTTCCTGTGGAGCGTCCCGCTGTCCACCTGCGTCCGGCTGTCCCTTCCAGGGGCTTCAGCCTGTCCCTCCACCTCCAGTTTCCTCACACGCTGGCTCTTGGGTCCAAAGGCCTCGTGGACCAAACAGGAAGGACTTTTTAGGTGATGCTGTGGTCGCCACGTGGCCCCGTATACTGCTGGGTTAGGGCTGGCCGCGTATCCCTGCTCTGGGCTGGCACAGCCCCCCGGCTGCCCTGCACGGACCCCATGTGCGTCCAAGGACCACAGCTCCAGGAGCATCCCCGCAGGGTCCTGCCACCTGCCTCGTCAGCATCTCGCCCCCATGTGTCAACCACGCGCTTCTCCAGCTGCTGCTTCTCCTTCGTCAAGGGGAGCTGGGTGTGCACCCTGACCCAGAACTCCTGCTGGAAAGGCAGAAAAACGCACACCGTCCTTTCTCTCTCATCACCGGTTGCCCGAGCGAGGCAGCGTGTCCTGGCAGCCCCGGCCGTGACCCCGCAGAGCCACTTCTCTGACCCTCCTTGTGGGCATGAGGAGTTCACCGTCGGGGCCACAGAGGCTCAGCAGAGCCCACAGCACGCCCACACCCCAGTTCCCGGTACCTGGCGCGTGTCGCCACCACGGGCCGGAGGGCCTTTGCGGACGTGGCGAGGTGGAGGCTTTTGATGTGGGGATCTTTGCTGTGGCCCCGCGGTGTCGTAGGGTCCTCGGAGAAGGGAGGCAGAGGGACCGAAGCAGAGGTCAGCGGCATGAGGCTGGGACCCCGAGAAGCTGCAGAGGCGGGGAACATCCGTCTCCAGAGCCTCCAGAAGGAAGCAGCCTTGTGCGGCCTGGAGCCGGGCCCCAGGACTATGAGACGGTAAACTCGTGTTGCTCTCAGCCACTCGATTTGGGGTGAGTGGTCCCAGCAGCAGCAGGAAACCCCTCCACCGTGATTTAATCATCGCCCGTCCCAGTGCTCACCTGTCCCTGCTGGCCCAGCGGGAGCCCCTCCAGCCGGGCTCCCTGCCTTCCCCGCCAGCTTCTCTTCACGGCGGACCGCACCCGGAACAGAAAACTTACCATCCTAATTGTGTTTAGGGACATAGTTCAGGGCACATGTATGTCGGGCAGCCTTCCCCAGAACATGTCATTTTCCTAAACAGTCCCAGTGAAACACTGTCCCCTCCCTTGGCCGCAGCCCCACGCCGTGCCCCGGGCCCCTCGTCTGTGGGTCCGGCTCCCCCACAGCGTTTCCGCTCACACAGAACTGGTCCCGCGGTGCCGGGCTGACCTCTGTGGGCACCAGACCTCCAGCTCCGCCACGCTGCAGCCGGTGCCGGGACTCCCTCCTCTCGGAGGCCGAGTGCTGCTCCGTGGTGTGGACAGACCGCGCCTCACCCTCCTTCTGTCTTTGGGCCCTTGGGCCCCTTCCACGTTCAGCTCCTATGAGTGACGCTGGACACAGTGCGCGACTGCCTCCCGGAGACCCTGCTTCCTGCCCGGGGTGGGAGCTGCTGGCTCACCGGGGTACCGAGTTAAGCTCTTTGAGGAAGCTCCAGGCCCTCCCACCGCCGCCGCAGCCTCTCACGTTCCCAGCGACGTGCACGGTGCCCAGTTCTCCACGTCCGTCCAGCACATTTTCTTTCTGCGGGTCGATCACCACCGTCCCGGCGAGCGCACGGTGGCGTCTCGTTCGAGTCGTGCTGCCCTCGTGACTAGCGGTGTTGAGCATCTTTCCGTGGGCTCCCTGGTCCCCAGGAGCCGCCCGGGCACTGCCCGGGCCCGGCGATGGTGCCTGCCATCAGGACACCCCCCGGGTCACCTCTCCGGACATGGGGCTGTGGGTGAGGATGCCGAGGACCCACAGGCACACCCCAGCTTGGCTTCAGAGGGTGGAGGCCAGCACCCACCTGGGGGTCCCCAGCCCGCACTCTGCCTGCCGCTCCCATTCTCTCTCGAAGCTTCTGCCTCTCCCTGGGCTCAAGGCTCTGTCTGGGGCCAGCCCTCTTCCCAGCCTGCACACCTGTAACATCCCACCTGCAGGCCTCACCTGCTCCAGGTCCCTCTCCAGCCCCGCCGCCCACAGCGTGCCAGGCGTGGGTGCCCAGTCCCCCACAAGACAGTGTCGGGCAGGCATGTGAAGGATGCCCAGAGTGGATCTGGCAATGCACCCCATCCGCTCCTTTGTCCTCCCTGTCTCGGGGCATCACCACCCACCCACTCCCTCAGCCCTGGTGGATTCCCCCGCCATCCAGTCCTCCAGAAGCCTGGCGACTTCCACCTGTGCTCCCCTCCTCCGCCGGGCCCAGCCCCTCTGGGCACAGAAGATGCAAAGCGACCCCTGCTCCGCAGGGCTGCTCCAGCAATAGGAGGAAAGCTGTGTTCATAGTACTCGGGGAAAGGGAGACGGCTCTTTGCTTCCGCCCCCTGCCGCAGGCACAGGGCTCGAGCTTGTCCAAGCCCAGCGGGAGTGGGCCGTTTGGGACACTGCTTGTGGTGTGCCGTGGCCAGGGAACTCGGTGCCCCACACCCAGGGGTCTCTCCTCCACATACAGGAAACAGGGACCATGCAGTAAACTGGATGACCATCTTCCAAATAAATTAGAGCTTATGTAAGCACTGCAGCGGGCCAGCTGGAAGGGCCTCTGCCACCCACTCCAGACGGAGCAGTGCTGACGGTCGCCTGGTGGACCGTCCCTGCACGTCAGCCCAGGGTTTCCATTAGGTCACGTCGTACATAACGCTGGGAAAACCTTTGTCCCCCTTACCATGGACCTCGGAAGCCATCGCCACATGTGGACCAAGTGCCCTCAAAACCCAGGAACGGGAGAACACATGGCAGCCGTGGTGGACACGGCCACCCGTCCAGATGTGCGGGCTGCCCTGTAGTGGACGGGCGCGCTGGCAGTCTGGGCGCATACAGGCGGGCGCCGCACCATCGTGGCCACACGACCACGAGCTTGTGTCCTGTCTGTGGGTGAAAATGACTCCCAAGGAGCCCCATGGCTTCCTTCCCCCCAGGTAGCCGCACAAGCACCCCTGCCACCCGCCCTGCTCCTTACTGAGCAAAGGAGCCACAGCATTGCCCAGAGCTCCGCACTCACTGGGGGCAGCCGCTCCGTGTCGTCCCGCAGGAAGGGGGACAAGTGGCCACCATCTCCTCGCCCCCTCTACCCCCAGGAGCAGGCGTGGGGCTTTGCCCACATAAACACCTTGTTCCTTTAAGGCAGATTCCTGATGGGGGCACAGCCCGGGGGGTGTTGGGGGTCTGCCGAGACCCCAAATGGCACTGTGCCAGACCTTCCTGCCTCTCCACGTCTGGGGAGGGGCCAGCAGGGGCTGCAGGTTCTGAGGCCCACCGTCCTTCCACAGACCTTCCAGAAGCCAGGCAAGCTGGAGCCCCCGGTCTGGGCGTCAGGGTTCAAGCAGGTCAGGAAGGCCTGGTGCGCTGGCCGCTGAGTTCAGCCGCGCTTCTCAGCACCTCCTGTCCCCAGCGGGCTCCAGCCAGAGCCTCGGCCCCTGGCACCCACACACACCTGCCGGCAGCTCCCCGGCCAAGACGCCTCACCTGCCGGCTCCTCCGTCTGTTTCTCCCTGCCTCCGTCTCCTGGGGAAGCCACCTCCGACCTCCATGCCTCATCTCCCCACTTAACAAAACTGAAGCTTGCACTGTCTCCCGGGTTGTTTCCGGTCGCCAGGGTGACCCGAGCCGTCCCCAGCGGGGCATCGGGAGCAGACGGGTCTCCACGAAGCAGCCGCTTTGTCCAAAGCAGGGCCCTTGTGCCTGGCACGGAGCTGAGCCTAGCATACGGGCCCTGCTCGGAGAGTGCCCCCACGGACACCGGATGGCCCTGTGGGATGGAGGGAGGATGGGCAGACAGATAGGGCATGTCCCACCTGGCGGCGGTGGGATCACCCAACCTGAGCCAGCATGGGTTGGGGGGGCCTGGAAGGTGGGCACAGCTCCCGCAGGCCATCCAGAGCCCCACCTGAGTCCCCAGGACCCGCAGGCCGCCTGGGACTTGGGCACACGGCTGAGCACCGAGCTCGTGGGCTCCAGCCGCTCTTGCCTGCGGAGGTGAGTGGCCAAGAGCCACCAGCTGTCACCGCGCCACTACTGCTCCCCTCCCCCAGCTCCGCCGTGACTGTCGTGATTCTTACTACTACTTCCGTTACAAGGCGGCGTTGGCCCCTGGGCGCCGAGACCCCTCCCGCCGGGACACCCCCACGCGTACGGCCGCCCCCCGCCCGCCCGGCCGGGGCCGATCCACTGCGGCGGCGGCGCGGGGAGCGCGGGGCGGGGCACGGAGATGGGAGCACCGCCCCCGCCGCCTCCCGCCCGTGCGCTCCCGCAGGATGGCGCGGGCCAAGCTGCCGCGCTCGCCGTCCGAGGGCAAGGCGGGCCCGGGGGGCGCCCCGGCCGGCGCCTCGGCGCCGGAGGAGCCGCATGGCCTCAGCCCGCTGCTGCCGGCCCACGGCGGGGGCTCCGTGGGCAGCGACGTGGGCCAGAGGTAGGGGTGCGCGCCTGGGTACCCCGCAAGCCGCCGGGAGGGGCTTTGCTTCTGCCGCTCGCATCTCATAAGGGCTCCGCTGGGCTGCACCTGCCGCGTTGTCTGCAGACTCGGGGAGGGGGGCGATGACTGGGTGCCCCGCTGGGAACCCTCACCCAGGCGCGCTCTGAGCCTATGGTTCCCCCCCTCCCCCCGCAACTCCCTCCTGCTCTCAGTAACTGGTATGGTGGGCCTGCAGGTAAACTGGAGGGAGAGGGAAGAGAGGACCCAGACACAGTGCCAGGTGGCTCGGGGACCCTGCCCTGTCCTGGCCCACTGAGCCCACACTCCTGTTGGTTCTAGTGGCTGCTTGTCGGGAGGCAGGGCCAGCGTCCTCATCCCCACTTCAGAGGCGGGCAGCATGAGGCCCAGGGAGGTTGGGGGCCTAGCCAAAGACTGCATAGCAGATTGGAGCTGGGACATAGTCAGGTCTCAGGTTCCCTGGGGACGAGTGCCCCGAGCTAGTGGCCCCCAGGGTGCAGGAGGCCTGTTTCCTGGGGAGGGGGCTCTCCTGGGGAGGGGGCATCACAGGCCCTTCTCCGGTTCCTCTGAGGGCAGGGGGCATGCAGCACCCCCCATCTCACGGGCAGGGTGGCACGCAGCTCCCCCATCTCACGGGCAGGGTGGCACACAGCACCCCCATCTCACGGATGAGGACACTGAGGCTTGGACTGCTAGCACTAGTACTTAGCCAGCATCTTCTGTGTGCAGGGAGCCCTTCTAGATGCTGCGGGAGGAACAGAGATGAATCAGACCCGCCTTGGTGTAGGCACACTTCGTGGGCACAGAATCCTGTGTCTGGCAGAGAGGAGCAGGCTGGGCCGGGGTGAGGAGAGTGGGGGCTCCCCGGGCTGCTGGTCTTCGGGGAGGGACTCCAGGAGGTCGGCAGGGGCCCTCCAGGCTGAGCCAGCAGCCAGGGCCGAAGCCCAGGGGCGGGGGAGCCAGGCCTCATTAAGGTCAGGGCGGAGGTTGGCAGGGAGTTGGCCTGGCAGATGGCAGAATCGGGGGTGCCTAGGGAGTCTCTCTTCTGCCCCTCCCACCGGGCTGCAGGCTGTCCAGGCCCCTCCCTGCCTTCACGCCCCATTTCCGGCTCCTTGGAGCTGCCCAGTGGTTCCTCCCAGTCCCTGGAGCAGACTGTCAAGAGCGGAGCGTCGAAGAGGCTCCGGGCAGCTAATGGGCAGCCTGGGTGGGCAGGAAGTGAGCGCCGGCCAAAGCCCTGAGGGCGGCTCTCTCCCTCCATTGCTTCTTGGACACTGTGGGGGGCAGTGATTCCTGAAGCTCTGGTTACAGCCAGCCCAGCCCTTGGAGGAGATTGGCTCCCCTTGCTGTCCCTGTTCCTGCAGGGACTCGGAGATGGCGGGTCCTGCCCAGGCTGCGTCTGAGCCTGCAGTGCAGAACGGGAGCTGAGATGGCAAGGCCACCTCCTCCAGGAAGCCCTCTCCCATGCCCGCACTCTCCTGCCCCCAGTTCCATGCTGGTGCTTACGTGGGGGGCTCATTCTGTCCCCAGCAGCCCCTGAAGTGTAGGACCCATATCAGCCTCCTCGCGCGGAGCAAAGGGCACTTTCCAAGGCTGCATAGTATCCGGGCCGGGAGCCCGGCTGCCTGATGCCCCCAGACTTTAGACACATGCTATGAGGTTCATTCTGGACGGGAGCAGAGAGCACCCACAACAGGTTCCTGAGCGGAGCAGGACTCGCAGATCTCCTTAGGCACTCAGATGTGACCGAGCACCCAGCACACCCAGGGTCCAGGGTGCTGGAGACGTTTGTCAGAGGGAGCTAGGGGCCACAGCTCCTGAGGCTGGTCTCATCTGCATGCCTGGCTGCCCGCTGGGGCCAGCCAGGGCCAGAGCTCTCTGGGCCACTTGACAGCATGAGCCTTCCTCAGGGTGGCCCAGAGCCTTCTGGATGCCTCACCAGTGCTGGGGCAGCAGTGAGGCCCAGAGAAGTCCTGCCCCCAGTCCCATGCCCAAGCCCCTCACCCACCCACTCCCAACACAGTGCTCCCTAGTCACAGGGATGCTGTGGGCCCGCATGGGTTCTCCCCAACACACACCCAGCCTAGGCTCCCTGGGCTCTGAGCTCATGGGTCTCCTCCTTTTTCCTCTGTCCCTTGCCTCCCCATGCCTTGTGAGGCCCGGTGTGGGAGGGGGACAATGGTTAGAAATTGGGATCTGGGGGCTGGAGTGATGCAGCCGTCATTCAAGAGCTTCTGAGCAAGGGGCCCAGTGAGCCCTCCACAGGCATCAGCGCTGCTCTGGGGCCCCTTTGTGCCCCCAACAACCCCGGGACTGGGTGGCCTTGTTCTTCCCAGGTGCTATGGCAGGTCAGGCATGCTGACCTGGACAGACAGGGCGGGAGATGATAGGCCTGATTACTGGGAACCTCCTCCACCAGGGTTTGGGTTCTGCACCAAAGGAGAGGTCACTGGTGTATCCTTGGAGGGGACACCTGACTGGGCAGCCTGGAAGGCGTGATGGCAGCACCAGTGAGCAGGGAAGGGCTGCAGATCTAGGAGGGAGAGTCCGGGGCTGTGGGAGTTGTGGGGAGTGGGGCGGGGTGTGAGGGGCGCCCGGTGGACAGCTGAGTCTGGGGCACCAGGAAGCACAGCCAGGAGAACTCCAGGGGCAGGAGCCAGACTGGCCAGCGGGGACCCTCTTGTGGGTGTGGGTGCTTTGAGGGGAGGGGAGGAGCAGAAGGTCAGAGACCAGAATGGAAATCAGGCCCGGTGTGAGGCGGCAGGTGGAGGCCAGGGTGTCCGCAGGGCAGAAAGAGAGGAAGAGGGGTCTCCAAGGAGGAGGGGGAGCAGGAGGGCCTGGGCGGAGGAGTCGTGCACTTGGCCGTGCCGCTCTCTGTGCCCCGCCATTGGTAGTTCAGGGGAGGGGACATCCTGGGGCGGGGTCTCTCTGAGCTGGGCTGACAGGCAGGGTTTAGGGAGTAGAGGGGAACTCCAGCTGCCCGCCAGGGGCTCCGCGCCAAGGCCCTCGGGGGAGGCGGGGCCTGCGGTGTGGGGGCGGGCCAGGAGGTGAGTCTGGTGGGCGGGGCTTGACGGGGGCGGGGCCGGAACAGGTGGCGGCCGGCGCCCGGGCTGGGTTAGCATCCCCGCGAGCCCAGGTGGGGGCGGCATTGAGCGGCCCCTGGGCGCAGTCTGTCCCTCCCCGCTGCGTCTCTGACCACTGAGGAGGGGCCTGGAGGGGCAGGGCCCATCCCTGCATGCAGGACCCCGGGAGCATCTGTGAATTGGGGCTGAGGAGGCAAGGGGAGCAAGGACTGCAGGAAAGTCCTTTTACTCCGCGCTCTCGCGCAGGCCCGCCGGGTGCTCCAAGCACCGAGCTTCGAGCTTCGCCGCCACATCTGGGGGTCCTCGGGGTTCCAGTGTGGTCCTGCTTTCCTGCTGTTCTTAGCAGGACACCACGTGTTTGCCCTGATCCCAAGCCTGCCTGTCCCAGTCCAAGAGCGGCAGGCAGAGCTCCCTCCCCTCCAAGGTCCACTCTTTCTCCTCCCCTTCCTGTGGCCCCCATGCTCCTCCAGGAACCTCGACCCTCCACACCACCCCTCCAGGGCCCCGCACCCACTATCCGTGAATTCCTGGCTCCACCACCATGGCCATGGCACTGCCAGACTCCTGGGACAGCTGTCACCCCAACTCGGGGCTTGGGGCAGTGCCGGGGCCTACGAAAGGGAACCTGAGCGGGACAAACATGTAGACTTTGCCAGAACCACCTGGTGACTCCAAGCTGAGGCCCGGTGCAGCCCTGGCTCCCACTGCTCCATTGGGGGCCCAGCCGCTCCGCACACCCTGTCCAGACCTCGTTCCCAGAGCGTCCTGCGGCCCCACCTTGCCCACCCCAGCACCAGGTTGGGCACTGGGAGGGGAGCCTGCCCACCCACAGGGAACAGGTGGGCGAGTGCCTGCGGCCCAGCCCATGGCAAGGGACTGCCCCAGCCCTACAGGCCGGCTCCTTCCTCCTGCCTGTGGCCTTGGGAAAGAAGTGGTCCTCTCTGAACCCATGCTTCCTCTTCTGGAACGTGGCTGCTTTGAGGATTAAGAGCACATCATCAGAGAAGAGTAGACTTTCGGCACACACACAGACTCCCACCAGCCCCCCAGGGGCCAGTCCCCAGAGCTCCATAGCTCCCACCAGCCTCCCCTCCAGCCCAGGCCCAGCCGTCTTGGGGTCAGCTGCGTGTGGCCAGGCTGGCAGAACTCTTGGGCAGGCGGCCCAAAGGGCAGCCGCCGTGTGGTGGTTGGTCAGTGGAGGGGGTGCACCTGGGTACCCCCTAAGAAGCATCAGCACCCAGCCTCAGCCTGTCCTCTCTCGGGGAGATCAGGGTGCAGGGCTCATGGGCTCTGTGGCCCGCAGAGAGCACGGGAGCAGAGAGGAGGTGGGTGGACTTGAGACAGGGGAGCCCTGACTATCGCGTCTTGTGTGGGAACTGGCCCTCGCCAAGTCGGCTTCCCAGGTGGAAAGTGGGGCTAACAGTGCCTTCCCCTGGAGCCAGGGTTGTGGTGCCTGGGGCAGGCATGGCAGGAGCAGGGACAGTGAGCGCTCGCCTAATGGGCTGATCCTTTCCTAGTTCCTGGGCTGAAGGCGGGTGGCCTTGGCCTTGGCCTTGGGTGGGGTATGGCCTGGCAGGGGACGCATGTGCCGGCTGCCGTCTGCGCTGTGCTGCTTTCCAGGGCACTGCAGTCTCCGGGCACGGTCACTGCCCCGAGGCAGGCTGCCTCCTGTGGGCCCCTCTGCCGCATGGGGGCTCCGTGGGTCGGGGAGGGGTGTGTGCCCATGGGTTCGCCCCGCTTCCCTCGGGCCCTGCTCAGCGCCTTCTTGAGTGTCCATGACCTGCCTGGTCCAGGAGTCCAGGCCCTCCGTCTGTCCGTCTTCCGTGTTGACGTGAGCGCCTGTGTCTGTCCCCAGGCTTCACGTGGAAGACTTCAGTCTGGAGTCCTCTCTGTCTCAGTAAGTGCTTGCAGGGACGCCCGCGGGGACAGGCAGTTGTCCTGGCACCCACGGCGGCCCTGGGGAGGCGGGGGCTCGGGCCCTGCCAACTCTGGCAGTGGGGGGGGGGACTCCAGGCAGGAGCAGGCACGAGGCGGCACCGGCCACCCCCTCCCCGCACCAACAGGAGATGTGGGCCTGAGGGCTGGAGCGTGGGCTGAGTCCCCCGGGCAGAGCCCTGCCGTGGGAAACAGGGCTCCGGAGGCGGGGACCCCCAGCCTCTGCCTGGATGGGGACAGGCACGTAAACGACTGCTGGGATCCTCCTGCCTCACCCAGTCTGGGCCATGTCCGCCGGTCCAGGCCCCGGGTACAAGGCTGTTCCTGGGCTCAGCTCCAATCTAGGTCAGGTGGAGGGTGGCTTTGAGGCCGGGGAGACCTACATCATCCTCAGAGTGGCCACATCCTGCCCAGGCCCTCAGCGTTCGGTGTGGCCACCAAGTGGAGCCTGACTTCATCCATTCACACGGTCGTCCTCCCTCGGTGCATCTGCTGCCCATGCTCTCTCCCTGCAGCCTGAGGCTTGGGGCTGGGATTCTCCAGTTTGGAGTGTGGGAGCCAGGAGGCCGGGCCGGCCCAGGCCCCCGTGGTGCAGTGGGTAATGGGGGGGGTCCATTGCCCCCAGGGCTCTCTGGGTCACCCCAGGCTGCCCGGGGGATGTGGACTGTGTTCAGCCCCCCGAGGGGCCGAGGCTACAAGTCCTACCCGGTAGAGCAGATGCCCCGGGCCACGGAGGCCCACAGAGGTTCTCCCAGGCCCCTGCCCAGCCAAGGGCACCCACACCGGGCCCTCCCCGACATGCACACAGCAGGCCCAGGCGGGACCACCCTACCCGGAAGCCCCAGGCTGGGCTCCTCTGCTGTTTTGAGAAGCCACTGTCCACTCCCCTCTCCCCCTTCCCCCGGCTCCTCTGCTCCTCCAGGTTGCCCACCCAGGGGATGTCCCCGTCAGTGGGTCCCTGGCCGCGGGCAGGCGCTAGAGGAGAGCTTTCAGCTCTGGTGAGGGTCGGGGCACAGGAAGGATGTGGCCACCCGCCCTCCACTGGCGGGTCTGCAGGCTGGGGGCTGGGAGTGGCCGGGACAAAGCAGCCTTCGTGCCCCGCAGGCACCCCGGCCAGTGCTCAGTGCCTCCACGCCCGGCTCTGCGCCCACAGGCCTCAGGAAGAGCTGGGGCACGGGGAAGCCGCCAGCCCCACGTCTGTCCTGCACTGGGCCCCTGGGCTGCTCGCTGGCCCTGCCCTTGCTCAGAGTAGCCGGCCTCAGGCTTGGTGGGTAGGCCTGGGCCCCGGCCTGTCTCTTGCCCATCCGTCCTCAGGTTCCGGTGTGGAGGGAGCTCCCGGGCACCTGCCAGTGAAGCCGGCAGCACGCGGCGGCGAACCAAGGGAAGTGGGCAGTGGGATCTCGGCCCCACGGGAGGGCACGTCTCTGTGGCCACGGGCTTAGTGTCCGGCCACCCTCCCCTCTGGCTGACGGCAGGGCCTGCCTCTGGAGCTTCTCGGCACAGGCCATCCATGCCGGAGCCGCCTGCCAGGGTTTCCCAGGGCCTGCCTGTCAGTTCACCCGGTAGCCCACTGGGCATCGGGGAGATGGACGGCCCCCCCCGCCTCCCCTCGCCCAGCCTCCTCCTGCCCGCCTCGCCACTGGACAGCCACCTTTGCCTGGTGGGTCCTGTCCTGGCATGAGGTGAGGGAAGTTTGCGCTGGTTTGCCAGCACAAGGGGGGCTACATGGGTCCACTCCAGCGTGGGCGAGACCGTGGGGCCCAGGAGGGCGGTGGGCCTCCCTCAAACACAAGCCGGCTGGGGATGGGGCAGAGCCTGCTGGGGACTGACTCTCCACCCCAAACATTCACGAGGCCCTGGTCTCATGGGGATCCCAGAGCCCACAATGCCTGTGACCCGCTGGGTGATCCTGGCCAGTCTCGGGCCTTGTGAGACCTTCCTCTCCGTGCATGGAGGGATGAGTGTGGCTGGGAGCCTCTGAGGGCCCCCACGGCAGGACTCAGCGAGATGGCCCTTCTGTCTGCTCGGCCTGGACCCCTGTCCTCACCAGCCTGAGAGCCACTCATCTCTGAGGACTGAGGACTGTCCCAGGGACGGAGCCCACGTTTAGCCCGTCCGGTCCTCGGGGCTGGTGGCCCAACCCCAGCTGTCTGACCCTCAGGCTCCCCGCAGCCTCTGGGCCCCAGACCAGGCCCACCCGCAGCAAGCCTGAGGGACACCCCTGCCTCCAACCTTCTTCCTGGGCCCCTGGCAGCAGGAAGCAGGGGCCTCGAGCACGCCCAGTCCTCCCCTCCAGGCTCCTGCCGAGAACGGATGCGTAGAAAGGGTCGACCTCTTTGCTCGCCCCGGCCTGTGGTGTCCAGGTGGAGTTTGCTGGCCGCTGGGGGCTGACACCAGCCCCAAGACCACCGCACTGTGTGTGGGTTCCCAGGCCCCTCTCCCGGCTCTCCCGTGGGCGGCTTTCTGGGAGCTCGGTCACTAGCCCCGTCCCAGGGCCTTGAGCCACAGCGGGACCAGCCATCAGGGGAGGGGGTGGCCCCAGCCAGGGTCATAGCCCTGCCCACGGGTGGCATCGGCCACGCCCCATCTGCAGCCACACATGCGGACTTACGGCCCAGGGCCCATCTCTCTGGGGCAGTGTGAGATCCAGAGCGGGCCACTGTGGGCCCCCCGAATCAGTCCGAGCCGGGGGGCGGGGGGTGCCAAGCCCCAGGCCGTGCACAGGGGCCATCAGTCACTTAATCCTCCATCCGGGAATGAACGCTTTGCCAGATTTCCCAGGAAGCAGCCTGAGACCCAGAGAGGGCAGGTAACAGCCCGGGCCTGGCTCCCTGGAGACGATGTGGCAGACGGTCCTGTCACTGTTCTTCCCCAGGTGAGGAGGCCGGGGCTCGGGCAGGTGCAGGGGCCCCGGAGCAGCCGGACAGCAAAGAGGCCTCAGGAGGGCCAGACTGTCTGTGGCCCCGGGGCCCCTCGCTTCTTCCTGTCAGCTCGCCGAGCCCAGAGCGCGTCCTTCAGCCGGGCCCAGCCTGGGGTGCACCGGGGGCTCGGGGCCTGGCGGCTGGGAAGGCGTTTCCTCCCGCATCCGCCCGCGCCCCCGGGGCCTCATGCCCATCACCGCCTGTACCTCGGGGTACGGACAGCTCGGAGCTCACTCTCGTGGCGGGGCTAGAGGTGGGCAGCCGCAGCTCATGAAAAATTACAAGCTCAGGCGGCTTCCTGTTCTCCCGGCCCTGCAGGCTCGGTCCACGTGGCCGCGTCCGCCGCCGTTTTCGCCTCCCTCCACAGGCCGCTGGCTGCTGGCCGCCGACCGCCTTGGGGGCTGTCCTGATGGGTGTCTGCAGCTGCCCCACAAGGGGCAAGGGCCGGCCAAGGAGTGACTAGGGTTCCACTTCTCAGGAGCAGGGGAGGGAAGCGACGGTGTCTGGGGCCCAACAAGCCCCAGGTTGGCGGTCCTGACCCCGCGGGCCCGGGCTGCGGGGGACGATCGGGAAAAGCTCCCGCGTAGTAAGAGGCTGGCAGGAAGCAGGGGCCGGGGCCGGGTGGGGTTAGGGTCGGGGTGCCAGGGAAGGAGCTGGAGGCCCCCTGGGTTTTCCCGACAGAGAGAGCGGGAAGGACCTAGGGACTCTAGCCTCCTGCCCTTTGTCTCACCTGCTGGTGTCCAGCCTTCCAGAAGGAACAGGCAGGGGAGACAGAAGTGCTGGGACCCCTGGAAGGAAGTAGAACAGGGGCACTCAGCCACATAGAGGGTGGCCCCGGGAGGAGGTGGATCTGAGGTCTGACGTGCGGGAGGAAGCCGCTTCTGGCCTGGGGAGGGGCTGGTCCTGCTGGTTTAGGGAGCGACACCCCAAGGGGCGATGCTGGAGGGCAGCAGGGGGCTCGGAGGAGAGCGGGGGTTTCGAAGTCACCTTGCACAAGCTGGTCAGGTGGGCGTCGAGAGGCACCGGCGACCAGCTCTGGGGCGTCGCACATTCAGAGCTGGGATGTGGGATGGCCAAGGAGTCCGGGGGAAAGAGAGGGGACCAGAGCGGGTGGGGGTAGGAGGGAAGCGTGGTCAGTGCCCTGGGAAGCTGAGGAGGAAGGTGCCCAATGGCTACCAGTGCCCAAGGGTAGGCAGGGCCTTGCTGGCCAGGGACAAGCCAGAGTAGACAGCACAGGTGGTGTGGGGAGACCCATATTGAGGCTTCACTGGGACGGGTCCAGAGTGGCGGGGAGGGTGTGTTCCCGAGCTGGGTGCTCTGGGGCCCTGGGGAGACCCTCAGGCTTACTGAGTCACATCTGTCCTCCTGATGTGACCAGACCGGGCAGAGGCCCCACAGGGCTTGTCTGACCAACTCCCCAGAGAGACTATTGGAGGTCCCCAACCCAGCTCCAGGTGACACCTACAGGGGAAGACGAGATTCAGGGGCTCTGAAGGAAGCCCAGAGAGCAGGGGGCAGTGCTCCAAGGGGAGAGAGGAAAGGAGCCTGTGCTGGGGTCCAGTAGGGTACGGCACATGTGCTGGGGTACAGAGGGTATACTGGGGTACCATGGGCGTGTGCTGGGGTATGGAGGGCGTGTGCTAGGGTACAGAGAGCGTGTGCTGGGGAACAGAGGGCGTGTCGGGGTTTAGGGCTCATGCTGGGGTACCATGGGCGTGTGCTGGGGTACCAGGAAGTGCGCTGGCCACTGGCTCTGAGGTCGGAGCGCACTGGTCTCTGGAAGCTTCTTCCTGCTGCTCGGCTCCAGGAGTCCAGGTTGTGGCTGGGTGACCCCCTGCACCGGACGCAAGAGAGGAGAGGGGCCCACACCACCCCTGTTCCTTCTTGAGCCCTGTGACCGGCAGAGGCCACAGTGGCCGGGGCCGAGGCCCCCAGCCCAGAGCAGGGCAGGGAGGTGCGGGCGCCCAGTCCGAGGCCCCTCCCAAGGGCCCACGACCAGGGCTGGCGCAGACGGCCTCCGTGTCTATGTTGCGTGTACTCTGCCCAGAGCAGCATTTGGGGAACGAGGACGGCTGCAGACACTTCCTGGAGATGCGGCAGCCGCCCAGGCCCAACAGCCCTGCCCCTGTCAGGGTGAGAGCAGGGCTAACTTCTGCCCCGGGAGGGGGGGTGCCCGGGGCCTCGGTTCACAGCGCCCCCGCCACGTGACGGAGCCCCTGCCCTGGTGGGCGGTGGCCGGGAGGCCGGCAGGAGGACAGGCTGCCTGCCGTGGGATCCCTGGTCCCAGGACCACGCCCGCCTGTCCTGCTGGCTGTCATCACTGGAGTTTCTATGCCGGGGGACCCTGAACCCCCGCCAGGCCAGCGCGCGGGGCAGAGCGGCTCCGGGGGGCCCCTGTGTGAGGCCAAAGCTGTGGCAGCCAGAGGCCCATTGCCCCAGGCCCTGTGTCACCGCGGCGTCCAAATGGCCCTTCCCCACAGCGACTCCCTCACTGACGTGCTGGCTCTGCTGCGGTCCGTCCCAGGACACTGGGAGCCTGAGCAGGATTGGGAGCCTGTGGGCGTCGGCGAGACAGAGGGAGCGAGGGCAGCCGGGGCTGGAGGGGCCCTGTGCTGGCTGCAGGGGAGGTCACGTCTCCCGGCCCCTCTGCATGACCAACCTGCAGGCTGCAGCAGGTCTCAGGCCGCAGCCACCAGGGGCCATCAGACAGAGCAACGATCAGCTTCCAGAACATTCTGCATAGCTGAGCTGGCATGTCATGTTTTGAGCCCGTGCTGAAGGCCACACAGGGTGCATTTAACCCGGGTGAAAGGCTGCCTGTGACAGTCAAGGCTGGGGCCTGTGGGTGTTCACCCTCAGGGCCTGAAGGGCCCTGGTGGGAAGCAGTGGCTGCTGACCCCCGCTCTGCCCACTGGCTTTGCAAGGGTGGGGCGGGCAGGTCTGCCAGGACCACACAGGTGCATGGATCACTGCAGGGGGGGCCCTCCTTGTCCTGCTACGCCCTCTGTCCGTCTGTCTGCCCAGCTCCTGAAGTGCAGGGGTAGCTGGTCCAGCCCCGGGGGAGCCCCCGCTGGCCAGAGCCCCCCATGGTCCTCTCCCCGCCCCCAGGGTCCAGGTGGAGTTCTACGTCAATGAGAACACCTTCAAGGAGCGTCTCAAGCTGTTCTTCATCAAAAACCAGAGATCCAGTGAGCAGGGGCGGGGGGCGGGGGCAGCAGTGTTGAGGGGCAGGAGGGGGATGTCACTGAGCCAGGGGGCCTGTGCAGGGCAGGGGCTTGGGGCAGAGGAGGGGCTATGTCAGTGAGTGGTGGGTGCAGGGCAGGGTGGGAAGGCCCCTGGTCTCAGCATTAGGCCCTGGAAAATTGTGGGGACCCTGCCCCCTGCTGGACACTGGGCTGGACTCAGGGCCCTCCTACCCGCCCCCTGCAAGCTTCCCTGCTCCCCCTCCGTGCAACCCCACCTCCCCCATAGGTTCCCTCACCTGCTTCCCCCGCAGGAGCTTGGCCGCCTCGGACTCTTCCTGGCACACAGGATGGTGGTGGTACCCCCGGGGCCTCACCCGTCCCTGTGCCCCCGAGACTCCCATCCTCCCGTCCGAGGAGTGGGTGGCCCGGGGAGCTGTCTGCACCCCCATCTGTAGGGTGGACAGTAGCAGCGCCCAACCATGCAGAGCGGTCCCTCAGTCCCTGGGGCAGCCCAGCCCAGGGGGTCCCAGGGGCCCGGGGGACGGGGAGCTGTCAGCAGTGACCGTCACCGCGGGACTCTGGTGGTGCTGGAGCCCTGACGGCCCCTCCCCCGCAGGCCTGAGGATCCGGCTGTTCAACTTCTCGCTGAAGCTGCTCACCTGCTTGCTGTACATTGTCCGCGTGCTCCTCGACGACCCGGCCCTGGGGATCGGATGGTGGGTGACGCGGGGGCAGCCGCTGTCCAGGGCCGAGGCCGTGGGGGTCTGCGTGGGGTGTGCGCTGGTGTCCAGCCCAGATCGGCCCCTCGGGGACTCCTGCCTTCCCTGTGTCCTCACTCAGGGTCCTGCTGACCAACGGGCTCAGCCCAGGGACAAGGGCGCCCCGGCCGTGGACGGTGGCCGGCTGTGCTTCCAGCAGAGCACGGGAGGGGCTCGGCCAGCGGCTCGGTGCCGGCTTCGGCCTGGGAGGGGGCAGGACACAAGCCAGCCCGGGGCTGCACGCGGTGCCATGACTCCTCCTGGGCCCCTGTCCCTGGCAGGGGGCACCCGCCGCCCCCCCAGGTCTGGGCTGTCACGCAGGCTCATGGATGCCCCGCGTGGCCTTGCTGCTTCGGGTTCTGCTGGTCGCCCTTAGGGGACGTCCGCTTTTCTCGCCGGCTGGCTGGCGGGATCCTGTCTCTGTGCCTGGCGGTCTCAGGGACACCTCGGGTGGCCCCTTCTCTCCCACGCCGGACTGGGGGACAGGGCCCTGGAAGAGGACACCCTTCCCCTCCTCTGCTGTCCCTGGGCTTCCGACGTCCGGGCGTGCGGCTCTGGACAATCCTGTGTCCCCCGCGTCTCCTCCGGGGCGACTTTCTGAGCTTCGTCTCCAGCCTGGCCCGTCTTCCCACGTTGGGCCCCGGTTCCCGGAGCTCCCCTTGCTTTGGGCAGGCGCAGCCTTCCCGCTTCTCCCGAGGTGGCGTCTGGAACCGGGCTCTTGCTTGCGGTTTTCTCTTTGGCTCGGTCTCTGCTTCTTCCAAGCTCGCGCTGAGTGAGTGTCCGCAGCCCCACGCGAGGGCCGCAGAGCCGGGTTGGGAGGGCTCAGCACTGTCTCCGGGTGGACGGGCTCCCTCCGCAGAGCCAGAGCCGGTCTTCCTGCCTCTTCCCTGAGGGTAGGGCGCAGCCACCGGGCTCCCAGGCCAAGCCAGGCAGGAAGCTGGGACCCAAGGACAGGGCAAGCTGCCCTTCACCCCTGTCTGCCCTGGGCCTGGTGTCCCCAAGCCACACACTCTTTCAGCTCCCTTGGAACCCCTCCTGCCTTCACCCCGGGGGGCTGCACAGATCTGGCCATGGGGGTTTGAGGAGAAAACTGAGGGCTCTGACTCTCAAACCGCTTTCCTGAGTCCATGTCACCTTCTCCCATCCCCAGCGCACCCTGAGGCATCTGGTTCCACAACCCTACAGGGCCCAGGTCTATTATATTCATTGTCCAGTGCCCAGCACGTGGCTGGGCAGTGGGGGAGGGCAAAGGGATGGAGGAGGGGCCGGTGGAGGGATGGGGGGACGGGTGGGTAGGGGGGTGGATGAATGAGTTATGAACGAGTGTGTGGCTGTTGGATGGACGGATAGATGGATGAGTGAATTACAGAGAGTAGATGGAGGGATGGTGGTTAGACGGATGGTGGACGGTGGATGATGGTTGGGTGGTTGGGTGGATGGATGGAGGGTAGATGGGTAGTGGTGGGGGTGGGCAGGTGGGCAGACAGCCAGCCGCATCTATGAGCGCTGAGTTTGCAACCCTAGCCCCAGTAAGGCTCAGGGAAAGAGGGTCAGTTGGAAGAAAAGGAGGAGGGAGCTGCCTGTCACCATGGGGCTCTGTGAGAGCGAGGTCCCCTCGGTGGGGGCCCCTGGTGTTGGTTACATCCTGGGGCAGAATGAGCAGGCCTGCCACGCCCCTCCCCCTCCCCAGGGGCTGGGCATCCAGCTGCCCTAGAGAGCTTTGTTCCTGGGAGTGACCCAGAGACGTGCAGTCTTGGAGTCAGCACCTCAGGGTGGGAGCTCGCTGTCTGTCCCCCGTCTCTCATGCATCGTCCTGCCATGTGTGTGGCAGCTCCGGACTCCGGGAGCCTCCATGCTCCATCTCCGACCCTCCCCAGCACCCTCCTGTCAGACCAGGCCGAAGCCCCAGCTCTTCCCTGGGCTCCGCCGTCCCTGTCCCAGCGCAGTGTGCTTTCCCACCCGCTGGCCTGGGGGTCCACGGGCCCTGGGTGGGGTGCGGAGGGCGGTGCCATGGCATGCTCCCGCGTCCGCGGCAACCTTGGGAAGCGTGTCTTCAGGGCCTTGGCTGGGCCAGCTCTCTCTCTCCACAGCTGGGGCTGCCCAAAGCAGAATTACACCTTCAACAGCTCATCCTCTGAGATCAACTGGTGAGTCCCCTGGCCCAGCCCCTCGGCTAGTGCGTGGCCTTGGCCCGTGAGCTGGGCGGCACCAGGGTGCCCCTGGAGAGCCCCTAAGCCTCAGGGGCAGCGTTAGACTTAGAGGCACCACCATGTGACTTGACTCAGCAGTCCCCCACTCCAGCTCAGCCCACAGACAGCGGCGGGGTGGGGGGCAGCAGCAGGGAGGGTCCTGAGTGAGTCGGGGCTGCTCCCCCTTGTGGCACCTTCACCCAAGGAGAGCCGTGGCCCCAGAGCGACCATGATGCCTGGTTCAGAGTTTAGGATGCGTCCCCCAGGGCTCGGCCACCTCCTGGGTAGAGGGGCTTCTGGCCTCCCACTCACTCAGTTTGTCCCCTCCCCCGCTGGGCTGTACCCCCGGAGCAGGGGAGGAAGGGAGCCCCGGGCTCAGTGAGCCCCAGGGAGCCTGTCCAGGGTGAAGGGCCCCCCCCGAGCCTGCAGCCCTGCCCCACGTCCTCTGCTTCAGGCCTGGCCTCCTCTCCTGGGGAGCCTCTCCTTCCCCTCCTGTTCTTGTCCCCTCCGGGGGCAAGGCTGGTGCCCTCCATCCTCCCAAGGAGCAGCTCAGGTCACCAGAGGCCCGGGGGGTTGGGGGACAACAGCCCAAGGCTCACCTCCCTCCCTCCCCAGGGCGCCCATCCTTTGGGTGGAAAGAAAGATGACTCTGTGGGCGATTCAGGTGAGTGGGGGGCGTGGCTCCGGGTGGGCCCTGCTCCCCCCAGCCCCACTCAGGCTCCGTCCCTCCTAGGTCATCGTGGCCATAATAAGCTTCTTGGAGACAATGCTCCTCATTTACCTCAGCTACAAAGTGAGTACTCCCACCTCGCCTGACCCTCCCCTCTGACCCCCCACCCCACTCCTGGCCGGCTTGTCCCCCTCACCCCGTTTCCTGACCTCCTGGCTGGTTTGTGTCTCTCTTCTGCCACCACGGCGCCCAGGGGAACATCTGGGAGCAGATCTTCCGCGTCTCTTTTGTCCTGGAGATGATAAACACGCTGCCCTTCATCGTGACGGTAGGTGAGCCCCAGCCGAGCGGGGGGCCCCCCAGCGCCAGCCCCCTGACCCGTCTCCTCCACAGATATTCTGGGCGCCCCTGAGGAACCTGTTCATCCCCGTGTTTCTGAACTGCTGGCTGGCCAAGCACGCCCTGGAAAACATGATCGTAAGCCGAGGGCCACGCAGCGGCTAGCCTCCCCGGGTGTGAGCCCCCCAGGACGCCCCCGGCCCGGCAGGGAGCTGGCCACCGTCCCTCCGTGCCCAGGAGGCCGAGCTGAGGCTCAGCAGCGCGCCACCTCTGTCACGGCGGAAGGCCCGTCTCGGCCCTCCCATCTCTGTCCCCACCGGGACCCACGGTGGCCTCCTGCTGCAGCCGAGGTCCAGCCCCAAGCTTTGCCTGCAGCTGCAGGAGGAGGGGTGGGAGCCAACGGGTCACGCGGACCGGGCCCACGTGACCCAGACCCACGGACAGACCCTCTCTTGAGTGTCTGGCCAAAACCCCTTTCCCGAGCGGTCAGCCAGCAGCGGGACACGGGCTCCCCCCGGGGCGGCCGTCCCCCCCAGGGCTCACCCCCATCCTCACTGAAGCCGGCCCTTCCGTTCTGTGCCCCCGGTAGCCCCCCTCTTCGGGGGATGTGAGGGGCCGCCGAGAGCAGGTGTCCCGTAAGGGGGCCCGGGCCGCCGACACACCCCCTCGCTCGCTCCCGAGCCCTGGGACGCCCGGCAGGAAGGGCCCCAGCTCTGGGGCAGGTCCCAGGCTGTGGCCCTGACCGGCCAGCGTCCCGCAGAACGACTTCCACCGCGCCATCCTGCGCACGCAGTCGGCCATGTTCAACCAAGTGCTCATCCTGTTCTGCACCCTGCTGTGCCTGGTGTTCACGGGGTGAGAGCGCCCTGCAGGGGTCCGACACCCTTGCCTGCGTGTCCAGGAGGTCAGGGAGGCCTCGAGGGGGCTGTTGGCAGTCTGGCCCAGGGCCGGGGGGTGGCTCAGAGCCCACACTCGCAGCCGGCGGGGGCCTGAGTCCAGCTCCTCTAGGAGGAGGCTGGGGATGCGCCCTGCCTGGTGCTGGTGAAGCTGGTCACCACCTCCTGTGCCTCGGGCAAGGATGCAGGACAGGCACCAAGGCCTGGGAAAGAGAGAAGGAGGGCCACAGGCTTCCTGGCCGCTCCCCACCCCCCGCCCTCCCAACACACACACAGTCCAGCAGAGCTGGGGGCTCAACCTGATCTCTCCCTGTGCCTGTCCCCCTGGGGGACGGTCTCTGAGCCCCTCTCTGTGCTGAGCACCCCATGGTGGGTGCTGTGGGCCCCCCAGGCCCTGCCAGCAGCACCTTCCGTCTGGGGACTGGGCCTTGGGGTCACAGGCAGGGGAAGCAGGGCTGTCTAGCTGGGCCCAGGAGGGGCTGGACAATCCCCGCACCCCATCTGACCTCCTGGGTGAGGAGGCTGGCAGATGTGGTGGCGTGTGGGGGTTCACAGCTGGGGCACACCCACCCCCATGGGCCCCCAGGCCCACATTCAGCCAGTGCACGAACTTTGGGGTGCATTTTCCAGGGACGTCAAAAGAGCCATGGGCCGGAAAGGGAATGTCTGGGGGAAATCCGACGGGTGGGGTTGTGCAGGCTCTGGCAGACCACTGGTGGGGTGGTGGGGGGAGCACCCAGAGCCCACAGGGACTGAGCCAGACTCAGGACTACATGTGGGGTGGGGGGGTCCCCCAGCCAGTGATGGGATATCCAGGGAGCTGTGAGGTGGCCACGGCCCCGCTCATGACCCTCTGACCGCCCGGATCCCCAGGACCTGTGGCATCCAGCACCTGGAGCGAGCAGGCGAGAACCTGTCCCTGCTCACGGCCTTCTACTTCTGCATCGTCACCTTCTCCACCGTGGGCTACGGCGACGTGACGCCCAAGATCTGGCCATCCCAGCTGCTCGTGGTCGTCATGATCTGCGTGGCGCTGGTGGTGCTGCCGCTGCAGGTGCGCATCTGGTCCGCTCCCCCCACCCCCCTCGCGCCCCCCACCAACCCCCCACCCCCAGCTCGGGAAGGAGGAGTGCCAGAGACCCGCGTGGGACAGGAGGGGACAAGCCCTTCACCTCCAGCCCTGCAGGAGCCGTGGCGGGTCTGGGGCTGATGAGGCCACTGCCTGCGGGGGGTCGAGGAGCCAGGGGCAGCGTTCTCAGTGGGGGACCGCGGTCAGTTCGAGCAGACGGTCTGTTGGAGGAGGCGGGGCTGGGGCCTCAGGAGCAAGGATGCGGCTGAGCTCGGTGCCAGAGCAGCTGCCTGCCCCCTCATGGAAGGTGGAAAGGGGTGGTCCCCGTTTTCTCCCCGTGTCCTTCTGCTCAAGTCCGCTGCTCGGTTAGCTCCCACGGACAAGAGCAAAGCCAGTGGCCACCACTGACCGCGTGGCGCACGCAGGCTTCACACGGCAGAGACATCCTGACCCTGTCTGGGGGCCCGCATCTGAGTCCAGGGTGACAGCAGGGTGAGCTCCTACTGGACACCCTGAGGGAGGCTCCCTTTCACACCCTTCCTGCTTCTGGGGCCACGGAGATCCCTGGGCTTCCCCAGGTCGTGGCTCCATCCCTCCCATCCCTGCTCCTGGCCTCACGTGCCTCTTCCTTATGTGTCTCTGTGCCCACTGCCCTCCTTTTAGGGGCCCCAGACATTGGAGGAGGCCCACTCCAATCCTGTCTGACCTCACCTTAACTAATCTCACCTGCAAAGACCGTGTTTCCACGGAAGATCCCACGGGGAGGTTCCGAGTGGGCATGAATCTTAGGGGACACGGTCGAACCTAACACAGGTCACTTAGCTGCTTCTCAGCCCCAGGAGGCAGACACCATCATGCCATCTTACAGAGGGGGAGGCTGAGGCCTGGAGTCCATGCACGAGGCCCCCACCCTACACAGGTGTCCCCCTCCAGCCTCGGAGCCAGTCCTATGCTTCAGGGCCATGGGGTCTTGTCCCCAGAACCTAGCAGGTGCACCATAAACTCAGTGAAATGATCCCATCTTGGTGGGATACTAGCAGGCCGCCCAGCAGGGGTGAGCACACCGGAGGGCAGCCGCCGAAGGCAGGGGTGTTGAATCTCAGGCTCCGGAGATAGCGGGGAAACTGCCGGAGAAGGAGGCCACCCGCACCCCCGCGGGTCCTTGGAGCCCTGCTCCCCTCCCTGAGCCACTTGTACCCCTCCCTCTCCTTCCTAATTCAGAAGGACTCACATGGGGTGGGTGCGAGGCTGGGGTCCCTGAGGCATGGGCGGAGTGGGCGAGTCCCCATGGGAGGGAACAGTCTCTTCCTCGCCAGGGTCTGGATTTCAGTCCCTGTGCCTGAGAGTTTCCTGCCACCCCCAGGCTTCTCCAAAGGGATCTTAGGGGCCCATGGCAACCCCAAGTTCTCATCGCCCCCATGTCAGGAGCGTGCACTTGGGCATCGCATCACTGTCGCCGGGGCTCCGGGGGCCAGAAAGCAGGGGGTCCGTTCCCCCCGGCCCCCGCTGCCCCCCAGGCGGCCTGTGCTGTCAGGGAAGGGGGTCTGCGTGTGCAGCTCCCATGGGGGAGCGCCCCTTCCCTGCAAGGCCCCCGAGCCGGGCCCCCTGGGACGCGGCGCTCTCCCCCCGCAGTTTGAGGAGCTGGTCTACCTATGGATGGAGCGCCAGAAGTCGGGCGGGAACTACAGCCGCCACCGGGCGCAGACGGAGAAGCATGTGGTGCTGTGTGTCAGCTCCCTCAAGGTCGACCTGCTCATGGACTTCCTCAACGAGTTCTACGCGCACCCCCGGCTGCAGGTGAGGGCTGCCGCCCGGGATCCCCGCTGTCTGCACCGGCCCCGCGGATGGGCCCGCTGCACCTGAGCCGCGGTGGGACTGACCCCGCCTCCCGCAGGACTATTACGTGGTTATCCTGTGCCCCACCGAGATGGACATCCAGGTCCGCAGGGTCCTGCAAATCCCCCTGTGGTCCCAGCGGGTCATCTACCTCCAGGGCTCTGCGCTCAAAGACCAGGACCTCATGCGAGCCAAGTGAGTGCCGGCCGGGGTGAGGGAGGGGCCGAGTGGGGAGGGTCATCGGGGCAGCCAGTGGCTCCCACTCAGGCTCCGGGCCCACTGCCCGCCCAGGCCAGCCAGGCCCCACATGGACCCCACCTCGGAGCACCAGGGCTTGCCCAGCCCACCTGTCCTCCCGTGCCCAAGGGTCATCCTGCCAGGGCTCCCACTCTCCCCTGCTCCGGGACGGGAGATGCAGTCAGGTTCCGGGAACGGCTCCAGGTGGGGTCAGGGTGGGAAGACGGGGGCCGTGGGTAAGGTTTCTTTTAAAGACAAGCTGTGGGATGCTTGGGCGGCTCAGTCCGTTGAGCATCTGCCTTCGGCTCCGGTGGTGATCCCAGGGTCCTGGGATGGAGCCCCATAGCGGGCTCCCTGCTCAGCGAGGAGCCTGCTTCTCCCTCTGCCTGCCGCTCCCCCTGCTTGTGTTCTTGTGCACTCTCTGACAAATACAATCTTTAAAAAAAAAAAAAAAAAAAGCAAGCTGCCAGAGTGACTTGAGGTAAGAAGACGAAGCTGTCAGATGGAACTTCCAGAATGTGCCACTGCCCGTTGCAGGACAGCCCAGGGACTGTCTTATCTTCACAAGATGCTGTATCTTCATTCCAGGGACCTCTACTCATCCTGTGATGGAGTGTGGGGTGTACAGGCCAAGGGGAAGCAGTAGACCAGATAGCCAGGGCACCCCCCTGCCCACCTCCTGAGCCCTGGGTCCCCCTTCCCACCTGTAACGTTTTAGAAAGGACTCCAGCATGGAGATGGCCGTGGCCAGGGGACCCAGCCTCTCCTGTGACCCAGCACCCAGCTCCAGGCCAAGGGGAGCACCCAGCTCAGAGGCCTGGCAGGGGCAAATGATGAGCCAGGGTGGGTGGGGTGCAGGGCAGCGTGTTGGGGAGGAAGCGGCCTCCCTGCCCTGGGGTGTGCGCACTTCCCCGGTGTCCCTGCTGCAGCCAGGTGCTCTCAGGGGTGAGAGAGGAGAGCAGAACAGGCCATCCAAGTCCCTTGGGAGGGACAGACCAGCAAGTGGACAAGGGTCTGGCCTCTTCATCACCACATGCTCTCCCCCATTCTGCGCCCCAGCCCGGCCCTGGCTTAATAGGGTCATAGAGGATGGGCCCCCTGCGAGCTGGTCTGAGTCCTGACGCCAGCCCATCAGCCCAGAGCGAGGTGGGGTCCGATGGGGCCCAGCCCTTCCCGCCTCTGAGCCCCTGACGTCTGAGACAGGAGCGTGGACGGTCCAGGCAGCGCTCAGACCTGGTGCTTTGCAGGATGGACAACGGGGAGGCCTGCTTTATCCTCAGCAGCCGCAACGAAGTGGATCGCACAGCAGCGGTGAGTGCCGCTGGCCCCCCAGCCCCGGCCGAGCAGAGGGACACCTGAGGGCAGAGACCCTCCCCTGGGCCGCTGCGCCCCTCAGCACTGACCCCGCCTCCCCTCCCCCAGGACCACCAGACCATCCTGCGAGCCTGGGCCGTGAAGGACTTTGCGCCCAACTGCCCCCTCTACGTCCAGATTCTCAAGCCAGAGAACAAGTTCCACGTCAAGTTCGCAGGTGCGTGGGGCCGGGTGTGCGCCCACGTGGGGCGTGGGAAGGGCTGGAGCACCCGCGAGCTCCCAGAGCCTATCCGGGGGCTGTGGGGCGGGGTGAAGCCCACGCAGGCGTCCCCGTGGGAGGTGACCGTCGGGCACGCGGGCCCAAGTGTCCGTGGGACCTCCGAGAGGCATCTCTGTGGTCGCGCTCCAGCTGGGCTCCGGGTGGGAGGGGGCGAGCAGACCCTCCGCCCTGGAGCGGTCCTCAAGCTGGGAGTCAGGCTCCGATGCTGGGAGGGCAAGCGGCGCCCGGGGAGGGCGCGGGCCGGGGCGCCCGCTGTGGGACGGCGAGGCGGGGCGGCCACCTGCCCCGTCCCGCCGCAGACCACGTGGTGTGTGAGGAGGAGTGCAAGTACGCCATGCTGGCCCTCAACTGCATCTGTCCCGCCACGTCCACGCTCATCACGCTGCTGGTGCACACGTCCCGCGGCCAGTGAGTGCGCGGCCGGGGCAGGCGGGGCGGGGGCGGGGCCGTCCGGGCGGGGCCTGCCGGGCTCCGCCCTCAGGGCAGGGCGGCGGTTGGGTGTGGGGGGCGGTGTGGGCCGCCCCCGGGGGCCTCTGACTGGCGGCCGCCCCGCAGGGAGGGCCAGGAGTCCCCCGAGCAGTGGCAGCGCATGTACGGACGCTGCTCGGGCAACGAGGTGTACCACGTGCGCATGGGGGACAGCAAGTTCTTCCGCGAGTACGAGGGCAAGAGCTTCACCTACGCCGCCTTCCACGCGCACAAGAAGTACGCGCCCGCGGGAGGGGCGGGGCCGCGGGAGGGGGCGGAGCGCCGAGGGGCGGGGCCAAGAAAGGGGACCGGAGGCGGGACGGCGGACCCGGACCGGGGCCCGCGGGCCAGGGCGGGGGGCGGGGCGGGGGTGGCCGGGGGCGGGGCGCCGAGGGGGCGGGGCGGGGCGCCGAGGGGGCGGGGCGGGACGGGGGCGGGGCCGCGAGGTTGCCGGCAGCCGCCGCCGGACGCCTGCAAGACGCGCCCCGCGCAGGTATGGCGTGTGCCTCATCGGGCTCAAGCGCGAGGACAAGAGCATCCTGCTGAACCCCGGGCCGCGGCACACGCTGGCGGCGTCCGACACCTGCTTCTACATCAACATCACCAAGGAGGAGAACTCCGCCTTCATCTTCAAGCAGGAGGAGAAGCAGAAGAAGAAGGGCTTCCCGGCGCAGGGGCTATACGACGGCTCCTCCCGCCTGCCCATGCACAGCATCGTGGCCTCCATGGGTGAGTCCCCGCCCCGCGCCTCGTGTTCCCATCGGTGCCCCCCGCCCCGCAGGGCCCTCGGGGGCGCTGGCGTCCCAGTGTCCGCCCTGGGACCCGGCGGGGGGGAGGCCGCCCTGCACCAGCGGTCCCACCTCCGATCCGCGAACCAGCCGCCCCCAGCAGAGCCCAGGGAGGGACGGCCAGCCAAGGTCAGCCGCTCTGCTCCAGGGACAGTGGCCATGGACCTCCAGAACACAGAGTGCCGGCCCGCACAGAGCGGCGGGGGCGGCGGGGGCGGCAAGCTCGCGCTGCCGACAGAGAACGGCTCCGGCAGCCGGCGGCCCAGCATCGCGCCGGTCCTGGAGCGCCCGACAGACAGCTCAGCTCTGCTGCCCTGCGACCTGCTGAGTGACCCGTCGGAGGACGAGATGACGCCGTCAGATGACGAGGGGTTGTCGGTGGTGGAGTGAGTGCCTGTGCACCCAGACAGAAGCTTCCGACGGGTCGGGGATGGGGGGCGGACACGGCAGCGGCCTGGGGGCTGCCGTCAGCAGAGAGGGTGAAGTCACCGTGGGCTGAGTCAGGGCTTCGTGGGAGACCTCGTTTGGCAAACGGAATGAAAGCCGGGCTGTGCCTCCTGTCCCGTCTCCCCTCCACCTCGTACTGCGGGCTGCCACACCCGCGGGCCAGGCTTGCTCAGAGGGGGAGGCTGTCCTCTGAGCATCGTCTATCGAAGTCACGGGTAGGGGAGCCCTTGGGGAGATGCCATCCAGCCCCAGAGGCAGGTGGCATGGCTGGCTGTCAAGGCCGTGTCCCTGAAGCCAGCTGGAGACAGAGCAGAAGGCCGTGTGGCTGTGGCCGCCTCCGTGTGGGGTGCACTGGGTGCTGCTGGGGAGACCAGTCCAGCCCCAGGCAGCCAGCAGACAGGGGCCGAGGGCCAGCGTCGGCCCACGGGCTGGGGTACTGGCAGCTTCAGGGAGGGCATGAGCCTCGGGTTATGCCCGTGATCGCAGGCTCTGTGTGAGCTCGTGTGTGTCCCTGAGTTGTGTGTTTGTGTGCGTGCTGTGTGGCTTCTCACCTCGACCCTGTGGTCTGGGCCCAGCCCTCCTCCCCCGACACGCAGTCCCACAGCCGGGTGGGTCCGCGGGGTCTGGCGCCTCCGTGTGGCCGCTGGGGGGCACAGCCCTGCTGCACTGGAGGGTGCAGGCCTGGGCTGGGGTGGGGCTGTGGGGGTGGAGCCGGAGCCCCCAGGCGCACCCCGGCAGGGCAACTCCTGTCTCCCACGCCAGGTACGTGAAGGGCTACCCCCCCAACTCTCCCTACATCGGCAGCTCCCCCACCTTGTGCCACCTTCTGCCCGTGAAGGCCCCGTTCTGCTGCCTGCGGCTGGACAAGGTGGGTGGCCCCCCACGCTCCGCGGGACTTGGCCTTTCGAGGTAACTGCGAACTTGCAGAAAAAGCTTCAAGACGAGAAGGAGATCCTGGGCTTTTGCCCAGACTCACTGCGTTTGCTCTCGGCCTCCGTAGACATGCGGGTTTTACCCACACCCCCTGGGAGCAGGTGGAGCCCCTTCCCCCTACACCCCCCTCGTGTGCTTTCTGAGAACCAGGACGTCCCTCAGCGCCCCTGTCGGGTCCACCAGCTACCTCGAGTGCCCCCCTTGTCCCGCAGCCCTCGCTGCCCTTCACACAGCAGGTTCGCCGTCAGGACCCATACACACCTCGCAGTGCACGCACCTGTCCCGACCCTTCTCACGTGGCTCTCAGCCCTGGTGTCTGGAGGCGTGGACAGTGGTTTGGTGGCACCTGCCTCAGATGGGGGGATGGGTCTGAGAGCTTTCTTGTGAGAAGACTCTGCCTGTGCACCTGAGGACCGATCTCCGAAGGTGACAGTGTGCTCACAGGCACGAGACGTTCGTGCGCCGCATCCCTGGGGGTGCTGGTGTGGATCACGTGGTTCACCCAGGTTCCTCTGCTTCTGCCTTTGTGGCTAGTGAGTCATTTGTGGGGAGACGTGGAAGGTCTGTCCTCGCCCGGGTGTCTCAGCCCAGATTCCCTCGTACCCGTTTTTAAGCGTTCAGCCGCGAGGAAGAACGTCCACTTCTGCGCTTACCAGTTCGCACAGTGCGGTCTCTGATTCCTCTTTGGTTCAGGGCTATCACCACGCTTACTCCTGTGGTGCTGCCATTTGTGGCCAATTGTTACTGATTTCAGGGCTCAGACTTTCCTGTTTTG
Organism: Lutra lutra; assembly: GCF_902655055.1. Taxonomy (NCBI): domain Eukaryota; kingdom Metazoa; phylum Chordata; class Mammalia; order Carnivora; family Mustelidae; genus Lutra; species Lutra lutra. The sequence goes on along the minus strand of NC_062290.1, from coordinate 93,052,036 downwards.
CAGGGGGAAGCTGTTCGGGCACGTTGGGGCAAGACTGTGTCCCTGTTGTCCCCGGAACACTTCCACAGCATCCCCTTCCACAGCATCCCCGCCCTGCTCCTGTCCTGGAGCCACTCCCCCAGGGAGCCCCGTGTCTCTCCGTGCAAAATGGGGGTGACACCAAGTTCTGGGTACAGGCGTGCTCACAGCTCCTAGGGTGTCACTGCATCTGGGCCTCAGCGGACGGAGCTGGAACGTGCATACACGGATGTACACGCATGACACGTGCACACATGTGCACACGTGTGGCGTGCACATACAACACACATGACGTGCACATGTGATGTGCACATGATGTGCGTGTGTGCTGGACACATGTGCACACGTGACACACACGTGTACACACAGGCACATGCACGACACAGATTTCCTTTCTGCATCTGCTGAGACGCAGGTTCGTACAGTGCCTCCCTCCCTTCCTGGACGTGGGGGTCCCACGGCATCATCCCCTCTCGCCGCAGCTCTGCCCCAGGGCGGTCATACACGGAGCCGCCGCAGGCGGGGTGAACAGGTCTGCTGGGGCGTGTGGCTCCCATGGGGCTGCTGCAGGCCACAAAGGGGCCAGGGCCAGCAGCTGGCCACCAGGTGCCTGTGGGTGCCCTTCGGCAAAGGGTCCCTGAGAAGCCTGGCGTGTGAAAGTCAGTAAGGGGAAGCCCCACAGAGACAGTCAGGAGGTGGGCAGAGGGAGCTCCTCACGGCCGCTGTCGAGGGCAGAGCCACAGGGAGGGGACGGGCTAGCCACGGGGCAGCTAGTGAGAGGCCACCACACCCGCCCCCAGTGGACTTTCGGTTCAGAAGAGCCCCTCCCCACTCACCCCTTCTCCAAAGCCCAGCAGGCCTGCTCTTCTCAGAACTGGCCCGTGGCTTGTTCCGGATGGAATCTCGCTGCTTCCCGGTGAACCCGGGTTTTGCTGGTACAGTAAGCCGCAGTCTCGGCCCCAAGGCTGAGGTCGGCCGGACTCTCCGCAGGGCTGCAAACACAACAGCTACGAGGACGCCAAGGCCTACGGCTTCAAGAACAAGCTGATCATCGTGTCGGCCGAGACGGCGGGCAACGGGCTGTACAACTTCATCGTGCCGCTGCGGGCCTACTACAGGTCCCGCCGGGAGCTCAACCCCATCGTGCTGCTGCTGGACAACAAGTGAGACCCGCCGCGCACCACCGCGCACCCCCTCGCCCGCTTGCAGAGGCCCGCTGTGTCCCCGGGCCCCCCGGCACTCAGGAGCACCCTTCTTCTTCCTGCACGGTTTTTCCTGTCCCCTCACTATGAATCTCTGGGGGGCCCTTGCCCAGCCCCAGCACCTCGACCCCCCGAGCCTGGGGTCTGACCCGAGCCAGTCCCCCTCCCCCACCGGGGCCGTGGTTCTCCCTCAGGCAAAACAAAGAACAGCCGCGTGGTTCTGTAAAGGCCCCCAGGTCTGATGTGCTGTGGTCTTGGGGGACCCCTGCTCCATCCAGCCCTGCTCACTCAGGGCAGGACCCAAGCTGGGCACAGGGGGCGAGCAGCAGAGCAGGGTGGGCACCCATGGGACCTGCTGTCCCCACAGGCCTGACCACCACTTCCTGGAGGCCATCTGCTGCTTCCCCATGGTCTACTACATGGAGGGCTCCGTGGACAAGTAAGGGACGTCCGCATTGCTGGCTCCCTACCTAGCCCCTCCCTGCCCCGCCCCTCCCCCAGAGACTCCTCCCCAGGTGTGGGGAGCCCAGGAGGTGCAGGGGAGGGGGGTAAGTTGCACCCAGAGGGAGCTCCCGGGTCGCCCGACCTGGCCCTGGGTCGGCCACGTGCCTGTCCCCCCACAACCCCAGCCTGGACAGCCTACTGCAGTGCGGTATCATCTACGCGGACAATCTGGTGGTGGTGGACAAGGAGAGCACCATGAGCGCTGAGGAGGACTACATGGCGGACGCCAAGACCATCGTCAACGTGCAGACCATGTTCCGGTGAGAGGCCGGGGCTCGCTCCCCGGGCGGCCGCAGCAGGGCCAGGCTGGGTCCAGAACCAGCGCCCCAGCTATCCAGGAGTCCGGCCCACTGCTGCCGCTGTGACCACGGGACCCCACCCCGAGCCCCCACTGCCCCATCCGTGACCGGGGGATCCCGCCCCAGCCCCCGCTGCCCCGTCCGCGACCAGAGGACCCGTCCCGAGCCCCCGTGCCCCGTCTGCCATCGCAGACCCCGCCCTGACCCCGCTGCCCCGCAGGCTGTTCCCCAGCCTGAGCATCACCACGGAGCTCACCCACCCTTCCAACATGCGCTTCATGCAGTTCCGTGCTAAGGACAGCTACTCTCTGGCTCTTTCCAAGCTGGAAAAGGTGAGCAGCCGCACCGGACCTCCCGCGCCCCACGTGCTGAGCTGTCAGGCCTCTGAGCCCGGAGGGAGTGGGCCGGGGGGTTCTTGGGGCTCGGGAGCCACAGAAGGCCGAGGCCCCTGCTCTCCTCTGGCCAAAGGGGGCCCGAGAAGGGGACTCAGCTCCCGTGTGAGGCTCCTATGTCACCCAGAGCCTTTAGGGACCCTGGTCCCCCTGACGGCCAGGTCCAGGCCTGGCCGTTCCTGGGGCTGAGGCTGCCCGCCGTGTCCGTAAATACCAGCATGGCGTGGGGACACCGACTAATTTCCCACACCCCACCTACTGGGCCCAAACCGGAAACGTGACGGGTCTCCACCAGTGGGCAGGTGCACACAAAGGAGTGGGGGTCAGAGAGGGGAGGAAGTTGCCCAGGGCCACACAGTGGCGGGGAGGCGGGGTGGGAATACTCTGTGGGCTTCACGGGGCTCCAGGAGGGACATCCGCTGGCTGGCGTTGGTGTGGTGCTCTGGGGCACAGGGATGGGCCACGGAGGACACAGGCCCTGGTGATATCGTCCCTGCTCAGGCCGCTGGGGGTGCCACTCCGCAGCAAGGGTGAGGGCAGGAGCAGGGAGCCTCGGCGACTGTCCACCCAAGCGAGGCCAGGCCGTCAACCCCAGATAGAAGGGACAAGCCCTAGAGCTTCACCCTGACGTGGGCAGACGGTGGAAGGAGCCCAGGGGCAGGTCACGAGGCCCGTGAGGACCCGGCGCCGCGTGTGCCAGAGGGATGCCGGGCAGGGGGCCTCCAGCCCCTTGGAGGACACACGGGGCGCCTGCTCGGCGCCCGTCCCAGCCAGGCCCTCTCTGGAGTGCGCTCTGCCATGCACCTGGGGCCGGTCCTCCCGGCCACTCTGAGACCCTCGCGGCAGCCTGGGGACAGAGCGTCCGCGCCTGGAATGGCGAGAGCCCACCGGCCTCCGTCCAGATGCTGCTCAGGATTGAGCCAGAGTCTTGCGATCTAGGAATTCTGGTCTGATCCGAGCAGGGATGGGGGTGACCGGCACGGGGTCGGGCTCCAGCTGCTGGTCCCTCGCTGCCCACTCCCCAGAGCACACGCGGTCCCTCAGAGGCCTTCCACACAGACTGTTCAAGGAGGTGGGCTTCGAGGTAACCTGCACTCCCGCTCCCCTTCCTTCTGCGCTGACGTCCCCTGCTGGCCCCCGTGCAGCCTCACTTCCCGTGGCTGGTACACCCCCTGCCCAGCTCAGGACAACGAACCCCATCGTGGGGCTGCGTGGTCTGGGCCCGGACAGAAGGGAGGACATCGGCACACGTGACCCCAGAACGATACCTTGAGAAACAGCCCGGGTTCCTCCAGGCTGATGCGGGCTGGGGGTCCTGGGCCGCGGAGACGGTGGGGGGCTGCCAGAGCTGCGGGTCGTCACCTTCCCTCAGATGGTTGGAGCCGATGTCCACCCACCGTGAGCCCCGGGCCTGGAGGCCATGGAGGCCTTGTCTTCTGACACGCCGGCTAGACTTGGCCTGGGGTCCCCCACGGTCTCTGCACCCAGGCACGCCCCAGCTCTGATGGCTCAGCAGATGGCCGGGTGGCGACGTCTCCCCCAGGAGCGGCCGGGCTCGTCTTTGGAAGAATTAAGGGCAGTTTATTTTTGTAAAAGTGTGCGCGTCTTCTACCTCAAGCAACACCGAGATGATGAAGGAGACGTTTTTTTTTTGAAACAGCGACCCACATTGCCCTGGTGTCTGCCGGCTACAGAGCCGTGTGAAGAGAGAACCTGGCAGGAGGACAGCCAGGGAGGGTGGGACGAAGCGATGGGGATCCCCCACCCCATTATGGCCGCTTGTCTGCCAAGGGGCTGCCGACCCGGTCCCACCTCCTGCCCCCACTCCACCTGCAGGAGGGGTCCCTGAGGCGCCAGCGCCGGAATCTGCAGGGTCTCCTGCAGCCTGAGGTCATGGGCCCCTGTGTTCAAGCGCCGGGGACGTCACCGCAGCTGCCCCTGCGAAGGCCCCGCGGACCCGGTTCCTCCTCGGTTCCCCGGTGCCACTTGGACAGGAAGGCAGCCGGGCTCCGCCGCACACCCGTGGGACGCAGACGCTCTCGGGGGACTTGGGCCTGCAGCCCAAACAGGGTGCACTTGACCCGGCAAATGCCGCCACCAGAACCCACCCCACGACTTCACGCCCCGATGCCACACCCCACTGCCCTCGGGCAGGAAAGGCCTCTAGGCGGCCCCTGGGTCTTCTGTGTCCCCTGTCTGCCTCCTGCCTTTGAAGCAGGTCTGGTCCCATGAGAAAGGAGGCCTCTCGGCCATCAGTTGCAGACGAATCTTGGGTGCTGGGGGGAAACGGCCCCGAAGACGTCCACGTCCGACTCGCTAGGGCCTAGAAGCAGTGTGGTGCGCAGTCAAGGGGCCCTGTAGACAGGAGAGGGTCCCCTGGGGGCCCACTGTCCTCCCCGGGGACCTGCCAGGCCAGAGGCAGGGGACCAGTGGTCAGCAGGTGCACTGCTGACTGTGGGGCAGGAGTGAGCCACGAGCCGGACAACGCGGTCAGCTTCTAGAAACGAAGCAGGAGGAAAAGACTGTCCCCAGAGCTGCGGGAAGGAGCACCGCCCCGCTGGCGCCTTCATTCCACCCTGTGAAATCCACACTGGGCTCCCGACGTCCGGAGCTGGGCGAGGGTGGCTCTGTGTTCCCGCTGTGAGGCTGTGGCAATGCGTCCCGCAGCCACGGAAACCTCTACGCGGGTCCCTGGAACTCGGCGCTCACGGAGCATGGTGGGCGCCGCGGGGGAACGGGGAGGCAGAACAGTGCACGCGCTTCCGTGGTTTCGTGTCCACCGTCCCACTTGACTTCACTTACCCGGGCTTGAAGATAAAATGACGGAGATTATTTAGAATTTCGGGATGGCGAGAGCCATGCGTGAAAGCAAGCGTGGGGGGTCCCGTGGGACTGGGCAGGTCCCCCTCCTGAGCTCTGGCCCCGAGTGCGTCTGGGGTCGGGGGGCACTAGCTGGGTGCTGGGGCCAAGCTCAGTCGTCCGCCGGTGCGCACACTCCCTGCAGCCCCCACGCCGCCGCAGCCTGAGCGCCCACCTGAGCCCCCCCTTTCCCGCAGAGGGAGCGGGAGAACGGCTCCAACCTGGCCTTCATGTTCCGCCTGCCGTTTGCCGCGGGCCGCGTCTTCAGCATCAGCATGCTGGACACCCTGCTCTACCAGGTCAGCGGGGACGGGGGTGGGGGCCACTGCAGCCCAAGCCTCCTCTCCACCTCCAGCCGACCAAGCCACATTTGGAGCATCCCTTCCCGGGCCCCCCTGGTGTCTCCGTCCTCTTCCTCCCAGAAAGACACCGCCCTGGGCTCTGCTTCCGGCGGCCTCTGGGTCTCTGACCCCCGAGGCCGAGTCAGGCTTCCCAGCAGGGGACTGTGGGCACCCAGCGGGCACGGGAAGGGACCCGGCCTGTCCCCGGGGTGCCCCCGCCTCACCACAGCTCCCTCTCTGGCCAGTCCTTCGTGAAGGACTACATGATCTCCATCACCAGGCTGCTGCTGGGCCTCGACACCACGCCGGGCTCCGGCTACCTCTGCGCCGTGAGTGACGGGGCCGGCCGGGTGGGTTGGCTGTTGCGGGGGTGTGTGCAGCCGGCCCCCTCTCAGGGCCGCGCTCGCTCTAGATGCGGGTCACGGAGGAGGACCTGTGGATCCGCACGTACGGCCGGCTCTTCCAGAAGCTGTGCTCCTCCAGCGCCGAGATCCCCATCGGTATCTACCGCACCGAGTGCCACGTCTTCTCGACCTCCGAGGTTCGGGCGAGGGGCTCCCGAGGGTGGGCTCGTGCACCGGTGGCCCACAGGCTTCCTGTGAACTTTGTGTCGCTGCCGGGTTTCAGTCCCGGGATCCAGGCCTTGGCTTGCGGCCCTCCTGGGGTCAGGCTCATGTGCCCCCACGTGGGGTTGGGCGGCTGGGACTCCCACATGGGGCCGGGGAGCTTGAGAATGAGGGAGCCGCAGTGGGCAGCCTGCCACATGGGTCCCGAGCCCATGAGGGCTCAGGCAGTGTCTGGGGCTGGGGGCAGAGGCGCCCCCAGGCACCCAGGCTGTCTCTGGTTTCCTTTGCAGCCCCACGACCTCAGAGCCCAGGTGAGTGGCCCCATGAGCCTCCCATGAAGGTGTGCCCCCGACCCCAAGCCTGGGGGACACAGGGCGACAGCAGGATTGGGGGTGCGTCCCCAGGATGGGTTGACCTTGGCACAGCTCCAAGAGGGCCCCTGAGGAACCAGGCTTCTCCGGCCCCATGTGCTCTGTGCGTGTCCTGCTGTGGCCCCCGTCGTAGCGAGTGGTCCCCTCCTTGCTGTTCTGACCTGACCTCCATGCCCCCAGCCTCTCAGGGCTGCTGCCCAGGCAGGAGTCTCCCCACGCCCCCTGGGTTCCCATGCACCCACTGATCTGCTGTCACTCTCCCATCGACTACGCTCCCCGTCCCTGCTCTCCTGCTCTCCAGTCTCCGAGACGGGGAGATTGAGGCTCACAGAGGGGTGGCCCTCTGTGGCAAAATCAGGACTGGCCAGGTCCGGGGGGGAGGACCCCAAGAGGTGGCAGGAGCCACCCTCGTTCCCCAGGCAAACGTGGACAGACCTGGAGGCTGGCGGCTTGGGCTGGAGGAAGAAGGCACTCGTGCCCCTGGGGCCTGGGGTCCCCCAGCAGAAGGCTGGGCTCCCCTCCCCTCACCCTCCTGCCTCGGCCAGTCCCAGATCTCGGTGAGCGTGGAGGATTGCCAGGACACGCAGGAAGCCAGGGCGCCCTGGGGCGTGCAGGCGGGCGGCGGCGGCAGCACCCACGGCCGGCACCCGGTCGGCGGGGACCCAGCCGAGCACCCGCTGCTGCGGCGCAAGAGCCTGCCGTGGGCCCGGAAGCTGAGCCGCAGGGGCTCCAAGCCGGCGGGGAAGGCGGCGGCCGCCGAGTGGGCCGGCCAGCAGAGGCTCAGCCTGTACGGCCGCTCCGAGCGCCAGGAGCTCTCCGAGCTGGTCAGGAACCGCATGAAGCACCTGGGGCTGCCCACCGCCGGCTCCGGTAAGAGCCCGGGCGCCACCGCCCGCCACGGGGCTGGGCCAGACACGCGCTTGACCCAGGCGGCCCGGGGTCGCCTCTGCCCAGGGCCTCCGCGCCGCCCGCCACGCCCACGCGGCCCCTTGGAGCCCCTCTGGTGCCAGGGCACAGGATCCCCCCGGAACTGGCCCTGAGCCCCGCAGGGAGGGCTCCCCTCACCACTCTGGGGCCTCAGTCTCCGCATCTGTAAAACAGGACTACATCAAGCTGACTGAGCCCAGCGTGTGGAACTCATGGGAGCCGTGGCCGGGGGCGGTGGGCCAGGCCAGGCAGGGTTCCCCCAAAGCCAAGGCTACAGTCCTCGTGTGGGTTCCGTGAGGCGCCTCTGGGGTCAGAAACGCAGGGTGCACTGTGCTCCCGTGGAGAACGGGAATGTGGCATGGAGACCCCGCAGCCCCTGGCCACCCCTTCCCCGGCCTTCCCAGCAGCCAGAGCATCCGGGGCCCGGCAGGGGGCAGCTGGAGCCGTGGCCACCGTAGACGTGGGGCCCCACAGCTGCTCCTGAGACCTGGGCCCTGCTTCCGCTGCTTGTGGCTGCTCCCCAGACCCTGGCAGCCCCCTTTCCTGTGGAGCTTATTTTGGAGGAAAGTTCATGACCCTGGCCAAGAGCAGACCCAGAGGAGAGACGCTCTTTCCCGCGCCTGCTCCGGACGTGCTGCCTCTGTTCCCGCTGCTGCCCGTCGGCATCCACACCCTGCACTGGGTCGAGCCTCTGGCGGGCGTGGGGTTCCGTCTCGGGGCCTCTGCCTGGGGCTCAGGCTTGGCTGTCCCCTGCGGGCACGGGCTCTCAGCAGCCTGTGTCCTGCGTGTGCCTGGCTCGGGGGCCCTAGTGCCCCCTCCAGGTGGGACCAGAGGGCTAGAGTCTGAGGCCGGCCCTGCCCCCACCATGCGGAAGCTGCACGCTCCACCTCCGTTCCCCTCCACATCCCTGCCCTCCAGATGGTGCGCCCCGGGCCCCACGGCCAGGGTCAGCAGAGACTCCGCCCACCGCCCCCGGGACTGGCACCTGTCCCACATTCCATTAACCTCCGCACCCCCCTGCCCTCCCCAGAGCTTGGCAGAGAAGGAAGCCACATCATGGTGGCGGACCTGCTTCCCCGGCGGCTGGCGCTGGCCGGTCCCCGAGTGCACGGCCTCCCACGTGCGGCTGGCTGTCCCCCGCTGCGTCGGCCACCGCGCTGCTTGCTGACCTCTCTCTCTCTCTGTTTCTGTCTGCCCCCTCGCTGTGTGCTCCGTAGAGGATGTAGCAAATTTAACGGCCAGTGATGTCATGAATCGGGTAAACCTGGGATATTTGCAAGGTAATTCTGCTCCGGCCGAGTCCGGCTGCCACACGAGGGGGCATGCCAGCCGTGCAGACGGGCCGCCCCAGCCAGGCAGGCGGACAGGAGAGTAGGCAGGAGGGGGGCTCTGCAGGCAGGGCCCCCGTGCTCCCAGGCCGCCCTGTGCAGGGCCCTTGCGGTCACTGCGCCACCCTCGGGTTGTGCCACAGTCTTGCTCCCCTGTGTTCTCAGCCCACCCACCTCCAGGGAAGCCATCCAGGCGGATGGTTCCGGGCCTGGGTCCCCCGTGTGCACACACGCACACACACGGGGGAGCGCGGCGAGGCCTGGGCCGGCAACAGGGAAATTGGGGTCTGCTCCGCCCTGGGCTTTTGTGGGCCGCCTGTGTCAGGTGAACTGGCAGGAGCTCCAAGAGGGGGTCTCCGTTTCCAGCCAAGACAGAGCCTGTCTGTACTCCCTTCTCTCATCTGGGGTCAGGTTTCTTCCAAGAAGACACCCAGCAGCCTCCCAGATCTGCCCTGAGACCCCCGACAGAAGGCAGAGCAGCGTCAGGCCAGGCCTTGCTGCCAGGCCCCTTCCTTCCCTCAGCTCTTTGCAGCCCTAGAGAGAGCTCAGAGTGCACGTGCCCAGGCCCCTTGGGGCAGCCCCTCCGTCCAGAGCTGAGCCAGGAGCCGTCTGGGGCAGACCCAGGCCCCGGAATGGAAACCTCAGTGGGGGGCTGGCCCGTCAGGGCCCGTGCTGGGAAGGCCTCGGCCTCTCCTGGGTTCTCGTGCTTTTCCTTGCAAGCGGGGATGGTGTTCATGGAAGACCCACGGGGCCAGCACGGATCCACGTCCGACAGCTTCCATGAACAGGGAGGCAGCGTGGCCCCCTCCCTGCACCCAGCCCCCTCCCTGCGCCCGGCCACCCCTGCTTCCCACCAAGGCTGAGCGCCTCCCGATGTGGGTGTTGGGAAGTGCCTGAGGCCGGGAGCAGAGGAGAGGGAAGCACATTAGCCAGGCCCCCAGGGGAGGGCATCCTCCCCAGGCAGCCCTCTCAAGGGTGCGTGTGCATGCCCTCGTCCCTGCTCGCTGCCACTCGTGAGGCAGGTGGCTGAGACTCAGTTAGGTGCGGGGCTGGGGGGCAGAGAGTGCAGACCCCGGTATGGGGCAGGGAGGACGAGTGGCATGGAAGCACCTGGTCTGCAGGGATGCGGGAAGGCCCTGGGGCAGTAGGACTGTGGGGGTGGGGCGCAGGGTAAGGTGACAGCTCCTTTGGCCATTTGCCAGGAGGGCCATCATCAGCCCCCTGCCCCCACCTGAACATAGTGGTCACAGTGCAGCTCACCTGTCCTGGGAAAACTGGGGTCAGTGGCTCATGACCAAGCAGCCCCCACCCCTGGCGCTTCGGCTGGGCCCCCACAGCCTACCCGCCCACCTCACGGCCCAGCACCCCCAGGTGCACAAAGGTGGGCCTGGCTCAGTCCGGTCCTAAGCTGTTGGTGATCAGGAACACCCTGGTCGTCCCGGGGAGACGCAGGGGCCCAGGCTGGGTGGGGAGGGCCCCATGAGGCAGGTGCTAGCGCGTGAGGATGGCTGCCCAGCCACGGAGGGGCGGCCCGTGTGCCCTGGGGGGACCAGCTGGTGGTTCTGACCCCAGCACCACCCCCCACTTTCTGTGTGCTGCCCCAGCGTCCGTCTCAGCGTGGCCGCTCCACTGGTGCCTGTGACTGGGGGTCAGTAAGGCCAATCTCCCTCCCTCCGCGGCACCCCTACACATGCCACGAGGCCCACCCCGGAGACACTCCGCGGGCCTGGGGCTGGGAGGTGTGCTGTCCCACATGGCCACTGATTGAGCCCCCCTGCTGGACGGCCGGCAGCTTCCACCAAAGGGCCCCAACACGAGCCATGGAAAGAGCAGAGAGCTGTGGTCACCAGGCAGCTGTTTCTGGAGTGGACGCAGAGGCTGGCGCCAAGGGATGGCCCAAAAGTCTGAGCATGTTCGCTGGCCCCCCAGGGCCCAGCCCGTGCCCCCGCCTGCCTCCAGGGAAGCCACTGTGCCCGGCCCGTGGCTGCAGTGTGGAGTCGACTGGCACAGCTTGACCCCCAGCCCAGCCAGCCCACGGGCCGCTTCTCCAGCTTTGCAGAGAATCCCTTCCTCGGGGGCCTGGCTGGTACAGTCCTGCCGACAGGGGATGGTGCAAGGAGAAGGAAATGACAAGAGCTGGGGGTACAGGCCACCAGAGCTAGACCCCTCTGGAGTGCCATCCCCTTGATGGCCGCCCTGGGTCAGGAGATGCCTTCTGACATTGCCAATGGGTAAACTGAGGTCACGAGCCATTCGTTTCTCTGCCAGTGAGCACAGGGCCTCTGGCAGCCCTGTGCATGGCCAGGGGGACATCTGTGGTGGGACTGCTGCTTCTCCAGAACCCGTTCTCCCCACCACGGGCTGCGTCCCCACAGCCACCCGTGCGCCAGAGACCAGGCCGTCCCTATGGGCTCTGAAGGGGCCCCCCCTGGAAAGGGGCTGGGGGAGGGGCCTGTGGGCCGATGCCGTGGAGCAGGCTTTGGGAAACAGGATGTATGTATGTCCAAAGCAGAGAAGGGAAGGAGAGATGAGGGTGGTCAGCCTGATAGGGAGGGGCCAGCGGGAGGGCTGGGTCAGGTGTGCGTGCGCGTGTGTGGGCGCATGTGGGCCCACGCAGGTTCATGCAAACGGCAGGTGTGCTCGTGGCTGCCATGTTGGAGCTGCTGACTGCCCGGGGCTGTGGGTGTCAGCCCATGCCCATGCCCTCGTGGCAGACCCCTGCCCATGCCGGGCCCATGGCAGGTACCCATCCGGCAGGGCCAGCCCCATGGGGTGCAGGCAAGACGCCCGGGAAGGCGAGGAAGATCCTGGGGCCAGGCCAGAGGCCCCCGCTCGTGGGGCGTGGCAGAGTGGAGGAGGGCACAGCGGACCGGTGACCACCACGGGCCCGTGTCCTTTGCAGACGAGATGAATGACCACCAGAACACGCTCTCCTACGTCCTTATCAACCCCCCGCCCGACACGAGGCTGGAGCCCAACGATATCGTGTGAGTCCCGCGTCCCCCCCCGCCACGAGCGGACAGCATGGCGCCCCGGCCCGGGCAGAGGACAGTGTCCAGGGCTCTCCCCACCCTCACAGGTACCTCATCCGCTCCGACCCCCTGGCGCACGTGGCCAGCGGCCCGCAGAGCCGGAAGAGCAGCGGCAGCCACAGGCTGGCTTCCTGCAACCCCGAGACCCGCGACGAGACGCAGCTCTGAGCCGGCCCCGCAAGGAGCCCCAACCCCACGACGGCATGCCTCATGCTGCATGGAGCGCCGGGGCCCCCCGCGCCCCCACAGCGCCCTGGCGTCGGTCTGACCCGCCCCGGACAGGAGCCCTCCCCGGGGAGGAGGGGCACATGCCCCCGGGTCCCAGGAGAAGCTGGCAGCGAGGCCGTTTTTAACCTGTTTTTACAAACCTGTACAGTCCGCGTCCCCTCGCAACGTACCGCAACTCGTGACGGGGTCCGGCTGCGGCGGACGGGGAGGCAGGCAGGGGTGCATGCGGACGGGAGGGAGCCAAGCCCCCCACAACTGTGCACACTCACACAGCTCACGCGGAAGCTGTGTTCCCGTGGCCACATACTGATGGCCTGCTCACGGGGTCGGGTCTGACCACGCGACGGTGAGGGTCTGGCCCAGGGTCGGGCCGAGGGGCTCCCCTCCCTGCCAGTGCTCCAGCACGGTGTGGCCAGCAGGAGAGGGGAGCTGTGAGCCCCAGGAAGTCAGCAGCTTGGCCTGGAGCCCCCAACCCTGAGGCTGGGCCTACTCAGAGCACATGGAGGGGAGCGGGCTGCCTCGAGACCCCCGAGGGGTCCCTCTGCCATACGAAGGTTCCTGCGACCCAGGACTTTGTGGCCAAGAACAAGAAGACGTCCTTCCCGTCCGTGTTAACGTGAACGGCCGCGGCCCTGCGTCCAGGGGCATCGGGCAGGGCTGGTGCGTTTCCACGGGCCGCTGGACACCTGTTAGCACCAACCCAAAGCACAACTCACCCTGGGCTGCTGGCCTAGGTTCTCTATGCGAGGGAAGGACGTGGAGGTCGTGGGTGCCACGCCGCCAGGTTTCCCTTGTCACTGTGTGTGACAGGCGTTGTGCGGTCAGTGCTGGAACCTTCTATTAAATGGATGCTTTCTGCAAACATGAGGGTCGGTTATAAGGCTTTCCCGCTGTGGCCTCGTGGTCTAGGCCTGGCCCAGTCCCACCCCCTAGCCCCACCCCCAGCCCCCCAATTCCAAGGGTGAGACACGCGTGCTGTGGCCCCTGCCCCACCCAGACCCCACAGGGAAGCCCCCGTCCCGAGGAAATGTTGCCAGCCTGGGCCTTCATGCACTGGGCATCTGGGTGCTGGCAGCTCGGAAGCATGGCTGGGGCGGGGGCTCCCTGGGATGGGTACGGGGACCCCAGGCTCTGCCAGAGCCCCCTAGCAGGTGTGGACAGGGCATCCAGATGGTGGCAGACAGCAGAGGGGCCCTCTCCCCCAGCCCAGGGCCACACGAGTCCAGCTCACCCCCCAGGGCCTCCTGCCCTCAGTGAGCTCGCAAGGACTTAGTGCGGCCATACTGGGGCCAGGGCTGGTGAGGGAGGGGCTGCTGAGCGGGTGGGGGGCCTCAAGGGACGGGCCGGCGGGGACGGCGGCCCACACTGATGCGTGAGGACAATGGGGCCGATGGCACAAACGCCAGGAGGGGCCATCCCCGGGACGGGCGAGCAGCTTCTCTGTGTTTCCTGGCAGGAGTCTTCAGACACAAGGAGGAACTTCTGGTTCCTCATCTGACTGGACTCTGCTCGGACAGGAGTCCCCACGAGGGGCTAGGCGGGCCCGGCCGACGGGAGGGCGAGGGGAAGGGGCCATTGTGGGGGTGCGGGGGGGAACGCCCCCTGCAAAAGGGCAAGCTGTGCCCACAAGTGGCGGCAGAGGCGGCAAACGCCAGGACAATCCCAAACTATCTCCGAAGGTCCAAGCGATGAGCCGGGAGATGAAGGGATGCGGCGCTGGGCAAGGTGCTGTGAAACCCACCGCAGGCAGGAGGCAGGGTCCCAAAACCAAGGACGGGGCCGTGAGAACACTAAGGAGCAGGCAGGTTACAGTACCTACGTGCACGGCAGGAGCCCCCAAATTAGCAAAAGCCACGAGCTGTGTGTCGGCAGGAGCAGCCTGCGACCCCATCCAGGACCCCCAGGACCATGGAGGCAAGTGGTCTCATCTTCACCCCGGGGCACACGCCCGTGGTCTCCTTGCGGGGCTCAGGCTGGACCCCGCGTTCCACAGCTGCAGAGGCAGGGTTCTTACAACAGGTGGGCTGGGCTGCGGGTCTGCGGAGAAGGTGGGTGCACCGCAGGTGGGACCCGACCACAGGGCAGGGCGGATGCACATGAAAGTCTGTGGTCCAGGGCAGCATCTGGGCCGCTCCAAGTCCAGGACCTCAGCCGCCCGCCTGGGGCTGGAGCTGTGGGGAGTGCCTCCGCCATTCCAGGCCCCCGGGGCAGCCGGCTGGCAGGAACCACCTTCACCCCTAGTGAGGTCAGCAGGAGCCTGCGGATGCCCCAGAGTGGGGTCTCGGGCCCAAGACTCTGTCCACCCACGGAGCTGAGTCGTGGGCCCTGCCCTGGGTCTGCCAGCTCGAGCCCACTGCCTCTGTGGCGCCTCCCCCCTTGCCCTGGCTGCAGAGTGCTGAGCGGCCACGAATGACCCCATCGGGTCTGGCCTGCCCACCCGGGCCTGGCGCAGAGCCTGGGGTCTTCAGGCCAGTAGCCCCCACACCCGCGGCACTCCACAGGGGCCCTTTCTAAAGGGGGCAGTGTGCACAGCCTCCCCCACTGCACAGGCAGGCCCCCGGGGTCTCTGGGCCCCAGCGGTGGACCCCTTCTTGGAGGGGCCCCTCAGATAGGGTTCCCCAGTTTGCGGTGTGCCTGGCTCCCAGGTAGGGCTCCTCACCGCTGCCGGCACCGAGCCTCCAAGGTCCCTCTGGGGTTGCTGGGAGGACTGCTCACCATGCCACCTTGTTGCCCTGTCCTGTGTCCCGAGATGCTGCGGGCTCCAGATTTGCTCTGGGCATCTGCCACAGCCCCCTCTTCCATCCCATCTTGGGGTCCTGGCCCTTCAGGACAGGAGTCCCGGGGCACTCTTCGCCCACCCTGAGCTCTGGGATGGCTCCAGTGGCTGGTACCCAGCCGTCCTGCTGTACACGTGGTCTCAGGGCTCTTCCAAGGGGAACTCCTTCCCCCAGCGCCTCCTCCAAGAGCTGGTGCCGAGCCCTTGGGTCCCCAGTGAAGGCACTGAGAGGGACAAGACACACCAGGGGCCTCAAAGCCCCTCTCTAAGCCTCAAAGACAGGACAACAGCGGGCACCAAATTCAGGGCTGTCTTGTCCTTTGTCCCCAGATCCAAACCCAGAGTCCAGTGATCAAACCGCGTGCTAAGTGTCTGGGGACTTGTGTGGGGCGGCATTCCATCTGTAGACCCGCCTGGGTGACGGGGTTTCCCCAGCTGAGCCCTGGCCACTGCCCTGCTTCCAAATGCGTCCTAAGTGACCACAGGCGGCCCGCACGTCTCGTACGGGGCTTCTTCCCGGGCCCTTCACTGTCTCACTGTTCTGTGACCCCTTCACACAACGCATTTCCAGACGCAGCTGGTGAGGAGTGGGTCCAGAAACGCCCGTTCACATGCTGGACTGTTAGCAGCCACCTGCCTGACAAGGACACTCGTCCCCTGTTCACCTTTGCTTTTCTAAGAGAACTTCCATGTTTCTTCAGATAATAACCACTTGGGTCTTTCTTTCCCTACCTTTTGTTGACCTAAAAAAAAAAAAAAGCCAGCGACTTTACCAGCGAAACACGGTTACTGGGGTAGAGCAGAGAATTACAGCTCCGGACGAGCGGCGCGTGGTGGGCCCAGGCCGGCAGAGCGGCAGAGGCCGGGAGGCTCCTTTGTCGAGTTCCCGCGAGCCCCTTCCTTCTGCCAGGGACAGAGAACCAGACAGGCTCTCCCTGTGGCAACGCAAGCGTGGGGGCGGGGGGCACCACTTTTTTTTTTTAAGACTTTGTTTGACGGAGAGAGCACAAGTGCGCAGAGCAGAGGGAGAGGGAGAAGCAGGCTCCCCTCTGAGCAGGGAGCACCACGCAGGACTCGATCCCAGGACCCTGGGACCCAGACCTGAGCCGAAGGCAGATGATTAACCCACTGAGCCACCCAGGCACCCCCAGACACGACTTTCAGTGAGATTTCCTTTGTTTATTTCCACAAGTCATACCTCATTTTTCTTCTCTTATTACGATGGTTTGGACATCCGGTAATGCCTTGGCTAGTCCTGGTGACCGAAGGCAACCTGGCCTCCATCCTGGCCGACATGGGGACCCTCCGGCATCTCCCTGCCGGATGTGGGGTTTGAGGGAGGCCCCTGGCGGGTGTAGCCAAGTCACCGCGTTTCTAACTGCAGGAACGAGGACAGCGCCTTCGATGCCCGCAGCCGTTCCCATGCACGCGCTCTCTCTCACGCTACTAGCACGGATTACGCCGAGACACTTTCAACCCTGTGGTGTCACAACTTCCAAAAGGCGGCTGGATCCACTCCACGACTTCAGCCGGGCTTCTGCACGTCCGTCCCCTGTGAGAGGGACCACGGTCCCATGCCCCGCGCCGCTTCTGGGCAGCCCTGCCGGCGGCCGCGCTGGATCCACCGACCAGCTCTACTGCACGTGGTTCCCTCATCCGTGTCCACTTGTCACACACCGGATTCCTTCCTGCCACCTTCTACTATGATGTTAGCCTCCTTGGTGAAAGCTCATTTTGTTCTTTCTGATCTTTTTAAACTTCCAACAGAGACGTTTGCGACTGCAGCTCTCTGAGGCTGGTTGTGGGAGCACGCAGACGGGGACATGCAGAAGGCGTCAGACGCTCTGGACGGGAGCAGGTGCCTCCCAGACACCACGACCTGCAAGCAGGCCACAGGCTGCCAGCGTGCTGCTCACCACCAGTTCGGGGAGCCCAGAAACGCAAGCCAGGCCGCACTGGGTAGGAAGGGGTCAGCGGGCCTCACCCCTTTCAGGAGGCGCTGGGGGAGGATCAGTGTCTTGCCTTTTCCAGATCCTGGAGGCCACCCATGTTCCCGAGCTCCTGGTCCCTTCATCCACGGTCAAAGCCAGCCGCGTGGCACCTTCCGAATGTGCCCTCTTCTGTGGCCACAGCTCCTCCTCTGATGCTCGGCTGCCTCCCTCTTGCATTCCTGAGAGCCCCTGTGCCCTGCTGGGCTCCACGGACAAGGTCAGCTGAGAAGCAAGCCCGATTCCTGCCACAGCCTTAACCCATTCACCACCAACCAAGCACAGTCACACATAGGGTCTGCAGACGAGGCCGTGGACACCTGTGGGGTCGTCACTCTGCCTCCCATGGGTGCCAGCAGGCCTGAAGGATGACAGGAGCCACATCATGGCCCAGGTGGGATGCTGGGGAAAGGGGGTGTGCTCCGAAGGGCTCTGGGTTAGCAGAGAAATGCTATGGGGCGCCCACCTCACACACGGCCGTGAAAGCCATGTGCACACGAACCCAAACACAGCAGCCCGCCACACACGCTTGACACATTCACTTCCAACACGTCTCCATAAACTCGGCCGCTCTAAGATCATCCGTGGTAATCAGGCCAAATAGATCTGAATAATATGTTTATCACGACACCCACTAAACCATGGAACATCACAGAATGGACCGTTCGTATTATCTTTCCTGTGTTACCTTTCAAAATTGTATCTGTTGTGAATTAATAAGAAAAAAGACAGACACCCCAGCAGAAAAAGAGGCGAAACACTTGAACAGGCACCTTACAAAAGAGGAAACTCAGAACGACCCGCAAAGACACGGAAACGTGCTCTCTGCCGTGGTCAGGGCAGCGCGGTGAGCGCCCGAGATGAGCTTGTGTCCAGATGAGCTTAGACGCCAGTAGCGGCGTCTAAGACCCTGTTTAGATTATTGTTTAAATTTCTGTGAATCAGTAAGAAGTACCAGGCAGGGAAAGCGACCCACTTAAACACGACGCAGGGAACAAGCCAGAGGCTCCCGGGAGAGGAGGCCACACACGTCATGCTTCCCACAGAACCGTGGAAACAAAAGTCAAACTTAACTGTCTGGAAAGCAGAGGTTGCTTTACTCCACGAACCCACTCCCAGTCCAGGCGAGGAGAGTCCCTCCGCGTGGGCAGCACCATCCCCAGGCCCCAGCGAGAGCAGCACACCGTCGGGAGAAACCGTCCTCCCCCTGGGGACAGCGGTGCTCCCTCTACGGGGCTTCTAAACGAGGCCTGCGGTACAGGGTCTGTCTGAAAGCAGGAAAGCCAGGACCGCAGTAATTGCTTATAAACGCTTCGACTGAAAACACAAATTCCTCCTCCAACACCACCACCTGCAGCTCTCAATTTCCTAATGCAGGGGGCACGGCACCCAGATCCCGGGTGCCTGGGACGTGGCCAGCGGGAGAGTGCAGGGCGATGTTGGCCCACGCTCGGGCGTCCGTGCACAGGGCAGGCGTGTGGCTGCGACCTTCTACAGAGACGTGTGACCCTCCCGGAAAGCTGCATGACGCCGGCCAAGCACTGGCTGTTTACACCGGACCGTCGCCCCCTCTCTCTCCTTCCCACCTTCCCGTCCAAAGGACAGTGCTTATCGCTGGGATGAAGGCCGAATGGGCCCCAGCTGCCCCGCGTGCCTGACACTGCGCCGAGCCCACAGGGGTCAGCAGGAGGCGACCAGAGGAGGCCCAGCCCCTCAAGAGCGCCCCCACCTTCTCGCCATGTACGGTCACTTGAGGCCTGGCCTGTTTCCACCCCCGCCCCGCACAAAGCCCTCGTGGGTGCAGTTCCGGGGGGGCTCCCACAGGCCCACGGGCTCAGAAGGCCAGGCTGTCCAGCCTCATCCTTCCTGCCACCCCAATTAGGGAGAGGTACATGTACCCTGTGGCTATCTACTCCCCCCCGAAGACCCCCCGTGACCCTCCTGTAATGGAGGCTCCGGGTAAGCAGTCCCCGACCAAGCACACACTCCACGAGCACACCCCCTTCCCTCCCGTCCTTGTGGGGCCCTGTCCACGTCTGACCAGGGTGGTGGCTCTGCTCAGCCCCTGTCCCAGCTGCACAGGCCGTCCCCACGTCCACGCTACCGTGCCCCGGGCCCCATGGAGTTCAACATAGCCGTCTTCGCCCCTAACCCGTGGCACTCCCAGGGTCGCACAAGATCCCTCACAACCTTCCTCACAAAGCTGCAGTCCGGGTGCAGGAACGAGGCCTCAGTGTCCCTGGACCCAACCCAAGGGCAAGTTAAGCCCACTTCTACTGCATGCCCATCGGTGCCCGCAGCCCAGCCTGGGCACGAAGAGCTCCCTCCAGGAGCCTGTGCCTTCCCCAGGCGCCCTCGCCTGGCTCTTCTCTGGCCCAGCCCAACCCTCGGCTCTCCGGACACTCCACCCAGAAGAGGAACAGCGGGTGTGGCCCAAGGGAAGGATGTGCGGAAGGCCCCAAAAGGAAGGCCCCAAACCGCCCCGGTCAGCCCGCAGCTGGTCCCGACGGCCACACCCCCGGGCCTGCGCGCGCCACGCAACACAAGCTCCCGCCCAGGGACCGACCGCCCGTCAAACTCGGGGTGTCTGCAGCTGCACGGGAGTCCGAGTCGAGTACATCACGCCAAACGACGACACGGTGTGCCCTTTACCCCACCAAGTCTCCGACCGCGCTTCGCCATCATGTCGCCCTGCAGGGCAGCAGCCGGGCAGCTGGACGACTGCGCGGGCGGAGGACAGGACGACGGTGAGTGGAGCATCACAGCAGAGTGTCCCAGGGAGAACCCGGCTAACAGACACGGGGCACCGTCCGTCCGAAAACTGAAAATTCACTGTGCCGCACACCCGTGAGCCGCTTACTTTTCCGTACGTAGGTCCTGCTTCGGTTTAGAAAGAGTGAGGACTGTTTCGTAACGAAACCAACAAAAAACTTCATCTGGAATAAAAAAGCAAAAGCAAATTCCGCCTCCTGCAAAACCGAAGACCGGAGGGTTTCATCAGCATCACGACCACGTGACTGCCCTGGGGGCAACAGAAGACAGCGAGGGACGGTCTTGTGCCTTCTGTCTAGAACAGGAGCCGAGTCACAAGGTCGTCTCATGCCTCGCCGCAGGAGCTTCAGTCCACGTGGGCCCGCGGGGGCAGGGACATCACCCCAGAACACCGCCCACGCCGTCGGCACACGTGCGCTGACCCGCCGGTGGTGTGTTCGTGACCCCGACGCCGGCCAGCAGGGCTGAGGTCAGAACCCTGACTTCCTGGGGTTGGCGACGGGCTCCCGCCCCGCCTGCAGCCCCCAGAGCGCCAGGCGGGCCCCCCGAGCCCAGGGCCAAGTGGCCACTTTCCGTGCAGACAGCCGATCAGCGGAGGCCGCAGCCACAGCCTCGGGCCTCGCAGACGCGCGGGGCCTGCACTTCCACGGGGAACGGGTTTGATGCCGTCACTTCTCTGCAGGGGAAGCAACCCCATGTTTTCATCGCCCAGAAACATGTTTCCCTGAAGCAGACTTCACAGACCATGTGCCCATGTGGAGGTTCTCGCTGTGGTTCTCACGCTTCTGGGCTCTGTCACTTATTCCCAAGACAAGTGGCTCCGGGGAGAAGTGCCCCTTGCGATTCCGGACGTGTAACTCGCTCCTTCTACGGCAGCGAGGACCGCATCTGGCCGAGAGTGAGGACAGAGTGGGGATCGCCCCTCTCTGCTCACTGTCAAATGAGCACACAGATTTGCCTGGGACGGGGGGAAGCCGAGAGCAGGACAGGGACACCAAGACTCTTTTTGGGCCCAGTGCCTGCCCAAGATCACAGGCCGCATCCACGGCCCGGGCCTCATGTGCGACGGACGGCAGAGCCCCCAGCGCAAGTCAGCTGGAGGCCAGTCTGCAAACATCGGCATCCGTCATCAAAGGCGACCCAAGCTCATCTGAACCCAAGTTCCTTCCAAAAGGAAAGTTTCTTTAGGTGAGTACTTGCCCCTTCTGGGCACAACCACAGTCACAGCAGCAGAAGTACACGCAAGGAGTGACTTCAGAACGCTTCTCCTCGCACCTCCGCCTCTCCAAGAGCAGGCCTGGGGCCTGGAACACCTGCCCAGACACGGCTCTGGAGCGGCGCCTGGAGGACGCGGCGTGGAAGGCCCCACGGGCAGACGGGCCACCTGTGCACGTGCCCACATCCCTATCTATGACACTGGTGCACGCGTGTGTGTGGACACGAGAGCAAGGTCAACGGAGGACTGGCTCGCTCGAGTGTCATCCGTCTTAGAACAAAGACCCTCTGGGCTCCTGGCGCTCCAAGTCCAGACCAGTCATCTGGGTGCCACTTCCTCCACAGGTTGAACTCCACGGCTGGACAAGCACAGCCCAACTCCATCCCGTCAGCATTCCAGGAGGCAACGAGATGGCTGCCTTTCCGTCCTACGAGATTTGCAACACAACACAAGTACCATGGGGGCGTTGGAAAACGTGCACCGTTTATAAAGCTGTAAGGCCATCCTACAGAACTGAAAAATGTCTGCCACGTCAAGCCAGAAGGGCCTAAAATGTCAAACCACGAGGCGCGCCTGGGTGGCTCCGTGGGTTAAAGCCTCTGCCTTCGGCTCAGATCGTGATCCCAGGTTTGTGGGACTGAGCCCCGCATCGGGCTCTCTGCTCAGCAGGGAGCCTGCTTCCCCCTCTCTCTGCCTGCCTCTCTGCCTACTTGTGGTCTCTGTCAAGTAAATAAATCTTAAAAATAAATAGTAATAAATAAATAAATAAAATCTCGACCACGAAATGCATCCCGTGGGTCTGAAACTTTCCATAGCAGAAAAGCTGGCTCTACCAGTCGATACACCAAACGCTTCTATTGGCCGTTTCAACACTGGCCTGACGACATCAGAAACGTCCGCTGGGGGCACCTGGGGGCTCAGCTGGAGAGGCAGCTGCCTTTGGCTCGGGTTCTGGCCCAGGGTCCTGGGATCGGGCCCCGCGTCGGGCTCCCTGCTCCGTGGGGAGTCTGCCTCTCCCTCTGCTGCTGCTCCCCCTGCTCGTGCTCGCACACCGTCTCTCTCAAATAAATAAAATCTTAAAAAAAAAATTTTTTTTTTAAAGTGTCAGCCTCCGAGTTAGGGCCTGTTGACGTAACAGACAGTGAGAAGACAGTACGGGACAATGTCCAAGTACTCCACAGGCTGACTAATCCCACCAAGAAAACCCAGGATTTACGTGGAGGTCTGGCAGGAACGTGACTTCCCAGCTCTCTGCCATAAGCACCGAGTCCTCCTTAACAACCATCACGTCCCCTCACTTCACCAGGACTCTGGTGAGTGGGCGGAGAAGCGGCCACCCGTTGGGACTCCACAAAGGCAGGCAGCTAGTCAGAAAGCCTCCCTGCTCCCCACGACAAGAGGACGGGACTTTCCGGGAGAGGAGTGTTTCTGACAAAAAACCACCAGAAACTCCTCTGAGCAAGGAGCAGAGACACGGACCGACAGGAGGACGCACAGAATAGCACACAGGTGTGACTAACAGAAAGCAAATTAGTTAATTACTTTATTACGTCTTAGTGATCTCTTAAAATAAATATAACAGTAGAAGATCAAACGTACAAGGAGAGACAAAGCCCGCGAGTGAAACGCACAGGGACAAGAAGTCCACTGCAGACCCCTTTGCACTCCGCTTCCGGAATCCCGCAGCCCCATGACGCGCTCCCAGGAGCCGCTGCTGACACAGGACGTATGAACCTGGGGTCTTTGGAGGGCGGAGGGCGCCGACGGGAGGAGGCGGGAAGAAGGCTCACAGTTCCTTCCCGTGTTCTGTAGCCTGTTCCCTCCTTCCTCGGGTACAGAACCCACTTACCTTCCATCCTTTTGCAAGTTAGGGAGCAGGGACAAGGGTCTGACTTTTCCCATCAATCTGAAGGGTTTTCCACAGTTCGAGACAGATTCAAGTAATACTCCCAAGAAAACGTGTGCAAAACTAACACGCACGACTCCAGAACGTCCGGCACTTGGCTCGGATCAAGGCTCAGAGCAGCTGGTCGGTCACACAGCGTCAGCAGGACTGCAGCTGCGTGAAGGCAGGGGGGCCGGGCGCACCTGCGCCAACACGGACAGAATCCAAAGCCGTTTCGCTTGCTTGGAGTCCAAGATAACGGCAAACAACCACTTACACTGTTCGTAAATATGCAACAGCACAGAACGGCCGGTCTGAACGGAGGCCCACACAGTCCTCTCAGGGCGCGCTGCCCTTCAGAAGCCAGACTCAGGACGGACAAGTCAGGACATTGGAACGCCACTGCGGGACCCACCAGCCTAAGTGCATCAGCTCTCGAGAGAAACATGCTCAGAGTGAAAAATATTCTACGTTACCAAAATCTGTCTTTATTAAAGTGAACAAATCATTAGAGTACTATCCAAAACGCCACGAGCACTGACCGGCATGGGCTCGGCTTGCGTATCTACAGTCAGGCAGCCGCTGGCTGGGCTGGCGGAACCGCTCGCCACCGTGCGATCGCATGCCAGCAGCGTCGCCACGTCTGTAAACGTCATCCTAGCAGAAGACAGACTTTGCAGATTTTCAGTGCTTTTAGTGAACTGGTATTTTCAGTAAACGTTTTCTGAGCAGCAAAGAACAAGAATTTTTTTCAGAAATCTTAGAACTGGATATAAACATTGGCAGTAGACACAATAAATATCATACAATTTCTCAAATGAACAAGATTCCCCCAATTCAAATCCCTTTCCTAAACACATTCAAACCCCCGACCCGAGACCGAGCCTCGGCCCGCCATCTCCTGGGATTCCAGCACGAGGGGTGTGAGGTCACGTGCGGGGGGAGGGCAGGAGGTGAGAAAGCGAAGATCACTTTCCATTCACACCGAAAGAGAACTTCAAGTAAAGGGATCCACAGCCTGGAGACCTCACGACACGCGTACCCTCGTCCGACCCTCCGTGGTCAGCAGCGGCCGTGGCCGCCACGAGCCACTCAGGGGGGCATCTCGTCCTCCTCGCTCCGCCTGGCATCCTGTGCGTGCGCTGGGAGCCAAGGGACGGTTTCCTGTGGTTTCACTGGAAGCCTCTCTGGAAAAGGTCTGTGCCTGCGCACACTTCGTACCCAAACGGATGAAAATAATAAATACCGATCCTGCCCACACACCCTTCGGACCCGCCCGCCAGCGCCGCTGTCATTTACGAGTCTGGGTCTTCTTTGGCACCGCGGGCCGCTTGGGCTGCCACAAGTGGTTGTGAATAGTGAGAGCGTCCACACTGACGGACATGGTTTTGGCTGGGATCAGGTTAAACTGTTTTCGGTCTGAGCTGTATTTATACAGCTTGTCGATCATTTTCTTGGTGATGCTCTTTGGGCCCGTGCCGGTCAGCTTGTAGATCTCCTCGGTGTCGGGATAGTAGCAGTAAAGCGCTCGGAACTGGCAGCCGGCATCACGGAACAGGATGATGTAGTGATTGGCGTCGCACTTCTCCAGCTCCTGCATGGAGGGAGGAAAGGAGGAGAGGCGAGGGCTGGAGAGTCGCTCCGACACTCAGAGCCGCTCCGGCACTCCTCCCGCTCTCAGCACGGCCCACCCACACCCAGGGCCGAGGTCCTCCCACTCGCACAGCAGCGGAGCGGCACCTGCCCCTGAGACTTGACTTAGGTGGTCCACGTGTGTGAGAAAAAATGCTTTTGAAATGGAGTGAAAACTCACACACGCCCTCATGAGCCACCAGAGAAACGCAGATCAAAACCCACACTGGGACAGCGCTTGTGCCCACGGGGAGGGCCACCACCCAACAGAAAGAAGATGGCAAGTGCTGGTGCCGGTGTGCAGAGACTGGAGCCTCCCACGCGGCCGGAGGGAGTGGAACCAGCTGGGCGGCTGCTCGGAACGTTAAGCACAGAGTCACCCGCCGTGGCACAGTGGCTCCTGTCTGAAGCTTCCACACAGAACCTCCGACGTGAACACTCGTGGCGGCATTCGTCACCACTGTCACAAAAGCGGAAATCCAGATGCCCTTCGGCGGGAGAGCAGATAAACACACCGGCGCAGGACTGCACAACGGAGTCGAATCTGGCCACGAAAGGGAGCGCGCCCCTGCCACGTGCTCGACAGGGATGGGACACACCCGTGACACGGTCAGGGAGCAGACAACCCCAAAAGGCCGCCTGGTGCAGGACCTTCTTCGTGGGACACAGCTAGGGGAGGCCCCTCCGGAGACAGACAGCAGGTTGGTGGGAGCCGGGGCGCATGGGGAGTGGCTCAAGGGACAGGGTTTCCTCCTACGCCCAAGCTACAGACGACAGCCGTACCGGTCTGCAAACAGACGGAAAACAGCCAAGCCTACCGGGAACGTGCCCCCAAAGGAGCCCGAAGCGAGCAACAGTGTGAGTACTGGTCACTGTGTCCACTGCATGCTGCTCTGACCTCCAGGTTTTCGTGTTGAAGCCCAAGCTGAACCACCTAACCTAGCGTCTCTCCCCACAGGGGTCCCCGAGCCCAGTGCCCTCCCACAGCTGCGGCTGGGCTCTGCCCTCACCCACTCAGCCCAGCATGCCACAGGCTGCTCCCGAGGCTGGGGACGGGCGTTCCTAACAGACGCCCACAGAAGCAGAGCGGGACCCGGCCACCCTCCATGAAGCCAGGCATTTAAAAGATTTGTAAAAATGTAAAGCAGAGCCACTCTTCTAACTGCTTCTGCTTTAGAAAACACACTTGTCTGTCACAAATACGTACTAGCTTCGTAAGAATGTAACAGGCTTGTCATTTACTCAAACTCACACACAAATACGTATTTTCAAAGATCAAGTGGGAAAACCCAGATCCGTACGTATAAACAAAACTGACTTCAATGAACTAAAACGTGCGTTTAAACAAGGAGCGAGATGCAAAGCAGCAGCGGCCCCAGACATGGGGCCCCCCACGCCCCCACACGCCCCACACTGTGGCCCGTCCCAGTCACCGCCCTCCTTCCGCATCCCCGCTCCCGCCCTCGCGCCCCTCGTGCCGGCCCCGGCCTGCAGCCTACAGGACGCTCTGAGGGCCAGCTGCGTCTGCGCCCTCCCTGCCCACAGCGGCACGCACCACTTCGCCGAGAGCCGGGTGGGGGTCCCGCCGCCGACAGCCACCCTGTGGGAGCTGCCCCATCCATGCCTGCCGACCGCCCCCGCCGAGCTCCTCCAGCCCCTCTGCCCCCTGGTGCCCACGAGGGCTGTGCTCCCAGCTGCCAGCGGTCCCAACCCAGCTCCCATCCTGCTGTCCTCTCCACTCGCAGGCAACTCATCGCTTCCTCTTGTACGGCACAGGCCGAGCGCGGCCACCACCTGCTGCTGTCAACAGTACTGTGGGCACGGAGCCACGCCCACTCGGTCACACAGGGTCTGCGGCCGTTTCCACGCCACAGCACCAGAGCAGACACCAGGTTCTCTCCAGCCTCTCCCAGAAACAGCTCGCGAGCTCCTCTATCAGGGCCTGCCTCACACCCCAGAACGTCAACCTCACAGCCCGGACCTTTGGGTTTGCC
The DNA here is from genome assembly GCF_902655055.1 of Lutra lutra. Lineage (NCBI taxonomy): Eukaryota > Metazoa > Chordata > Mammalia > Carnivora > Mustelidae > Lutra > Lutra lutra. The sequence goes on along the minus strand of NC_062290.1, from coordinate 93,025,706 downwards.
CCCCGACTGATCCCCAGGATCAAGACCTGCGTGAGGACACAGAAGGAGAGGCGTCCCCACCCTGCGTGGGGCACAGGGCGTCGCTCGCCCCGACGCCGAGAGCCAGTCAGGCTAAGGGCATGCGAGCCTGACCTCGACCCTCTACTTCCAACTGCCGATCAGCTTCTCGCTAAGACCGCCATCAGCTTCCCTTAAAATGACCAAGGCCAACACCATCCGCGGCAGCTGGGATCACGGCAGCCAACACGAAGGTGGCGTCCGGCACCACAGAGCCAAACAGCAAGCATCTCACGCCGAGCTTCCATCTCTCCAGGGAGCCGAGCGCTCCCCTTCATCCCTCAGGACACCCTGCCGGTTCCTCCTGTCTCTAGCCAATACGGCCTCGGCCACAGGCACCAGAGTGCAGAAACCCCGGTCCCCTCTGGCCCCTGCAATCACCCTGACCTCGGCTAACCAGCCGAGGCTACTAGCTCCTGCCGCTCACTCCGCACAGGAGGGCCCCGCCCTAGACTCCAGCTCTGTCCCCAGGGCAACAGCCTTGAGTCTGGCCCGTCTGCAGCCCACTCTTCCTCAAGCCATCCCCACCCCCACGCAGCAGAGCGCCGTGCAGACGGCTCCCGTGCGCCCGCATTCCCCCACCCCGCGCCGCCAGCAGGGCCCGGGCGACTGGGCGCCGTGGGAAAGCACCCGCACACTGAGTAAGCGGGTTCTGCTTTAGGAAGAGCTTTTCTTTCACTAACATATTTCCCTCTACGCAACGACGCCGTGGGCAGTGACACCGCGTGCCAACCGTGCCGCCCTTAAAAAGAACACGCGGCTGACGTTGGATACTTGCCTCTAATATTGAATTCTTGTGAGGTTCGTTCACTTTTCCAGCCAGACAACAGTGAGAGATAGCGTTGTGAATGATCGGTTTGTTTGACTTGCTACTGGGCTCCTTAAAGAGCTTGGGACCTGTGAAAACAGGCGAGAGGCACCAAGTTACACCCTAAGGCACGCACACATGCACAAGAAAACCCCGAGTTCCCCAAGCAGCAACCAGGCTGGGTCAGCAAGGTCTATATTTTTGAAAACGGAAAGCAACACCCACTTCAAGTCTGCTGGAAAGCATTCGTTCCGAGTTACGATCTTTAAATAAACTAAGAATCCAGGTGGTGTTTAGTCCCTTTCTGGTTTCACTTGCTTTCATAGGTAAAAGAACCAAGAAATAGTTTGAAGGTCTAAGTCTCCCTAGTGCCAAAACAACACGATCCGGCATGAGACCACAGGGACAGAAAGGCACGTCGCGGGCCACAGCCAGGCAGGGCCTGCCTCCCCCCGGCCCCCCGCGGCAGGGACGCACCCATGACCTCCGCGTTACCTGTGTACTCGGCCACGGACGCGAGAGAGGACGCTGCAGACGCCGTCTCCCAGTCTCTGTCTGTGCTCCGGCTGGGGTTGCGGCTCAGTGTGGGCAAGGCTTCCAGGGACTCGACTCTGAAGCAGAGGGGTGGCAGGGGCAGGGGAGGGACGGTCACAGGCATGCCCTCTCGCCCAGCCCACACCATCCGGGCAGGAAGGAACGCCCACCGTGGAGGAGTCGGGCTACCCCACCCGCTCCGCCGCCCAAGCGTGACTACAAACTCAGGGCAGAACACAGTGACAAGAGTAGACACCCTGGAGGGATGCTGCCCTCCGTCACACGCCTGCCTGAGGTGGGACCCTGACGGAGCAGGAAAGCAGCACGGAGACTCTGCTGGCTCAGGAAGCTTCCAGACTCACTTTGGGAAATCTGTGCTGCTGACACACGAGAGATAGACCCCGGGAGGGAACAGAGTGGACGGAGTCCAGAGGCCCAGGTCTCGACCCCTCCCCGACACCAGGCAGACCTAAGTGCATCCCTTGGGGCAGTCCCCACAGAGCCCAGCAGAAGCCAACGGTGGCAAAGCAGCACGCGGCTGCCCCAAAGGGGCCGGCCAGCCCAGGTGACGCAGCGGCAGAACCAAACCCCAGCCAGGATCCAGGGTCACTAACGTGGGCCGTGTGCAGGGCCCTGGTGACAGGAAGCCATCAGCCACGTGACGAAGAGGACCACGTGGCCACAGCCCCAAGAGGGCACACACAGTAAAGGATAGAAAACATGTGGGGCCAACGACACGTGTGCAGAAGGCACAAGGCCATCGGTGGTGGTCCCCCGTGCATCCCCCATTACTGCAGAGTCCCAAGGGAAGCTGTCCCACGCCACAGAAACCCGGCCTCACGCAGGCCAAGCACTCGCCTGCTGGTGGCACCGACCAGCAGCGGCCACCAGACCCGCAGGCTGAACCCAGCAAGGGGCGGTCACCACGGGAACCACGTCCAGGGGACGGAGGGCAGAGGGCAGAGGGCCAGTCCTGATCAGGGTCCTAAGCCCTCAATGCCACCACGGGACGGCTGGTGACAGCAGAGCGTGCACTGGAGGCCCCAGCGAGGCACTGCTGGGAACCATGGTACTCAGGGACGCGTCCGGGCTCACAGGGAAGAGGCAGCCCTGCATGGAGGCTCCAGCGCCACGGCTCTGAGGCAGCCTGCAGGGCGGGGCGGAGAAGAGTCCCCGGGAAATCAACCCAGAATCACAGCCAGCAACCCCCCACGTCCACCCCACAGGCCCCCTTACCGCTGGGAAGGTGTGCCCCCCGAGTGCACGCTCTCGGGCTCGGTGGTCGCCGCGGAGGCCAGGGACAGGCTGGAGCCCGACTGGGCCCGGCTCAGGTGGTCGGCTGGTGGGAGAGGAGAGCTGCCGCCAGGCCCGCCGCGGCGCCCCCCGCCGCCACCGCACGCGGCCGCCCCGCGCGTCCCGCCTGCTTACGGGTCGAGGAGCACTTGGTCCCCGCATCGCTGCCCGACTCCTCGCGGTGGACAGACTTGGGCCGCGGCTTCTTGGGCTTGGCTTTGGGCTTGCCCAGCCCCTGCTCCTCTAAAACCTGCTGCTGCTTCCGGCGCAGGTACTCCTGCTTGATGAGTTCCCGTCGCGCCTTCTCCTCCTCCTTCCGCACCCGGTCTTCCTCCGCTTTCCGCCTGCGCGGGACCCACGCCTGCTCGCACTTGCTCCCGGGGCTCGCAGGGCCGGCGGCCGCCACGCTCCGCACCCTGCGCTGGCCCCGCCGGCACTCGTGTGCGCCCGACGCCCCCACCCTGCGGCACCCCCGGACGAGCACCCACGTCCCAGACGGTCACGCGCGTCGAGGGGGATCAGCCCTAAGGGTGTAAAGCAGAGCCCAGCTTGGCCCCATGGGGGCGGGATGGGGACAGGCCAGGGCGGGAAGGGGGAGCCAGCCAGGCGAGGGAGGCCCGAGCAGGGGTGCGGCGGGGCCGGCTCACCGGGCTTCGTCCCTCCGGAGCTCCACCTCCGCCTCCAGCTGCTGCTTCCGCGCACGCGCCTCCTCGGCCTTGCGCTGCTGCTTCAGGAGGAAGGCCGCCCGCTTCTTGGCCAGCTCGTCCTCTGCCTTCTGCTCGTCCTGCAAGCAGGCCGCTCGCGTCACCCGCGGGACACAGCCCCCCCAGCGGACGTGCGCCGACAGCAGGTCCTGGCACGGCCGCACGTGTCCCGGACTCCCTCACCGAGGATCGGGCCATCCTCACAGACACGAGGACACTCGGGAACAACTAGGCCACCCTGAAAACAGCCCCAGCCGTCACCTTCCCACTGGGTCCCGTCTGCCTTGCTTTCCACACAGGAGCTGACCCCTGGACTGACCGCCATTCGCAGACACGTTCGAAGCATCAGGCCCCACACACAGCCTGGCTGCTGGTCAGAGGAGACCCACCCTGTGCCCGTGGGAGAAGTGGTGGAAAACAGCGGGGAAGCTCCCACAACCAGCCTTCCTTTCTACCTCAGAAAACACTATAAGAAAGACACAGAGCCCGACGGGAAGCTTCCTCAGAGATCCCGCTGCTCTCCCAGGCCCGGCATACCTTGCCCTGGAGGCCGGACCCAGCCCCCACGGGCCCACAAGCTAACACCACCGGCGTTTACCGAAAGGTCCGGAAACCATCAAAAGAACAGAATACTTCTGAGCCGTGAAAGCGGCATGGGATTCCCGTTTCGGGCCCGGCACTGAAGCCTCATGGGCACATGGCCACGCTCACTGCAACAGGCCGCACCCGTGGGTGTTTCCGGCGGAGCCAGGTCCTGGCGACAGAGCGCACGGGGCCCAGCGCGGAGTGTGAGCCTCTGACACGCCCGTAAAACCAAGGGCAGGAGAGGAAGCCCGACACCCATCCGACAGTTTACCTTGAAGAAGAAGCCGACCCCCGGCTTCTGGTCCCCTTCGCTGGGGAGGTCCGCTGAGCTCTGGGGGCCCTCTGTCGCCCCGTCCTCGTCAGGGGCCTTCAGGTCCGAGAGGTCCACCTCGATGAGACTGGCCTTGCTCCTCGGGGGCTCGTCCACAGGGACGTTCTCCTTCCCGGACACAGCCGGGGAGCCGAGCGCCACCTCCTCCACGCTGCCATCCAGAACTTCTTTGAGGCCCACATGTTCCGAGAGGATGTTTGTGTCTTTGGACGGGGGCAAGACAAAAGTCCGCTGGTTGTTTTCATCGTGGAGCCTGTAGCTGTCGAAGAGGCATTTGTCATGAGGCTCATTTCCAGGCTCCGCAACACTGTCCCAGCCCGGGTCGGAGGGGGTCGGAGGGGGGAAGGGCCGCAGGTGAGGGAGGGTCTCTCTACTGGGCGTGGGGGTCTTGCTGCGGGAGGAAGCCTGCTGTCGGTCCTTGGGCACTTTGAGCTCAGCCGGCCTGCCCGAGCGGGAGTTCCGACCCTGCCCAAGGCGGGGAGGCTTGCGGTGACCCGTCGTCCCGGGCGGAGACAGAGGCTCCACGAAGTGGATGGCCGCCCTGACTTTCTGGTCCTGGGCGCTCTGCTTCGGGCCCGGGCCCGCGGGGGGCTTCATGAGCAGCTGCTCCTGCTGCTGCGAGATCCTCAGGATGGCCTGCTGCAGCGTGCTGATGGTCTCGTTCAGCTTCTCGATGGACAGGTCACACTCGCTCGCGTCCAGCGCCTCGCCGGCGTCCTCCAGCAGGGCGGCGGACAGCGCCTTGCTCTTCTCCAGCTCGGGCAGCGCAGCGGGGACCTTCGCTCTGGGCGGCTGCAGGAGAAGCAGGCCCTCCGCGTCCACGTCTGGAGACGCCAGGATGCCTTCCCGGCCCTCGTCCTTCAGGAGGAACTCCTCCGATTTGCAGACCCCGCCGTCGAAGTCCTCGCCGTTGTGCTGGGCGTACTCTCCCGCCAGGGCGTCCGGCTTGTGCAGCGGGGGCGCGCCGTCGGCCTTCCCCTTCTTGACCACGTGCAGGAAGGCGGCCTTGCCCAGCTTGAGCCGCTGCCGGGCCGACAGGGCCTCCATCTTTTTCTTCTGCGCCTCGATGGCCCGGCGCTTCTCCTCCAGCTGCATGTGCAGCTGTGCCAGCTCGGAAGCCAGGAGGCTGGCATGCTCCCGGCTCTGCCGGCTCGGGCTCTGCTCCCGCCTCTGCTTCCACGTGGTCAGAGGGGCCGGGCAGCTCTCAGACGCGTCCGGCGTGGTCTTCTGGGAGCTGCTGGTGCTCGACTTGGTCTCGCAGCTGTTCAGCCTCTGCAGCTTGCGCTCCGCGAAGCTGGTCATCTTCACGCTGCCGCTGGCCACGGAGACGCTGCTGACCTGAGACACCGTGCTCAGGCACGGGCTCGAGCGGCCGCTGGCGTCGTCCTTGTCCTCATGCTCCTTCCCCTTCATGTCCTCCTGCAGCTTGGCTGACTCCTCCTCACCGACACACCTGGCCATCACCACAGGGGGATCCCCGCCCACGAAATCCTGCTCGGCTTCCTCCAGGTCCGCCACGTCCGAGTCTGAGTCCTGCCTCAGGATGGCCCACGGCTCGGGCTCGTGGGTACCAGGGCTCCGGGCACAGCCGACGCAGAACCTGCCCTCGGGGTCCTCACCGGCTCTGGCGACGTGAAGGAAGAAGCCATCGGCAGTCTGCCCCTGAGGTAACAGATTGAAGCCACCGCTGCCCAGGAGCCCACCACGGGCGTCCCCGGCCACCGGCGGCCCCGGCTCCGTGGGCACGGGCTCCATGCCCACAGGGAGTTCCGCACAGGAGATCGGGGTGAAAGTCCTACTCAGGTCACGAGCACCGTGACTGCTGGGCGCCCTCTTGCGCACCAGGGGCTGGTGGCTCTCGCTGGGCCTCTTGGATGTGAAGCTCCGTGGCCGCCCCTCCCCACACTCTTCCTCCTTGGCAATCGCCTGCTTCTCTTTGGCGGGCCGAAGCACAGCCGGCATCAGTGGCTCCAGGAAGAAACTGTCAGGCTTACTTTCGAGGGCATCCACCAGCCTCTGGGGAGACCTGGCGCTTGGGGGCAGGCCCCGGTCACCACAGTGGGGCGCCACATCCGTTCTAATGATGGCCACCAGCTCTTCCTCCTCATCCTCAATATCCACATTGTTCAGAAGGCTCTTCCCATCGGTCTTCAGCGCCGTGGGCTGTGGCTGGTTCTGCGGAGTCAGGTTAATGACATTGGAGGCCAGACTGTCCTTACTGATGGAGCGGGCCAGGCTGACACTGTCACTGGAGCCGGGGTCCATGTCACAGCTGGTGGCGTGATGGAGCGCGAAGGGTGCCGGCTGTGACACAGGCCTGCAGCATGGGGAAAGGAGCCGTTAAACACGCCACTGTCTACACAAGCAGTGACTCAGACACCGAGTGACACGATACTAGTGACAGAAAAAGACAACAAACTGGAGGTCTAGAGGATTTAAGCAAACCCTCTCCCAGGGCAGGGACAACAGAGACCAGCTTCAGTTCAGCAAGTCTCAAATGTTTCAGTCCAGAACCCCTTTACACCCTTAAAAATCACCGAGGACACCCAATAGTTTTTAGTATATATTTATCAATATGAAAATTTATCACACGAGAAATTAAAACTGAGGGGCGCCTGGGTAGCCCTGTCGTTAAGCCTCTGCCTTCAGGTCAGGTCATGATCTCAGGGTCCTAGGATCGAGCCCCACATCAGGCTCTCTGCTCCGTAGGGAGCCTGCTTCCCCCTCTCTCTCTCTGCCTGCCTCTTGCCTGCTTGTGATCTCTGTCAAATAAATAAATAGAATCTTAAAAAAAAAAAAGTTTATAATATGAAACACTTTTGTAATTGTCCCTGCTATCCACCCAGACTCCCATGTCTGACTCCAATTGAATCGACCTCCAGAGTGAGGAAAGCACCGAAGGGCCCAGCGCCGTCAGGGAACAGTTCTGCCCCGTGGACTGGGGATGGAGCCCATCTGGAGAGCCACCGTGCTCGCCTAGTGAGCGCGTCACACACAAGCGTCTCTGGCCCGCGGAGCTCACCTGTTCTTTTTTTCCGACCACGCGACTGCTGTACCACGCGGCTGAGTGTCGACTCGGGTTAGAGAACTGGACCGGTGTCTCTGATCTGCGTGTGGGGAGAGCAGGACGCTTGGGGTTAAGCAAATCATTTCATAGCATCTGAAATTCTTCCAACATAATGACCATTTCTTAAGCAAATGCGCCATAACGCAGGACACAACTGCCCAAGGAAAGCAGAGCGTCCCAATGCAAATTTCGGGAATTCCAGTGAGTGATTCCTACTCAGTAATTAGTCCACATCACAACATGAAATAACCAGACCTCAATAAACATCAACGGCAATTTTCTGTATACTTCATATAATTTATTAGATTTTAAAGATATTTTCCCTATAAAGACGATAAATCCTAAGGAACATCAATACAAATCAAAGTTTATTCTACCGTAATCTTCCTAACTAAAATAACCACATCACAGTAGGAACATTCAACTTGGGAACGATCTTTTTAATAAGTTACAGGAGAAAGGACAGAGGGCGAAGGCGGGCGAAGGGGAAACGGCGCTCTTACCGGGAGGGCCCTCCCCCTGCACGGCCTTCTGCTGTCTCTGTCTCAGAGGCAGTAAAGGATGGGACGGGCTGAAGGCAGAAGCCCCCTTCCCCCTAAACAGGAAAGAACAGGTAAGAGAGTCACTGGCGTGTCAGTCCACAAGGTCAACGGCAAATACAATAAACTCAAGAGAACATCACAGGCTCACGGCAGTCTAGGAGAGAATCGTAGATTCTTTGGGAAAAATTAATTATTATAAAAACAAGCCCAAAAAGTACCAAAATTTCCAAACTGGGGCAAATATCCCAAAACTGCAACTCAGGCTCACAGGGACTTGCGGCCCCTCTGCATGCCTGGAGGGTCCTGGGGGCAGGGGGCTAGGCCGGCAGAGGCCCTCCCACGGCCAACCCCCCAGCACCTTCTCCATCACCCCTTCGGAAAGACGCTGCAACTCAAGCTGCCACGCAACTAGAACAGGCGTACGGGCCGGGGACTCACAGATGCTCGGGCTCGTCGTGCGCGCGGTGCCTGTGGCCACCCTCAGCTGGCAGCTGGGTGGGTGGCTGCACGTCGGCGGGGCTCACCGCTGCGGGGCTGCCCAGGAAGCTGCGCTTGGTGGCGTTGGAGATGGGAACAGGAGGCCGACTGCTCTTGTGGTGGGACACTGTTTTCGCTGCAGAAATCACAATTTACAGAAATGATCGCGTTATTTAGTTACTTAAAACATCAGCAAGGGGACACCTGGGTGGCTCAGTGGGTTAAAGCCTCTGCCCTCGGCTCGGGTCATGATCCCGGGGTCCTGGGATCGAGCCCCACATTAGGCTCTCTGCTCAGCGGGGAGCCTGCTTCCCCCTCTCTCTCTGCCTGCCTCTCTGCCTGCCTGTGATCTCTGTCCAATAAATAAATAAATAAAATCTTTTAAAAATAATAAATGAAACATCGGCAAAAAACACCTAAAAAAAAAAGACTCACAGCTTTTATAAGAACTAAAAATTAATGAAACTTTTACCTAAAACAAACTTGTCCAAATCACTGGTTTCAAATCAATGAGTGTATTTCGTAGTAATGAATACTGCAAGTGTTACACCAAGACGGCTACGAAAATGAAAAGCTACACCACAGATTGGAGCAAGACTGAAACTGGTGGGCGTGTCTCCAAACACCACCAAGCCGCCACCACCACCACAGGCGCCTGCCACTGGCTGCCACGGTGGCCCCAGACTCAAGACAGCCCCGGGCAGCCTTCCTGGGAGAAGAAACCAAACACAGGTGCTCAGGGTGCAGAGGGCAGCGCCCCGCAAACCCCCATGCCCAGGAGGTCACTCCCACACGTCCCATGCTGGGTCTGAGCCAGGGTCTGCACCTGGAACCATCCGCCCAGATGAGTGTCGTCGCCAGGAGCGAGAACCCACAACACTGAGGCAAGACCACCCACACTGACCCTAGAGTCAGGCCCCACGGGGACAGACACCATTTACTCAGGGGCCCACACGCTGGGGCAAAGGGACACTTGAAGTGTCACTGACGGCTGGACACAGGCGTGAGTCGATCCTGACACCCAGAGGCCTGAACCACTGCTGCGGCCCCTTCGGAGTGAGGAGGTGGAGGCCAGTGAAGTCCAGCGGCCAGAGGGCTGGCTGTGTCCGCCCCACGTGTGGGAAGGCGGAGGGGAGCCGGAGAAGCTGCGCACCCCACGCCCCCAGCCCTAAGAGGACAGCAGAACCCCGAGTAACCCCATCGGGGACGGAGAAGATCAGCACCCGTGAAGGGCCTACAGACTCTGGATTGCACCCCCCGGCAACTGGACGGATCCCAGCCCAAGTCAGGGAGGGGCCACAGGGAGCAAACCCTGCACCCCAGGGCCCGCACTGAAGTGGCCCTGGGAGTGCCAGCAGGGAAACAGAACCTCAGAGCTAGAACCAGGGGTGCAGGGGTCAGACAACCCAGGTCATCCCATCCGAAGTAAACACAAAAAACACCATCTCACAGCCTGTGCCGTGAAGGAGGATCCTGGAGGTCACACGGCACCCCGGAACACGGCTCCCGCCGGGGGACACAGAGCAGGCAAGGGCCTCTCCACAGGCCCAGGCCCCACAGCTCCGCAGACCCTCAGCCCTGCAGGCGTCAGTGGCAGGAAAAGAGCCACAGGGTGCCAAGTCCCAGGGGGAGAAACACGGACGACGACCGCGGATGCTGGCTGGACAGGGCCGCACTGCCCGCCACAAGGAGCCACACCCCTCCACACACCAAGCCCTGGGGTGCCTGGGGGGCTCTGTTGGCGAAGCGTCCGACCCTCAGCGTTGCCCAGGTCATGATCTCGGGGCCCTGGGATCGAGCCCTGTGTCAGGCTCTGCACTCAGAGGGGAGTCTGCCTGGGCTTCTCTCTCCCTCTGCCCCTCCCCCAACAAGCGTGCACGCACTCGCTCACCCTCTCTCTTCCCCAAATAAGGACATCTTTAAACAAACAAACAAAGCAACCTGGCACACACTGGGCATGGCAGAGACCAAATGCCTCAGCCACAGGACACCCAGGACAACGTGTCCTGGGCAGAACGCTGTCCCGCGCTCCCAGTGAGGAGGGCAAACCGGCCTCCAACCACGCCCGGAAGCTGTCGGTGCCTCTGGCTGTGGGCGACGTCCGCCGCAGCCCCGGCGGTCCCCCAGCTCCTGTCCATAGCCATGGCACGGCCAGCCAGCAGAAGAAAAGCCGGAGCCTGGCCAACAGCACGTCAATTCAGAATGTGGACTAGGCTGCTGGCCGCTGCCAACCGGGCTGCCCGCAGAACCCACTGCGTGGGCACAACGGGTTCACGCGTGGACAAGCCAGAGGCAGGGACGGGCCTGCACCTGGGAGACGAAAGGCGGCACACAGCCCCACAAAGGAGACCCAGTGACCGCTTGGTGGCATGTCAACTCCACCAGACCTACCATGGGAGGACCAGGGACAGCCGTGAGCAGACACACGCAGTCAGCCTGGAGGCTGCCATTCCTGTCTGCACGGCGCCGCCACACGGTGGCCACACGCTCCCAGCATGCCGGGCTGCGTGGCACCCACGCGGCCAGCACCAGACCAGGACACACCCTACAGAAGAGAGGGGTCGGGTGGGCCCCATGAGCCAGGCCACAGCCCACAGGGAGCCTCACACATGCCCCCTTGCCCTGCACAGCTGCCTCCACGCCTCCCTCCCACTTTTTCTGAAAAACCACCATCCCCTTCAGAGGCCAGCTCTTCCGGCCAGAGCACAGGTCACAACACTGAATGGTCACCACGAGGCATCTCGTTCCCATCAGCACCCCTGGTGCCGGCCGGGCTCCACACACACTGCTGGGGGCTGGGGCTCCCAGGAGAGCACAGCAAGGACCAAGGTGCAAAGAAGGGTCACGGTCAGGGCGCAACCTCATAGGACACCATGCAAAGGAGGGCAAGTGAGCCAGCAGCAAGGAGGGCCCGGCTGGCAGAGGCGGAAAAGGCTCCCGGCCTCTCAGGCAAGAGGTCATGCAAAGGCCCTTGAGCTGGGGCGACCTGTCACCCCAAAAACAAAAGGGGAGGGAACCGCACCTGCATTCCCATCCCAAGCCCTGGCCCTGCTCGACTGTCCTACTGCCAGTCTTGTGGGGTGTCCGTCCAGCAGTGCTGCTTTCAGTGCTAAGCTGGCTAAGCCCTTCCCTGCAAGGTTACTGGGCGTCTGCAGTACGACTTTCTTAAACTCCCTATTTGAGTCTCTTGCTCATTTTCCTGTTCTTTTTCCTTACTGACATGCATGAGCTTTTATATACTTCGAGTACCAGGGACACGCTCTGGGCACCGGTCATGCCAGGTGCCAGGGACACGCACTGGGCACCAGGATGTCAGACACCAGGAACACACTCCAGTAGCAGGTAACTGTTGTACATATTATAAACACCTTCTCCCCACTGTGACTTCTTTTTTTTAACTCTTTACTTTCTTTCAATGAAAAAAATTTTAATTTTAATACAGCAGATTTCTAATTGTATCCTGTGTGGCTTTTTAGATCCTCAACAAGGAATCATGTGGACACGGAGATGCTCTCCCACACTGCGCTCTCCTGCCTTCCTGGATTCCCAGGGTCCTGGCTGATTCCCAGGGCTGGCAGATTTATCCTAGCCCACAGTCAACGGATGTTTCTCATTCCTCATGGACGAGAGCGGAGCTGTACACCCCGCTCCAGGGAGGCTAACCGGAAGCCCCCAGAAGCGCGTCTCCAAATACACTGGGATTCTGATGCCGCAGACAAGCACGGGCCCAGAGCAGAAAAGTTCGTGCAGTGACCACCGCGGGCCACAGCACAGCAGCACACGACAGTGAAGACGGCCGCCCAGGGCTCTGTGTTCCCAGGAGAAAGCAGTTAAACACCGCCTTGTGCGGAAAGGCAGAGCCCGTGACGGGTGCCTTCCCGTCACTGCACCCGGCATCTCGGACAAGACCACCATCTGCTCCCAGAAGGCTCGCCACTCACCGTCCTTCAGTTCCTGAACATCCCTGGGCTGGACGAAATCCGGTTTGACGTTCTCAAACCACCAGAAGAGCTCGGCGATGAAAACCATAACGTTCGGCTAAAAGAAAAGAAACAAAACCAGGCACGTAGTAAGCAGCTTATTCATAAATGGGTTTAGAAACTGCACCTTTGCTAACTCACGGTCACCTTCAGCACGAGGGGAGCATAGAGCATGTCCTCCAGCGTGAGATAGAAGCATCTGTTGAGGTACTCGTTGGCGAACTCTCTCAGAAGCCGGATGTTGTACAGGCTGTCGGCCATGGACGTGACCTCCTTCAGGCATATGTCTGCCGGACAAGACAGGAGCGGCTGACCCTGGGATACTCTGCTCCCAAAGCGCGCACACGCGCGTGCGTCTAAGTCTGCCCTGAACACATGCTAAACGGAGGGAGCGCGGCTGTGAAAGGACAGCATCACGGATTAAACATCACAGGAAATGTAACGAGTGACACTGAGTACAGTAAGCAAACACTCAAGAAAGAGATCCGAGAATCCCAGGACCTGAATTTAACTGTCAACACCTAAAGTGCACAACAGAAACCGTCTGGGATTTAAGACGGGCTCCGAAAGGGACAGCGGCAGCACCTGCGGTTTCTCCAAGGGCCTTGCCACACAAAGCTGGCGAACGTTCCACTGTGTCTCCTTCGCCAACCGCAAACCCTCTGCGAGACGTGATCTCCACTAGGGGGTGGGGACGGCGGTACCGAACAGAAAATGTCAGGCTTTCCGAGGAGTAACACTGAATACTTCTAATCACACACGCAGAGAATCAGGAGACCACACGTAGCAGCAGTCTCCCTCCAGCAGAGCGGCTGGGGACTGGTGGCCTCTGGTGTCTGGGGCGGGACAATTCCCAGGTACACCACTTTGCAGGATGCCAGACCCTTCCAGGGGTCAACTCACACATGGGCCCCTCCCCTAGGAGTCTGAGTGCTGGGGCGAGGGCCGGGGTGGGTGGGCGGAAGACAGCTGCTCTCCAGCGAGCGTGGAAGGACCAGAGCCGAGCACTACGGGAGCTCTGCCTGCAAGCTCACATACACAAGAATGCCAGAAGTAGAAGTTATTTGAAAATAACTCTTTTCAAGAAGCCACCACCAAGAGTTTGGAAGCAGGACAACTGAGGTCTGCAGTGTACCACCCTTGCCGAGGAACCCAGCCCGCCGCCACGTCTTCAGAGAAACCCAGTAACCGTGCGCGCAGGCAGACCTCAGAAGCGTGTCCCTATCTTAAGTGCGGATTATAAAACTGACCAATGCAGGGACCGGATCCCGGAACACCCGCAACACAGACGGGAGAAGCGATCACAGCACACCTTATCTGATTCCGGTCTTCTCTTCCGGTGCTCGGATCCCACAGTCTTGAAGCCCACCCCCACCGCGCACCCAAGGCCACGGCTCTCTCCGGCTGCGGAACCCGTGCCTACGCAGGTGTCCATGAGCACTGCACGACGAACCGGCTCTCTCCAGTGGACGCTCTGGGTAACACAGGCCACCTACCATTTTGCAGCCCGTCTTTCCCCAAGCTCAGGTTCACGTTTCCAAGTCCGTCTTCTGGGCGGGAGATTTCAGTCCTGCGTGTGGACAGCCGGCCGGCGTCCTCCAACTCCCGCTGCTACGCCGTGAGAACCAAGTCTGCTCGCAGCTCCTGCGGCTCTCCAAGAGACGGTGGGGGGAACAGGAGCCACGCTCCGCACACCGGGCCGCCTGCTCTCGGCCCCCCGTCACCAGCTGGGCGTTAGCCAGCCTCGGAGCTCCCGCCACCTGGATGGGCGTGAGGTCCCCCTTCTGAAATGGCACCTCCCTGACCACTGGGGGCATTCCTGACGTCCTCTCTGCCGAAGCCTGTCCCTTCTCTGCAGGCTGCTCCTCGCCTTCTCACTCATTTGTAGACTCTGCTCACTGCGGTTATGGCAGGACCGTGCGACAACCCTTTGTCTGTTGGTCCCATCATTTTCTCACAGATTATCGTCTGTCACTTCGTTCTGCTGACGGTGCTCCTCAGCCAGCGCCCTGACCTTCAACGCGGTTGGGTACAATAATCCTACCGCCTGTGGTTGTTTTGTACTTTCAGAATCCATCCCAACGCTGATGTCCGAAAAATAGTTTCCTGTTTTTTCTTCCCAAAATCCTCTAAGTTTTGCGTTTCAGGTGTAGGTGTTTTATCTCAGACAGGGACTCCCACCTCAGGCAGACTGAGACCTCACGGCCTCCCCCAGGTGGCCACCCGTCCACAGCACCAGGCGCCTCCCCGGCACCAGGGCCCCAGAACACGGCTGGTCCAGCTCCTCAGGGCCACTGGACTCTCCCGGGCCCAAACCACCGGTTTGGCCAATGTGAAATTCAACAAAACCTGGTCTTCGTAGAGCCAAGTACCCACACGCTTATTCTTCAGAATGACGTGTCCGACACCTGCGATAACCCACGACAGAGTAATGAACACGTGGGTTACAAGTGCTGGACCAGCAAGAACCCGAGCCCCCGAGTCAGACCAACACACAGGCAGGGACAAGAGGGCTCGCCACTCCCCCGCAGGGGCAGGCTCACAGGCAAAGAGGAAAGGCCAGAGAGAGAAAACCACCGACGGACATGACCACCAGCAGTTCGAAGTCGGATGAGAAACAGGCTTCGGTCTCAGAGCCCCTTCCCCAAATGACTAATTAATGAGAAAGCAATCCTAGTGGTCTAGTTCCAACTGGAGAAGCCCGGCAACACCTCCTGAACCAAGCAACCCAAGGGGCCACGACACCAGCCTACCTTGGGAAGACACACCACTGCTGGGGCATTCTTGCTAAAAATGCACGCCCGGGATCTCAGCAGGAGGGCACAAGGGACAAACCCAAACAAGGGACATTCCACAAATTAAAGGACCTGCTATACTCTTCAAAAGGTCAAGGCCAAGAAAGACAAAAAAGACTGGGAACCGGCTCCCGACGACTGGACACCACACAAGAGGCCTGACGACTACCTACGGTGAGTGGCGTGAGCTCGAACCCGCACTGGGAGCGACAGCAGACGATGACACTATAGCGACAACGGACAAAACGTTCCTGACTCCTGCTGTGAGGACAGAATGCCTTTGTCCCCCAAGTCCTTCTCAAATGGTCCAGAGAGAGAAAATCCAGCACGTGCGAGACAGCGCGGAACAAAGACAGCATCTGGAGCAAACTACAGCGGGAATCCCTCGTGCATCTCCTGTGACTCACGTGTACCCAAATAAAATGCAATAGAACAGTCACCGTGTCCCTTTGCCTTCACGCTTCCAAGTAAATTTTTACGTTACTTTGTCCCTTTCTGTAACAATCCATGTACTGGACCAGCAACAAATGAACAGTCCGAGGAAATGACGGGTTTTATACCGATGCTTCGCATCTGCGAATATAGTTCAAAACTCTTTCCAAGGACCGTCAAAGGGTCCTCCTTTGTTCAGGACTCAGGGCCAGTGGCTCCCGGAGGCAGGGAAAGGGCAGGGCAGGACACCGAGGCCAGGACCCCGAGGGCGGACTATGTAGGCGCAACACGTCCACAGCAGTCCATGCGGGCCCAGAACCGGTGGGCTTCCAGGGCGTCCAGCACAAGTGGGCAGCGGCTTCTCACAGCCTGTTTCCGGCACATTCTGTAGCCATCCCAGCTAAGTCCCCCGCCTTCCAGTCCTGTCTGTCCAGACAGGGCCTTTCGCTGTTCTACATCTTCTCTCCCACCGTCCACTTTGCTTTTGGACTCTCCTTGCTGGGAGAACTCTTCAAAGCTGTCCTCAGCACTTGCGTGAACTCCGAAATTTCAGCAGCTGCGTCTTATTTCCAGAGCCCGTCTGCGCCGTCACACCACACACCCGTGTTCGGCACTGGTCCCCGCCGGCGCCCTGTCCCTGACCACAGACCCGCTGTCCTCCCTCATCTCCCGTGTTTTCTCTTGCCCTCCTGCATGGCCTCTGCTGACCAGGCCTTGAGTTCAGGCCGGTACCTTCCTCAAATGCTGGGGGATCGGCAGCTGCCCAGGGTCAAGGGTAAGGCCGCAAGAAGAAGGCTCTGCAGTGGGGCAGCGGGCGGCCAGTGCTCTCCCGGAGGACCGCCAGCAGGCAGCAGCTGTGGGACTGCCCAAGGCCAGTTTCCACAGAGAAGAACCCTTTCCCCTTGTCTTTAGCACTGCAGATTCATTTATTTATTCAATGATATAAAAATCGTCCTTATGCCATAAAATGAGATATAAAACACTTGGTCACTTAAAAAATTACTAATACGAAGAAATGCTGGTAAAAATTAGTCTTCAAGCACTTTACTTTATTCCACTTGATGTGATGACGGGAAGCAAGATTAGACAGAAATTAACACAACTTTCTTTTAATATGTATTTATTTTTCCTAGAGACAGAGAGAGAGCATGCACATTGGGGGGCGTGCACAGAGGGGGAAGCAGGCTCCCGAGGAGCAGGGAGCCCGACGCAGGCCTGCATCCCAGGACCCCGGGATCATGACCTGAGCCGAAGACACCCTTCACCCGCTGAGCCCTGGGGCGCCCCGGCACGACGGACTGACGTGCAGCTGACATTACACTAGCTTCAGGCGTAGAGAAGAGCGAGCTGGCAGCTACATACGTCGTGAGACGCTCCCCACGACACGTGAGGTCACTGTCCCGGCACGAGGCCACGCCCACACTGCAGACTGGACCCCGTGCCGTCCTTGTCGCCCCGGGGCTGCTTCTGTGACTGAGGTCCGTACTCTCCCTCCCCGGCCCCGCCCTGGCAACCACCCACCCAGCCCCCGCGTTGGTTTGTTTTCGTACATCCCACACGTAAGCGAAATCATACACTATTTACCTGTCTTACTGCGCTGAGCTTGATACCCTTTAGGCCCATGCATTTCATTGTCTTCTGCGACTGCGAACACCCTCCGCGTGCGCGCCGCCCCCAAGGCCGCGGGAGGCAGGCAGCCGCCTGGGCAGGCGAAGGGCAAGCAGCAGCGTCTCACCCTCCGGAATGAGGCTCCCTCCAGGGCCGCGGCAGCCGCCTGGGCAGGCGAAGGGCAAGCAGCAGCGTCTCGCCCTCCGGAATGAGGCTCCCTCCAGGGCCGGCTCTCAGGGCGCCCGGCCAGGCTCGGCGGCCGCCTGTGCGCGAGACGCGCGACAGGAGAGCTGTGTGGCCCACCTCCTGAGGTGTGTCAGGTCACCATGGCCTGAAGGAGGAGGAGGGACCGCGCCCTCGCGGCAGGCACCCCTGCCAAGTCCCCACCGTGTCCCTCCCTGAGTGCGTCTGTCCTGCTGCCTTTCTGGGGTTCTCGGGAGTGAGCGGGTCCCCTTCCCTGGCTTGAGCACCGCAGCTCCTCGCCGCGCCGTAACCAGGCACTCGCCGCTCAGAGTCCGGTCGCGGCCTGGCGCCCTCCGTGACCGAGTCCGCACCTCAGCTCCCGGCTGTCTGGCTGCTGACGACGGAAGGGGAGAGAAAGCCACTCCCCGTTCTCCTTCCTTCGGCTTTCTTCGGGCTTCTTTTCTAATGCACTAGATCAACCTAGTTCATTAATTTTTAAAAGTTCCTCATTTTCCAGAATGTGCCCTGTGGCCACAGGTCTGCCCTTTCCCGCCGCCCGTGGCTGCCCAGCACAAGCTCTGTGCATGTTGTCCGTTCGCTGGGAGGCGCGGGTCCACCGAGCACCGACCTGTCCTCAGCGCGGTGAGATGGGCGGGGTGCGCCCCTGGATGGGACAGACAGGAACTCTGCCCTTGAGGAGCTCGCACTGGAGACCCCCCCACTAGGATGGCCACGTATCTTCTTTGCTTTCTAAACATTAAAAATTCTAGAGATTTAGGGGCGCTTGGGTGGCTCAGTGGGTTAAGCGGCTGCCTTGGGCTCAGGTCATGATCCCAGCGTCCCGGGATCGAGTCCCACATCAGGCTCCTTGCTCGGCGGTCTCTCTCTGCCTGCCTGTGCTCTCTCTTTCTCTCTCTAACAAATAAATAAATTAAATCCTTAAAAAAAAAATTTTAGCGATTTGAAAAATGATTTCTCCATTTACTGCATCGTGGGAAGAGTATCAGTTCTCTGCAACCTGCCGAGGTCTCTTTTGGGGCCTTAATCAAGTCCACTTTCCATAGACACTTCCAGGCTTGCTTCTTTTCAAAGCGCAGACCCCGCGGCAGTCGCGCGCTGGACCAAGCCAGGTCCCTGATGCCGAATCTTCCCGGCCTTCCCCCACTCGTACCCGCGCCTCCTCCGCTTCGGTGACTGAACTTAAGGGTGTGACTCCATTCACGCCTCCTGACTTTGGTCACTTTAAAACCCACGCTGATGTGCTGCTGTCGGACGCAACGAGGCTCGACCCGGCCACGTCTTCCCGTGGCTCCACCTCCTCTGTCCTGGGGACTCCCTCCTGCCAGAAACTCCTTTTGTCTTGTGACCCCGACGCAGGGGTCAGAGGGGCAGGCCGGATGCACCTGAAGCAGGAGCTGTCTGCGCTGCTGAGCCGGAAGGCGGACCCGAGAAACAGCCAGAACGCGGAGGGCGACAGGCATGGAAACCCCAACCGAGGTGCTGAGGGCACGGGAAAGTTCCAGCACACACTGAACAATCCCGGCCCCCCTCTTAGGATTCCCACCTCTTTTTTAACGTCCTTTGTCATTCTGAACATTCTGTTTCTCGTTCCAACATTCCTTTTCACCCCCGCCTGGGAGTCAAACCTGCAGTTGTATGTGCCGTTCCCCACACGGCCCCGCTTTCCCACAGAGCTCATCCTCAGTGGTGGGGTGGCCGTTCTCCGCGGCCACTGGGGAGTCCTGGCTCCTGGAGGTGCCTTAAGCAGACCTCCTCCCCTCTCCCTCCTGCCACGGCCCCAGACTCCAACTAGTGCTAGACTCAGTTGAGGAAGAAACTTCCCCTCACCACGCGGGCAACATACAAGTCAACCCCTTCACACCCATGATGCATCCTAGAAGATCTGTTCCCTCAAGAAAGATCACCCCAGCCCCAGGGCCACAGGCTTCCGACAAGTCTCCTCAATCTTTCCAAGGCCAGTACGCGGGCCTTTCCTAGTCTTTTCCTTGGTCCCATCACAATGCTCCCAAAAACACAGCCCCAAGGCCAGAAGAGCATGAGAGGCCTGATGGGCCCAGGGGCGAATGGGTGCCAGTCACAATTTTCACTCCAAGACAGAGACCCTCTCTGGAACCCACCTCCTCTGGTGGACAGAAAGACTGTCCTTTCCTTTCAAGCTCAGCTACTGCTTTAGCTATAAACGCTACGACATCCAGCTCCCCTGTGCTTGAGGCAGGATAACCTCCGCTCCATCCCCTGGGGTCCGCGTCTAACACAAATACTTCACGGGGAAGGGCACGCTCCTGGCCTGCGCCTCCCTCCCTCAGAAAGAAGGAAGGATGCTTAGCAAAACCTAAACCCGAATTCCTGTTCCCGCAGCCCCCACAGACTTCCGCTGCCCTGCAGTCCACGGAGCCATCTGCGTCTCCTCCCTACCCACCGGGCTACGGGCACCTAAGAGACACACTGACCTGTCACCAGCATGATGCATGCGGGAGCCACTCAGAAACGCACCCCACACTTGCCGTCTCCCAACTAGGCTCTAGATGATTCCAGTTTTACTGAGGGGGGCGTGGAGCCCCACGCAGGGCTTGAGCTCACCACCCTGAGATCAAGGCCTGAGCTGAGATGGAGCAACCAGGCCCCCAGTTCTAGATGTTTCAAATGGGCTGTAGCAGGACAGACAAAACCCTAACCACACTGAAATGTAAGAGAAGTCACATATGTTTAAGACTTTGCCCAAATACTTCCAAAATCCCATTTCTTCGTGAGATAAAAACGCAGGTCAAGCATAAGCACATCACCTTGGTCTGTCTCTGTCTATCCACGGACATCCTGGCTGGGGTCAAGGACTCCAAGTGCTACGCCCCGGGTCTTTACGCATCTGGCCCCACACATGTGTGGTGCTCCCGCAGGGCTCAGGTCCGCTCCTGGGGGCGTGCGGCACTCACCGTCCAGCTTCATCTGCTCTGGGCAGTAGTAGTGGACCACAGCCAAGAGCGCGGCCCCGTCACTGCCGTCCCGCATCAGGTCCTCCAACAACGGGAAGTAGGGCGGCTGCCTGGCGGACAGGTGCTCTCGGCGATAGCGCACCTGCATTCGACAGAAGGAGAACAGTGTACGCGTGCCGCGCCCCCACGACCGCCACGCTGCAGGCCGTCACGTGGACAGCGGACACGCTGCCCGCTGGATAACGCGGGAACAATGGCCATCACACAGGGAAAGCTCGAATGTCTGGATGACGTGCTCTGCCTTGAACACACATGCTAAGACCCGGGGAGCTGAGAGCCACGGCCACCCTGGAGGACAGCAGCGAGCCGCGGACGCCGCCGGGCTGTCCCACTCTGAGGGTGCGCGAGAGAGGAGGCAGGGTGCGCGGCCACGCTCCCGAAAGCCGCCCGCTCGGCACGATGAGAAACAAGTTAAATGGTGAGACAGCGAGGCTCGGAAGACCTGCCTCACTGCTCCTGGCTCGGCCGGATCAGCCCTAACCTCAGCCGTGAGGAAAGGGACGAAACACCACCAACGTACGGCTTGAGAAACTTCCCAAACCGTGCTGAAGGAAATTCACAGACTTCTCGCAAACGCAACAGGGCGTCAGGAGACCGGACGAGCACGTGCCCTGTGACAAGTAAGCGGCCGCGGCCTCCACCCTCCTGCCTTCGGAGGAGGGGCTGTGCACCTGCCCCAAGCACCCCCGGCCTGCCGGCACGGCCCCCACCACAGGACATCCGGGGACGGGTGTGCAGACACACACGCCACCAGGGGAGGCGAGTCCACGCAGGTGCCTGTCCCCGGGGTCCCGCCGTGCGCGCGCTCCGTTTCTTCTGCATCAACCGTCACAGCACAGCCGCCTCACTCCGGGGGAAGAAAACACAGGAGGCAAACAGGAAAGAAAACCAGCCGTCCGTCCCGACGACCGCGGATTTCTGAGACTCATGCAGGATTCCACCCGAAGAAAAACCATCTCCGAGTAATCAAGAATTTAAAGTTGTCTGAGTATCATCCCGAGCAGAAGAGCCAACACAGCCGGGGCGGGCCGCGCGTCCGGCACTCTGTCCAAGCAGCAACAGGGTTCCTCCGTGCCCCTGACGTGTGCTGATGGAGACTTTAACTTGTTTCTCAGGGCCCGCGACAGCGGGGACGGCGGGCGGACACGGGGACAGCCCGTGGGCCGGGTTCAGAGCAGAGCGCATGCACCGGGCCAGGCTCCACACACACAACACAGCACACACGGTGACAGACGGACCACGGCATGCAGCAAAGCAAATGGCGTCTCGCGGAAGATGGATGGCATGGGCTGAAGATCGGGGTAAATGACTCAACCTCGGGGTCCAGAGAGCTTGTCTCGTTACCTTCAAGGCAGGTCTCTAAAACGTCCAGGCCGCACAGCGCCAGCTGGCTGAGCCTGCCAGGCCTGCCCGCCGTGCCCCGGACTTGGCCCCATGAGCCCGTCCACCAGGCGCTGGAGGCGCGGCCCCAGCTACCAGCCTCTACGTGGGGCCTGAAGGGCCACTGCTCCTGACCGCGTCTTTCAGACTCTACGACACTGTCCGCTGAGACTTGCCTTCCTACAGGACGGCTCAATTCCTGACGACATCCTCACTAAGTAACGTAACTTAACACTTAGGCCCTTGGCCATCAGGGCTCAAGAAGCATGGAGACACACAAACACTCCTAACAAGCTTGGCCTCATCTTGGTTACAATCGCATCTCAAAGAAAAGCAAAATCCTCCCCAAAGTTGGCCACAAAGCAGAATCCAGCAGACGCACCCGCTGGCCAGCTGACAGCCATGGTGTCTCCCTCACGATAAAACACTAAGGACTGGCTGGTCTGAACAATTAAACTGAAGGCTCGGGCAACGAAGAGTCTGCGGAAAGCTCTGCGCGCCACAACTCCAGCCTAAGACGCACCACTGGAAGGGCCCCATGTTTTCCCACAGGAATGAGGTAACAAACGGGTTCTGCTTCTAGAAAGTATCACCAAGGGGAGCACAGCTAAAACTGTAGACCCAAATCCCCACTTTTTAACTTTCTTCTTATGGGAAAATTCATACTTACTGTTAAACTAGATTCCAGAAATCCTGAATCTGCTGACCTAATTCAGACCCCTGCCTGGCCGTCCCGCTCCCCACCCCAGCGTGCGGGGATGGGAAGGGAGCAGGGGTGCCCCGCACACCCCACGAGACGTCTCTAGAGAAGGATGTCTCCCTCTGCCACGCGAGCGGCCCTCCACGAGCCACACCTCCTGCAGCCACCCCGTGGCTCGGGTCTCACTCACAAGATGTCACAGTAAATCTCACCGTCAGGGAACGTACATCTTGACAAAAAGTCAAGAAATTCGACTGTTCCTTCCTGTACCTGTTAGACCAAAGACAGGTCCTCTGGTCTGTGTTTATGTTCATCACGTAAAGAAGTAAACTAAGTGTCCATAAGAAAAAACGCCAGACTCCGCCTATAAAATCACCTAAGAAATCGGGCAAAACCAAGCTGGGTGTGGTTATAAAAAGCCTCGCACTGGAGAAAAGCAGTACCCATCCCAGGGAGGACCTTTCAACCAAAGGACCGGGTTCGAGTGTGAGCAGCTGTTTAATGGAAGCAAGTGACCGCGACACGATGGCTGTCTGGTGCGGCTGGGCACACGGCGTTCACTTACGGGCACTAACTTCCAGTACCACTTGGAGGGGGACTGCTCGGGAAGCAGGGGAGGAAGCAGGAGAGAGTGTCAGCAGACAGGCCCTGGCGGGACCACGTCAGACACACTGTCACGCAACATTCACAGAGCCGGGACGTCCTCTGAGAAGTAAGGGTGACCTGGAAGCCCTCGCTCACCACACGACTGAGGTGGAAAGTCACAGGCACCTCCACCAACTCTAGCCTCTGCAGGAGCAAAGGACACCCCGGAAACTTGGCGCGGGCCAGGCACCACCACTGACAGATGCCAAATGCCACTCGGAGAGGCACTCAGGGCGCCGTCTGTGCCCATCTGCAGACCAATGAGGCTCGGGAAGTGTGGCCCAGAGCGTGGTGCCCACGGCATCCCCAGAGTCCAGGAGCACGTGGAGGAGGCGAAGGGACGCTGAGACCACAGACGTGACCGGGCCACATGGTACATGCGTGTAAGGGATGTGGCTTCAGTCACATGCCTGCTTAGCAAGAAAATACTATGGCAGGGGAAGGAAAGGGCAGAAATGAGCAGAATGGATAATGCAGCATCCGTGTCGTTTCGTGGGACACGTAACATTATCTGCCTGGGCTCCAGGCTCTAGACACACCACCGGCCACGCTCGGCCTCATGGGCCACGGAAGGGATTCCCGAGGGCACCTCTGACAGCAGGCGATTTTCTCCTCAACTGGTGGCATCTAGAGGCTAATGCCCAGGTAGCGCTACACGTCCCCCTTCTTGAGTTTCCAATCCCTCCCAACGTCTCCCTCTCCCTCCCACGGCCCCCACCCTCCCACCCTCCACAGGGAGAAACCCGGAGAGCGCTGCCACGCCCACCACCGAGGCACGGAGCTGGTCCGCTGGGAGACCTCGGGGCCTCGCTCCTCCGCAGGGGTGGGGCGGGGGCGTGCAAATAAAGAGTAAGCTAGTAGTGAGCCCTGACACAATTCTTCAAACCCGGAGAACACCAGCTGGATGCGTTCCAGGTGAGCTGAACTGACCCTTTACCTTTTGGTGAGCTGGGCTTTCCAACAACTGCTGCTTTAACTTCACTTCTTTTTCTGTTATCTCCCTCATTTTAAGGTTTACCTGAAGCAGAAGAAAAATGCATTAAAAGGGCGATGGCTTTGGTATCTGCACGCCCGAACCTCTGCACCCCCAGCTGCACCCCACCCCGCCTGTCCACGTTCCCGCGGGCGCAGGCATCCCTGAGGCCCACCGCACGGATGCAGGAGTACACGGACCCCACGGCACGGCCGCTCCACAGGGAGACCAAAGCTGGCCCGCTGCTCCCCGAAACACTCCATGCCCCTGCCCACCCGTGTGATGCTCGTCGCCTCACGACAGGGTCAACGGGCCACCTCGGTGAATGCCTGGGGCGCACAGACCGCGCAAACTGTCACCACCAGCAAACGCCACTTGTGAGACCGTGTGGCTGGGACGGCCCGCGGCAGAGCCCAGTGGGTGTCCCATGTGCTCCCTGCCTGGTCACACATGACACCAAATCAACTTTAACCGTAAGATTTAACTGCATACCCCTTAAACAACTAATACAAATTATCAGAAATTAAAGTATTCTCTCTTGAATGATTAACCCAAAGAGAAAATCAAAACTGCAATCATAAAATAATACCCAAGGGGCGCCCGGGTGGCTCAGTCGGCTGAGGTCTGACTCCCAGGTTTGGCTGAGCTCATGATCCCGGGGTCCTGGGATCGAGCCCTGAAGTCGGGTGCTGGGCTCAGCAGGCAGTCTGCTTGAGGAGTCTCTCCCCCCCACCCCTGCATGCGCATGTACTCTCTCTCTCAAAATAAATAAATGTTTAAAAAAATAAATAAAATCATGGAGAAAAATACTCATTGATGTTTCAAGGGATATGGTCAAAACTATAATCAGATGAAAAAACACCAAACTGAATTTATTTTTTAAGATTTTATTTATTTATTTATTTGACAGAGACGTGGGTGCGGGGAGTACAAGCAGGGGGAGGGGCAGAGGGACAGGAAGAAGCAGGCTTCCCTCTGAGCAGGGAGCCCGACGCGGGACCTAATCCCAGGACCCCAGGATCATGACCTGAGCCGAAGGCAGTCACCGCATCACCTAGGCGCCCGAAACTGAGTGTTTTATTAAACAAGAACACAGGCAGACCATGTGGGGGGCTCAGTGGGTTAAGCCTCTGCCTTCAGCTCAGGTCATGATCCCAGGGTCCTGGGATCGAGCCCCGCATCGGGCTCTCTGCTCTGCGGGGAGCCTGCTTCCCCCTCTCTCTGCCTGCCTCTCTGCCTGCTTGTGATCTCTCTCTCTGTCCGATAAATAAATAAGATCTTTAAAATGATAATAATGATGATGATTTTTTTAAAAGGCTATCTGACCGTTGAAAGCAAAGTAACATGTCTGCGATTACAGGGAAGTGAATGCCAGCAGAACCACAGAGGTCAGGAAAGGAAAAGACGTTTCTGACATCATTTGTGAAATGGTATCACTTGATCTGACGTCAACCGTACAGAAGTGAGGATGCGTACTGTAAACCCTAAACGAGCCCCCAAACACTATAAAGAGGAGTACTGAGAAACAGTCCAACATAAGCCATAAAAGAAGAAAGAAAAGGAAAACATGAGAAAAATGGAAAGCAGATCTCAAGCCCACATGTCTCGGGAACCACATTACACGTAACTGCTCTGAACACTTCAGCGACAAGGCCGGTGCTCGTGTTAAAGAGAAAGACGAGACAGGGGCGCCTGGTGGCTCAGTGTGGAGCCTGGACTCTTGATCTTGGGGGCTTATGTGTTCGAGCCCCATGCTGGTAGGGATTACTGAAAACGAGAACTTTAAAAAAAATAAAAATAAAAAAGGGAAGACAGACAACAGAGAGTGAAGACGCACAGAGGAGGAAGGGAACAGCGCAGCACAGGCGCGCCAGTGGTTAGGAAGCTGGGCGGCTGTGCTTCAGGAGTGGAGGCGGCCCTGGGGACAAGGACGGGCACCTGGGAGAGAGAGAGACACTCCCTGATGACAAAAGGGTTAATCCATCCAGGAGATACAGCAATCCTAGAGACTGTACCTATAACAGCGGACCGCAAGGAACAACAAAGCAGAGCAGAACCTACGACAGGCGCCGAGACCACAAGGCCTGTCACAGTGGCGGTGGGACGGGGCGCCCACAGCCGGGGCACCCATGGCAGAGTACCCCACAGCGCTGGCACAGCACACGCCACGTCCCTGCACCCGCCAAGCGCTTAAGAAAGCCGCACCGCGGACCGTCAGACCCCAACAGACTTGGGGCTGACATCGCGGACTCTACTGTCCGAGCACAAGAGAGTGTGAAACCGGAGCAGTGCAGGAGCCCAGCAGCCTCTGCGCGCAGACTCAGCCCTGCACTCCAGGCAAGCCGCGGGGGTAGCAGGACGCCGCAGGGGGAGCTGCGGACGGCGCCCCAGCACGCAAACAGGGCGCTCCTGCTGGAGAGCTACAGGCTGGCATGAAGACAGGGCTGTAAGAGCTCACTTTCTGCCTTCAACCAGAGAGAGCAAAGCAAATTCAAAATAAAAAGGAAGAGAAGTTAAATAGCAAATCAATCAGTAAAAATCTAAAGCATGTTTTTAGAAGATCACAGAAGATGACAAACCAGATCAAACCGAGGAAAGAAACTCAAGTGGCAGCAACAAGAGGAGACGTCACTACAGACACGCACACATTGAAGGGATAATAATTTAATTCAATCATTTAAGTAAAACTGAGATTCCCTGGAAGTCACAAGTCACCCAAACTGACACAGAATTAAATACAAAACCTGAAGTTGGGCAGCGTACTTGAACACGCAGCTAACCACGGACACCTACAAGCGTCTCCAGTCCTCGGGAAGGAGCGGAGGAAAGCCGTGGGAAGCCGGCTGCGCACGTCTGCTCCAACAGCGCCCGGACGGACCGACGAGGCCAAGTGCTGGCAACGGTCGGGGGCACCGGGGCTCCCTCATCCGTGGGAGATTCGTCACTTGTGAAGACACTCCGGCAATCTCTTCCAACGGTCGGTCATACGTCCGTATCGCTGACCCGGCAACCCTACTCCTCCGTACGCTACTCAACGAAAACGAAAACACACCCTGCGTGTGGACTTATGCGCAGTGTCCCTGGCAGCATCAGTCACAAGAGACCGACCCTGGGAATAAGCGCGGTGCCCATCATAGGGGACCGGGAAGCCACGCTCTGCTCATACAACGGAACCCTCCTGAGTCCAAAAAGAAAACCGCTGGCAGACACACTAGCGTGGATCGATTTCAAAACCACTTCATTCCGCGGAAGAAGCTGGGCACAAAATGAGCACATACACGGGTCTATTTCTATCAAAACCTGAAAGAGCTAAAACTAACTCCCAGGGAAGAAAGCAGACCAGCAGTGATCTAGGCTGCAGCACTACTGCAAAGGGACAAAGGGACTCTGTAACGTGATGGAGATGCCACCTTGACTGTGAGTGCTAAACACACAGCCACTTGTCAAAACTCAAACATACAGCAGTGAAGCTGGGTTTTGTTTGTTTGTCAAAGACCAAGCAACTGGCCAGCCGTCAAGAAAAATGAAAAAAGCCACAGCAAGATGGTCCTGGTACAACTCCCGAACTCCGGGACACAGGACAGCTCAGTCACACACAGAGAGCAGGGACTCTGGAGAACAGCTCCGTGATGAGTCCCAGCCCTAGGGAGGGCAATCCCCCAGCCCCCTCCAGAGTGCCCGACGACCCAGCGGGAGGGAAAGGGGCCTGCTCAGAAGCTGGGGATGCGGGCAAAGCCGCAACCTTTCTGAGGACGCAGCCATGTCCGGACATGCTCCCGGCACAGCAGCACCCGCCGAGAGGGAGGCCAGGGGGCCGGCCCAGCACGGACGCCAAGGGCTCTCCAGATGGTGATGAGGCAAGTGCCAGCTGGCAGGTGGGCAAGAGCCTAGGCGGCAACCACCGAACCGCTAGGCTGGGCAGCACAGTACCTAGAAGTGATGCCACAGAGGAAAAAACCCAGAGGTCGCCAGACAGGCGTGTGACTCCACAGTGGCTGAAAGGGGTGACAGCACCCAGACACAGAAAGGAAGTAAACCCACAGAAATACCTTCCCAAGTGAAAAGAGGCCAACACGACAGTGAGAAAAGCCAAAATCTGTACCCAAGCGCACTCACCCAGCAGGAATCTGGGGAACACGCTGTGTACAACCACAGCTCGAAGAAGACCCAGATCTCCTCAGGCACTGAAGACTGATGCCGGAGAGAAAGCTCCTACGGGACCTCCCGAGAACCTGAACCTTGTTGAACACGCAGCAGTTTTCAGTGGGGAGGAAACCCACCGCAGAATGAAGGTGGGAAGGCTTCTGGGCCCCCTTCTAAGCCACCAGGCACCCGAGGACCCACAGCCACTGGAGTCCACGTTGGAAAGGCTTTGGGGAGCTCACGGCTCGTCACAGTTCCGGGAAAACCCTGAGTGCAGGAGCGTGAGGTGCATCTTGCCCTGCGTCGGAGCTCCCGTCCCGGAGGAGCCTCGCAAGCAGCTGAGTGAGGACAGCCCCCGTCTGACACCGTGAGTCCGTGCTGGAGCGAAACCGCGGCGAAGCCGTGAGCGCGGCGGCCCCGGCCAGAGCTCAGCACTCGGCCAGCGTCGAAGAACACACAGGAGGGAAAACCGATCAACGAAAAAAGTTTGTGCTCACACAGAAATGCTAAGGAACTAGCAATACATGGAAAACACTGAATAAAAATGTAACTACCGGGCAAGGACAAAGAAAAGTCACAAAAAAACGGAAGCAAGTATTAACTCCAGGAAAACCGAAGTGTGGCACTCAAGAAAAGGGTCGCGAACTGTGACAATGTTGTTCCTAGTCACAGTTATGTCACCTCTGACTGCATATCCAACCCCAGGAAGCCACCAGGGACCTCAGGGGAAGGTCCCATGAGCGAATAGTAAACGGTAAGGCAATGCCTACCAGAAGCAGATGAGCCAGAAGCAGGGCATTTCTTTAAAACAGAGGTGAGTGCCAGAAAACAGCCGTGAGCAGATGGAAGTGACGCTGCCGGACCACACGACGACCACCTTCCGCGCCGCAGCCACGGCCCACAGGCAAACAGAGGCAACAGAACCTGGAGAACCGCGTACAAAAATACGGCAACACAGGGCAACCCCTAAAGATATGTGAAATGCGATCACGTAGGGGAGAAAAGGAATACACCCCAGCCCTAAAGAAATATGAACAAAGATGACAATTTACAAAAAAAAAAAAAAAAAAAAGGAAATAGCCAAACATATATCCTATTTCTTAAACTTTGATCTGACCAGTGAATGAAAACATAAAAGTAAAAGATGACACTATGTTTCACCCTTAAAAACGGCAAGTTCTTTATCGCTCATCTCCGATCTATGGGAAGTCATGGAATAAGACGCCTTCATGGACTAACGGTATGAAAAGCCAGTCCGACCGCTACACTCAGAACCTGCAGAAACCACTCCAAAGCCTTTAGAAATGAACCTCAGCTACGTGGCGACCACTGGCCACCAGTCGCGAGCAGGAGCAAAACGCGCACGGCCACCTACGTAGGCCACACCCAGAGACGGCAGCAGGCCGGCCCAGACACCCCTCCCCATCCCACCAACAGCAAGCCTCAGCTTGGGGCCCAGCAGCTGGAAGCACCCAGTTGTGCCTTTAAGCCTACATATTACATCCAAATGAACAAAAATGATGAGAGTTTATATTAAAACACTACATTTCCAGCTGGTAAGGTTACAGCAAATATGTATTTGATTTTGTTTACTCATCATGTTCTCTAAATTTTCTATAATGACCATGTCATTTCGTTTATAAAAGGAAAAACTCAATGAAAGTTGTTAGAGAGGGAAAAAGGCTAGAACTCGAACTTCAGCGGTGAGAAAAGGAGTAACACAAGGTCAAGACGCGCTGCGGAGGCCACGTGGCGACGGACAGCGGCTCTGTCTGCGGCAGCCACGGCCGGGAGAGAGCTGGCAATCGCCATGCTGACCTCCTGAAACGAGCGCAGCTTTGTAGGTCGCGGTAAGAGCACACACACCCAACGCCCGGCCGCAGACGCTCACGCTGGATTTACAGAAACCCCGGCGGCGAGCGCAGGCGGGCTCGCTCGGCAAAGCGGCGGACTCTAGGTTTCACCTTAGCTCATGATCTCAGGACGGGGAGACCGAGCTCCGCAGTGGACGCCACGCTCCGCCAGAAGCCTGCTGAAGAGTGTCTCGCTCCCTCTTCCTCTGTCCCTCCCCACCTCTCACTCTCAAAACAAAAAACGAAGGAAAGAAAGAATCACTCAGGGTTCAGTTTCCTATGGAAACATGCAGCGGCCCCAAACACCATTTTTTTTTTAAAGATCTTATCCATTTGACAGAGAGATCACAAGTAGGCAGAGAGGCAGGCAGAGAGAGGGGAAGGCAGGCTCCCCACTAAGCAGAGAGCCTAACGTGGGGCTCGATCCCAGGACCCCGAGATCATGACCTGAGCCGAAGGCAGAGCCTTAACCCACTGAGCCACCCAGGCGCCCCCCCAAACATCATTCTTTAACCAAGTTCTTGTGGGTGCTTCCGACACGTGTGGGATTACACAAACGACAAGTAAGACATGCGGCGACAAGTAAGAGGCGACCTGCTGGGCCATGGCCAGCTTCCAAGTCCACACCAGGACCCAGAGGTTCCAGTGAACCCTGGAGAAGCCCTCTACCTCACTGGGAAGAGCTCTAGGTCGTCTGGTCCTCCCATCTGATCCCCCTGACCTACACCTGGGTGGGAAACCAAATATACAACGGGCGTCTTAGTGAGAAGTTACGACAGGCACTTGACATAAGGCCTTGCTTCTCAGGACAACGAAGGAGGCCCTTTCACCAGGGCCTGGCTTCACCATGTTTGACTCATCCCATGGCCACGGATCCTTACCTCGCCTCTTATTAAAGCTTTACACTGTAAGAATGCACACACGTCTGTATAAGGAAGTCATTTACAACTCGTGGCACACTCAAACAGCGTGACAGGGCACAGCTCCGTCTTCTGTTCCCTCTGCTTTATGACCCAAGCGTCCCCCAGGGCACTCGTGCAAATAAGGATGCTTATTAACCAAAAAGCTTTGGTGAAGTAACCCTATCAATAACACAGGCCACTGAAAGTACTTCCACACTCTGCAGATTACACTGGCGGCCCCTAAACTCAAGAAGGGGAAACGGCACTCAGGAAAATGCCACTTTTCTTTTAATCGCCAAAGCGCCTTGTAAAACCGAGGCCTCCTTGAAAGCCCAGAGGCAGGGAGATGAACCTCGACAGGCCGAGAGGCGTGCTGCTCCTCGTGCCCCGCACACACCCCTCCTTTCCACGGCCAGGCGCGGAGCCCTCTCCGTCCGACGGCCGCCGGCGCAGGGCGCACACGGCGCACTTGCTTCCTGCCCCCACGGGCCCCGCCAGGGGCTGGTTCTCAGCGCGACACGCGAGGAGGTGCCTCCCGTCCTCTGCGGAGACAGCAGCTGCCGCCCAAGGGGCGCCCCAGCCCTTCACACTGCTCGGGGAGACGACCGCAGCCCCTCGCTCCCGCTCCGGCCGCGGCCCCCGGCACTCACCTTGTTCACCCAGAACACCATGGCGTCCTCGAGGTCGTACGGAAGCTCCTTCGAGGCGCTGAATGTCGAGAAGCGCTTGACGCTGGCCACCACCTTCTCGATGCTGATCATCTCCACGGTGTAGGCCATCATGAGGGCGTCCACCATCGCCATGTGGGCGCTCTGGAAGCAGAAGCAACAGTCAGGTTCGACACAGGCTCGGCTCGCAGGCTCCAACCCAGCTCCGTTCTGTCAAGGGCGTTATCTGCACTTTATCCGTCCCCAGGCTCCGGCCGCCTCGGCACTCTGTGATGTGGAGGGCCCCGTGCGTTTCTCATCTCCAGGACAACCTGGAGAGCCCCAAGGGGGGCATCCCTGTTTCGGGGCTGAGACTAAAGGTCCAAGGGGAAGAGGTGTTTCCGAGGCCGCAGGACCACGAACGGGCCCCCGGGTGCCAGTCAGGAGCCCTGAAGGCTCACAGCACAGCACACCTTTGCACCCTTTCTTCCCAGAACCGAGGAACAGCCTCTTGACTCGCACAACACATCGTCACAAAGCCCACGAGTGAAGAGCCACAGAACGCAAAACGCCAGTGACCAGCCCAAGCAGCAACGGGGGAGCACGGGAAACCGCCCGCGCAGTCCCACCAGCAGCGTGGCCCCCGGAGGGAAACGGGGCCGGGGAGAGACAGGCACGTTTCCTTCTGTATCGGGACACACCCGTGATGCGCAGAAAACAACCCAACGGGACAGGCTCAGGACGGCTGAGCACAACGCCTGCAAAATCTCTGCCTCCAGCTGCTTCATTAACAGGCCTCAGCCCACGCTCGGCGTCCACAGAGCTCTCCCGACGCCGACCAGCGCGGCGAGGAAGCGGCTCCTTCCCCACGCTCTGCAGCGACGGGCCCCCGGAGACACGCGCAGCTCAGGACCTCGCCGCACACGCGAACCTCGGCCAGCCCGCGGGACTCTCGTGCTCGTGCCACCTGTGCCTCAAGTTCTGGGCCGACCACGCCACGCGCAGCTGAGCCACAGGGGGACAGCCGGCAGCAGGATAGGCCAGAGTGCCGTGCTGGTGGCCGCGTGGCCCTAGAAGCCCTAAAAGCAGTCCCCGAGGAGACAGCCCCCACCCCCACAAATGTGGAGGAAACTCACCATCTTTATGGGCGCCTGGCTGAGGTCGGGGTCCGTCACGGGGGTGTCGTCGCTCTCCATCACGTAAATCCCTTTCCGGGACAGGGCCTGAATGACAGACTGGTGTCCCTGTAGGGCGGCCACCTGGTCCCCCTTGAGGATGAGGCTGCAAACACGGCAGTACAGCTCACTGGACAGCAGGAGCTTGAGGACGGGCGGTTTGATGTGCTCCTGCTCATACTGGTCAATGTAAAAGGGGTCCCTGAGGTCCTCGGGGATGTTATCTGAGCCAAGGGAAGAGAGGACCAGGTGAGCGTGACGCGTCCGTTCAAATCACTAACAGAGCACAGAGCTGTCCCTGGTCCTGTGGGTGACTGATGACATAAAGAGACCCCAGGACTGCACACTCCCACACCTTCTCCCCTGGCAGAGGCAAATGGGCTGCTTACCCCCACGGGGAAGGCCTGGGCAAGGCACACCCCGGAGCAACTTCCCCACCACAACCTCAGGGAACAAGTCTTCCCGACACAGGGGAACGAGAAGCAGGTGTGGGAGCCCCAACGGGGTAATGGAGGCAAAACGCAACCGAGACACAGTGAGGCTGGGCAGCAGGGCACCTGGTCCCACCACCGGCGACGCGTGTGGCACCCAGGACCACCCAGCAGCTGGTCACCCCATGGGACAGCGGGCAGCACAGCCGACATCAGGGCTGGGAAGGGAGTCGAGCGTATCTCTCCTCAGACATCCAGCTGGAGAGGAGAGCGAGGCCAAACACTGCGGTCTTTATGGACGAGAAGGCCGGGCCTCTGGCCACTGTTCCAAGGTCAGAACGGCGGTGCCGGGCCTTCACCCGACTTTGGACCAGGCAGCATCAGGGCCACCCAAGCCGTGTCCATGAAGCATTACCACAATTCCATCAAATCGAGACTTCCGTCTCTGCGTTACAAATGGGGAAACAGAGGCACAGAGCAAGTACACCACGTGCTCAAGCTCACAAGTGGCAGAAACCAACCACGAACTCAGTCTGAGTCAGTGTCTACACCACCTCCCACATGAATACACCAGCTGTCTGTGCACAGCTGGGGACACTCGCTTTCTAAATGGCTGGAATGGCCGGACCCTGTGGTGTCCCTCACACACCCAAGAGTGGGGATACTCTGTACTGAAGTGGATTGGGTAACAGCCTACACAGAGGCTGGTCTCCGCTGGAGAGGCCCACAGACCTTTAACTCTCCAGCCTGAGACCTCCCCCGCACACGCCGGTCGAGCTCTGGAACCATCCCCACCTGTGGAAGGGTTCAGACAAGCCCAGTCTCTCCGAGGAGGCTGCTGAAGGAAACCCACGACACCCAGGGCTGAGACCCGGGGCCGGCAGCACACCCTCTCCCTGCACGGTCCAGGCTCCGGTCCAACTCTCAGTGGTACCGCCTGAGGAAGAGGCAACCTTGCCAGGACCCCCAAAGCACCCTCCGCCTGCCCCCCTGCCCCGCACCCTCCGTCCTCCGCACTGTTCTCAGAGCACTGAGTCACTTCACTGTGCCTCTGGGCCTCCTCCATGTCCCCCGTCTCCTCCTCGCAGCTTACTTCCAACAACAGTAGCTACCACGGACGCTGCCCTTTCGTTTTCAAGCTCCTGGCTCAAAGCCCGATGAGAGCATCAGGGTAGCCCAGCGGGCAGGGAGGACCAGGGCCAGAGGGTCACACCCTTACCTCAGGGACAAACCAACCAAGGCTCCAGAATGAATGGACCCCATCAGAGACAATCCTATTTTGAAATCCAGGCTTCTGAATCACAACAGACCGATCCTATTTTGAAATCCAGGCTTCTGAATCACAACAGACCGTACCAACAATAAAAGAAGCAAGGACCAGAGCAAAACACAGTGAGAAGATTTCTGCTTTCTTGGTAGGTGATGGTGACATGAGAATGGGGGGCCAAGGCAGGGACCAGGTGCTAAGGGAGGTACAGGAGCCATCCTAGGGAGCAGAGAGCAGCCTGGGAGGACACACGTGGAGGACGCCAGACCTGGTCCCCAGCAGGACAGAAGTCAGGGGAGTACACTGAGCCAGGGAGTCCATGGTTCGAGGACATTTTCAGGGGAAACACACACGGCTGCCCTGGGCAGGGGCAGTGGGACCAGCCAGCACTGGGACCTCGGGACCACCCCCACCAAGTCCTCTGCCTCTCTCCACGCCTGCCCCACCTCCATCCCCTCTGCTGGTTCCCCATTTCTCCAAACACTGGAAGGGGCACTCCCCACTTCACAAGGCAGGTGACCTCCGTCATCCACATCCACATCACATCCGCACACCCTGACGCCAGCCCCTCCCCTGAGCTGCTCCACCCCTCTGCTCCCTGGAGACTGGCAGGTGGAGGCTGCCACCACAGAGCCTAGCTGGCCGCCAGTGACCTCCACCTCCCCCGCCCGCCCTCCTGGGCGGCTCCGTCTCAAGGTCAGCTGCTCAAACCTAAAGCTTCAGGGTCATCCAGTTCTCCTCCTGCCAACCTTCTGGCAACTCTGGCTGACTTCCCCTTTGAAACAGATCCAGAAACTGACAGCCATTGCCATGGAGGGGACGGAACACAGGCACAGAGAGGGGCTGGCCCTAGGAAGGACAGGGGTCCTGGAACATAGGGGCAGAAAGACACTCGAGCTGAACCCCGGAAGCTGGCAAGGTTGGACAGAGCACCCATCACGGCCCAGCAGCTGCCTTCTCTTTTCCACGGGAGGCCCACTTAGTGGAAGCTTCAAAAATAATCACTACAGGGGCACCTGGGGGGGCTCAGTGGGTTAAGCCTCTGCCTTTGGCTCAGGTCACAGTCTCAGGGTCCTGGGATGGAGCCCCACATCAGGCTCCCTGCTCCGTGGGGAGTCTGCTTCCCCCTCTCTCTCTCTCTGCCTGGTTGTGATCTGTCAAATAAATAAAATAACAATAATAATCGCTATAAATGGATTCACATAAACCACTTTTTAATCACGGATGGACATGAACATGAGTCCTATCACTGACTCACCTAACCTGTGGAATCAGGACCCTGGCAGTTACGGGAAAATGATGCATCCACTCCAGGTACACGCTCTGGACCTCGACACAGGCCCCCTGCTGCCCCGTGTCCCCGCGGGTCCCTGTACCCGTCCCCCAGGGCCACACCAGCCCCTCCCCACCCTGCCCCCCCCCCCAGCAGAGTCAGCTAACCAGCTGCTTCGGGGGCTCAGCGCCTGCCAGGACTGCTTGGGCACATTTCTGAAATTTCCCATCGGTTTTACTGAAGTCAACAACCATTTTAAAAAAAGACAACTTGCAAACGTCTTGGACCTTTACCCAGTGACTGACTGTCCGTCTCCCCTACAAGCCAAGACCAGTCGGTCACAATCAGCCGCTAGTTTAGGTCTTATTTTCTGAGTACCTCCTGTGAGCCAAAAACGTGCAGAAACAAGGGGGTCCAACGAGGCAGAGCCACCACCTGGGGCACAGCCTCTTCAGATGACTGAGAAGTCACCAAGTGACACGGACACAAGGCTCTGGGCACCATGTAGATGGGGACAGGGAGCAGTGGGGCACAGATGAGACCCCAGGCCGGCATAGCAGGGCAGGGAGCAGACCGTCCACAGCCGATGAGGCAGGAAGGGGGGCAGGGACAATGACACATGAGGGACACATGAGGCCAGGACCCTGACGAGAGGATTCTGGGAAACCACGGCTCAAGGCCGCAGGAGGAGCCCACCACACAGGCCACTTCGTTACTCGCCCACCAGGCGACCGACTAGGCTCCTACCCGCTGCCCACACAGGAGGGCCTTGGGGCGTCCATGGGGCCATCAGGGACTGAGGCAGGCACAGGTGCCCAGGGGGCCTAAAGTAACGGGGTCGACCGGCCTCAGGGGGATCGGGGGAGTCAGAGGACAGGGGTCACCGGCTGCCAGAGCCCCACTGCAGTCGGCGGCCTGAGTGGCGACAAGGGCTGGCTGTGAGCAGGCAGCAGCGGGAGGGGCACCAGGTCTGCGCTGCGACCAAGGAAGACGGCAAGTTTCCCACCTGGCCGACGAGATGCAGGACGGGGCTTCCGCGAACTCGAAAACCAGAAGCACAGGGGACGGCCAGGCGAGAAGGACGCTCTCCGCCAGGCACGACAGCTTTGTGGCGTCCAGGGGGCTCTCGCAGGGGTCTCAGCAGAGGCAGAAAAACCCAGAGACCCGAGCGCTGGAGAAAGGAGCTGGCTGGGACCCACGCCCCAGAAATCGTCAGGGCG
The DNA here is from genome assembly GCF_902655055.1 of Lutra lutra. Taxonomy (NCBI): domain Eukaryota; kingdom Metazoa; phylum Chordata; class Mammalia; order Carnivora; family Mustelidae; genus Lutra; species Lutra lutra. Next base: position 92,988,690 of record NC_062290.1, on the reverse strand, counting down.
GCCACGGGGAGAGCGTGCAGAGGGCACATCGCCCACCGATGGCTGCCAAGCCCTGACACGGAGAAGAGGTCAGGGCAGGGGGTACCCCAGAAGGTGGGGTCAAGGAGAGAACACGTTTAAGCGGCAGTGAGACTGGAAGGTGCCCATGGATTGACAATTGGGAGGCAGCGCTGGCCCTGGGAGGAGCCGGGTGAGGAAGGGGGACGGAAGAAGGGGCTGCAGAGGGCCAGCGCCTCCCATGGCTTTGAGGGTGGCAGGGGGCCTGCAGGCGGCAGCGGGAGCAGCTCCGATCGACCGCGACCGCGACCACAGGAGAACAGCCAGCAGACCGAGGCCTGAGAGCGACAGCAGAGAGCGCCACTGCTAGTGCTGCTGGTGGCCAGGTCTCTGGCTGAGAGGGATGCACAGAAGGAAGGAAAGAAGGATGGACGGAAGGACAGACAGAAGGCAGGAAGGGGGAAGCAGCAGGAGAGTGTGAGGGCAGAGGCCACGAGCCGAAGGCGCTCCCAGCAGACAGCTAGAAGGCAGGAGGCTCCCGAGCAGGAGGGCGATGCCTGGCAACCGAGCAGAACATGGGGCCACAAGAGCGTGGTCTGGGGGACAGGGGTCCCGGTGACACAGGCCTGCAGTGACAGCAGGCACACGGTGGACGGCCAGCGACACAGGGCTAGCACCCGCAGGTGCATGTGACGCAAAGGCAGTGTGGGCGATGGGAGGGCTCGGGCCAGCCCGCTCCACAGAGGGAGGGCGCAGAGCAGGTGCAGGAAGCGGAGACGGGCAGCAGGTGCGCAGGCGACAGAGGGCAGCGCCTCCGACTCCTGGGCCTCCCAGATCCTCAGGTGCTAAGAGGGCCTGACCCCCTGTCCAAGGCAGAGACCTGAGTCATGGCGCTGAGGGCAGAGCTGCAGTCTGTGGGGCTCAGGTCCCACGCAAGTGCTAGCTGCCGCTCTCCTCCACACGACCGTCAAGAACTTTAAGAGGTTAAAGGGGCACATCAAGGAAGCCCCCATCCGTCGCTGTCCGCCCCGCCACGTCCCGCCCTGCAGACTGACGCCACGTCCCCTGCACCCAGAGCTAGGCAAGGGAGCCCCCCACTGACACCCTGCTACGGCCCCCCACTGAAGCCCAAGACCCCAACCGGCTCCAGCGGGGTCTGAGGACAGCAAAGACCACCCAGCCGCCACGACCAGCAGGACAGCACCTCAGCCTGGGGCTTCCGGCAGCCCCGCCGTGCCCTGCCGCAGCCCATCTCCCACCACGGGCGGGTGCCAAGACGTCAGCACTCATGCCACTGAGAGTGGCCACTGCTGAGGTTCCAGAGGAGGCTGTGACGGTCCCTATCAAGGACACCTATGCCGCCTCTCACTGGGGACGCACAGGGACAAGCCCCACAAATCATCAGGGCAGTAAAATCGGCCAGAGGCCTTCAAGTCTGCCCACACCCCAAGCCTACGCCAGGAGCACAAGAAAGCCGAGCAGCCGTGCCAGGCGGAACCCGTGAACCCTCCTGCCCTGCAGCCGCCGAGCGCAGCCGCGGCCGCAGCCAGCAGTCGTGCGAGCAGGCGCCCTGTGCGCGCTCCTCCCCGCCGCCGTGCTGGGGCCGCCTCGGGTGCAGGCAGCACAGACTCGTCTTCCAGCCAGGCCAGGGGGACAGACCCTGGGAACCCCGCCTCAGAAAGCAGGAGCGGATGCTGCGTAGGGAATCCCAAAATCTGTGCGTCCTGCCCCACACGACCCGCGTGGCCGCGGTGTGACCCCGACGGGATCGGCACAGCAACGGCCTGAGAACTACACTGGGACCCAGGTTTCACTGTGGTGTCCTGTGGACCGACCAGAGTGGCCCAGGCCTTTTAGGACCAAACGAACACGGAGCTGAGCCGCACACGAGGCAGGCAGACTCGGTCTCGGCCTAACCGGGCCACCGGTTTAAAGAAAACTTTCTAGATCTCAACAGGATCCAGAGTCTCCCATGTCAGCGTCAGAACATCCAAAACGCCATCTGGATTTACTCCGCAAAGAAAACAGAAAGAACC